>NC_088685.1:122378494-122681524 GCF_028017835.1 Emys orbicularis | reverse complement strand
TGTACAGAGCCCCGGTATGCTACACACTGTGCAATCTCAGCTGGGGATACTAGACACTCTGGGCAAGCAGAGTTTTGCAAAGCTGCCTTAAAGGTCATGTGCAAAGCAAGATGATAAAGTCTATTGCAGGGATGGCCAACTTGAGCCTGAGAAGGACAATGTACATTGCCAAAGAGCCACAGTAATACGTCAGCAGCCCCATATCAGCTCCCCCACCCCCATTCCCAGCGTCTCCCGCCCACTGGCAGCCCCACCGATCAGCGCCTCCCCCTCCCTCCCCGCACCTCCCTATCAGCTGTTTCATGGCGTGCAGGAGGCTCTGAGAGGAGCAAGGGCATGGCAGGCGCAGGAAGGGGTGGAGTGGGGGTAGGGCCTGTGGCAGAGCCAGGGGTTGAGCAATGAGCACCCCCCGGCACATTGGAAAGTTGGTGCCTGAAGCTCCAGCCCCGGAGTTGGTCCTTATACAAGGAGCCGCATCTTAAACTTCTCAAGAATGCATGTGGCTCCAGAGCCACAGGTTGGCCACCCCAGCTCTATCGCTTCACTAATGTGCTGAATACTCTCCACTTACCCAGCAAAGAGGTGCATTCAGTGTATAAAGAACTAAAAACTAATATTTTGCCTTTTCATTTTAGGTCCCTGCATGCTAGCAGCTGTGACACACAGAATGCTATATGTTGGAATATCACAGCACAGCAACCACTGCTGGAATATACACCCAGCCCACAGCAGCACAGGCAGGATCAACTTCAAAGTTTCTTTTTGTATATTGGCTTTGGAGTCACTCAGCACAAACTGGTGAAGTACTGTAAACATTTTGTTTTGCAAGTCACCTTTGTACGCTATGGTTTACACTCAGCATATTTCTTCGGGGAGAATGGCTCTGCTTGTCTCGAGTACATTTTTCCCTTTCCTCCCAACACTGTGTGTGCAAAAACAAGAACAAAACCCCAATCAAGAGTTTCCTGCAATGATAATTTTCTAACCCCATATGCTTTTGGAAAGTCTGGAGAAATCCTACTAATCTCAATACACCTACCATAACAGTTGTAAACGGCCAGTATATGTTTGGGGATGTAAGATTTGAATTCACATATTAACCTGTCTAAACGAGACATTTCTTGTGAGCTCAGATCCCAACACTGCAATCAGTTGAACATGGGAATGACAGAAATGCAATTTTTGGATTGCCTATTTGTATGATAATAGCCAGGAGGCTTTTCCATTTTACAGTTATTTCTTAGCAGTGCTTGAGTTCAGAGCTGTAAGAACAAGACAAGGGTTTCGCATGTGCATTCAAGTTCTTTTCAATGGTGTGCTTTGTAAGAAAATATAGAATGGCTTTCTGAACAGGCTTTCCTTATCCAAACTAATCAGAACTGTTCTAGCTGTAATCATGTTTGAACAGCTGTTGCTGGCTGGGACTTAGTATGGCTTTCCGAGGGCTAATAAAGATTTATAGAGAACAGCACTACAGACTACCGCTCTAGGTAAGCACAAGTTCATAACAGTTCTGACAGAAGAGTTCTTCTCCACACTAGTCAGGGGAATTGTGCTAGAACTTCGACAACGGCAAATAAAGTATGTTTACAATCTCAGTGAGGATAGGGCCTTAGCCTCCACACGTTTTCTGTGCAAGTGTTTCACCTTCAAAAGGGAAATGACGTACATTTTACTATGGTTAAAGTAGCCTTCCGCAACAATAATTAAAACTGAAGATTTTTTTTTTGCTAGCATGATACTGTTCACTTACTGTGAAATTCACATTCTTGATGGGGTACATCAGCTTATTCAGATCCTCAAAACCAACAATGACTTCGTACTGAGTATAAGTCAAGTAGCCAAGGTGAACCACAATGATTTCGGCACATTTCTATGAAAACACACAGTAGAGTCAGAATACCTCATAAGAGCTTTATGCTGTAATTTATATTTAAGGGCTTACACCTCATTACGATTCAATTACAAAAAATGACTAACCTAGTGAAGTTATAATGGATAAACAAATAAGGAGATCTGAGAGAGATTCCAAAGGAATTTATTTAAGGCACTCAGACAAAGTAAAAGTTCAGTGGGTGTCAACTGCCTATCAGTCAAAATACTTTTCTACTGAGAAATATAGCTGTAACTAAGTTTAAGATCTCCTGGTACCACTAATTTTTTTTTTTTAAAGAAGACCTGCAAAAGACAAAAAGGGGTCTTCTTTTTCTTTGATATATGAATAAAACTTGAAAGCTTTCTTTAAGAAGTGGCTGCTTTTTTTTTTATATTCTACATTTCTGATCTTTGATGTCTTCTGTTGTGTTATCTTTCACTTTGAGATAGTTATGGATTAAAGCACTAAAAGACTGTCTGGTTCTGAAGTGGTATGAGGTTCTGCTGAGGAGATCAAAGCAAAGGATCGGAGAGCTTTATACCGACATTTTAAAAAATGTTAATGTGGGCCCCCAAATAAGTGACATTAGTTTTAGATTTGTCTGCGTGCTATTCTTTCTTTCAGTGTCAGAGAGCTAAGGAGAACATCAGAAAAATTCTAACCTTTCCAAAGTAGGTTAGCACTCGGTGAAGGATATTTATAGGTCTTTGTACCTATGGAACCAAAAACTGTAAACACATGAGCAATTAAATGCTCCAACAACTCAGCAGCAGCAGCGCCCTAGGCTGTCTTTGCTCAATCCACTATTTCCCCCTGATTATCCAGCAGATTAGTTCTCCATGCTGTGGTAATTTTCAAGTAATTGCACAATTTATCATCTATACCTAGGGCCCTATCAAATTCACGTTCATTTTGGTCAATTTCACGGTCAGAGGAATTTAAAAATCATAAATTTCATGATTTTGCCTATTTAAATATGAATTTTCACAGTGTTGTAGTTGTAGGGGTCCTGACCCAAAAGAAGTTGTACAGGGGTCGCAAGGTTATTGTAGGGGGGTTTGCAGAACTGCTACCCTTACTTCTGTGCTGCCGCATGGTACTGTATTGCCACCCTTACTTCTGCACTGCTGCTGGCAGGGTGCTTCCTTCAGAGCTGGGCGGCCAGAGATGGGTAGCTGTTGGCCAGGCGCCTAGCTCTGAAGGCAGCACAGAAGTAAGGGTGGCAATACCGCAACCCCTCTAAAATAACCTTGCAACCCCCCTGCAACTCCCTTTTGGGTCAGGACCCCCAATTTGAGAAATGCTGGTCTCCCCCCTGAAATCTGTATAGTATAAGAACGGCCATATTGGGTCAGACCAAAGGTCCATCTAGCCCAGTATCCTGTCTTCTGACAGTGGCCAATGCCAGGTGGCCCCAGAGAGAATGAACGAAACAGGTAATCAAATGATTCATCCCCTGTTGCCCATTCCCAGCTACTGGCAAACACAGGATAGCAACACCATCCCTGTCCATCCTGGCTAATAGCCATTGATTGACCTATCCTCCATGAACTTATTTAGTTCTTTTTTGAACCCTGTTATAGTCTTGGCCTTCACAACATCCTCTGGCAAGGAGTTCCACGGGTTGACTGTGTGTTGTGTGGAAAAAATACTTCCTTTTGTTTGTTTTAAACCTGCTGCCTATTAATTTCATTTGGTGACCCTAGTTCTTGTGTTATGAGAAGGAATAAATAACACTTCCTTGTTTACTTTCTCCACACCAGTCATGATTTTATAGACCTCTATCATATCCCCTGTTAGTCGTCTCTTTTCCAAGCTGAAAAGTCACAGTCTTAATCTCTTCTCATATGGCAGCTGTTCCATACCTCTAATCATCTTTGTTGCCCTTTAATGAACCTTTCCCAATTCCAATGTATCTTTTTTGAGATGGGGTGACCACTTCTGCATGCAGTATTCAAGATGCGGGCGTACCATGGATTTATATAGAGGCAATATGATATTTTCTGTCTTATTATCTATCCCTTTCTCAATGATTCCCAACACTCTGTTTGCTTTTTTGACTGGCGCTGCACACTGAGTGGATATTTTCAGAGAACTATTCACAATGACTCCAAGATCTCTTTCTTGAGTTGTAACAGCTAATTTAGACCCCATCATTTTATATGTATAGTTGGGATTTTTTTCCAAGGTGCATTACTTTGCATTTTCAACATTGAATTTCATCTGCCATTTTGTTGCCTGGTCACCCAGTTTTGAGAGATCCTTTTGTAGCTCTTCGCAGTCTGACTGGGACTTAACTATTTCGAGCAATTTAGTATCATTGGCAAATTTTGCCACCTCACTGTTTACCCCTTTTTCCAGATCATTTATGAATATATTGAATAGAACTGGGCCCAGTACAGACCCCTGAGGGACACCACTATTTACCTCTCTTCATTCTGAAAACTGACCATTTATTCCTACCCTTTGTTTCCTATCTTTTAACCAGTTACCAATCCATGAGAGGACCTTCCCTCTTATCCCATGACAGCTTACTTTGCTGAAGAGCCTTTGGTGAGGGACCTTGTCAAAGGCTTTCTGAAAATCTAAATACACTATATCCACTGGATCCCCCTTATCCACATGCTTGTTGACCCCCTCAAAGAATTCTAGTAGATTGGTGAGGCAGGATTTTCCTTTACAAAAATCATGTTGACTCTTCCCCCAACAAATTATGTTCATCTATGTGTCTGACAGTTTTGTTCTTTACTATGATTTCAACCAGTTTGCCCGGTACTGAAGTCAGGTTTACCGGCCTGTAATTGCCGGGATCACTTCTGGAGCCCTTTTTAAGAATTGGCATCACATTAGTTATCCGCCAGTCATTTGGTACAGAAGCTGATTTAAAGGATAGGTTACAGACTACAGTTAGAAATTCTGCAATTTCACATTTGAGTTCCTTCAGAACTCTTGGGTGAATACCATCTGGTCCTGGTGACTTATTACAGTTTAGTTTATCAATTTGTTCCAAAACTTCCTCTAATGATACCTCAATGACAGTTCCTCAGATTTGTCACCTAAAAAATAGGGCAGGGGTAGGCAACCTGTGGCACGCGAGCGGATTTTCAGTGGCACTCAGACTGCCCAGGTCCTGGCCACCAGTCCGGGGGGCTCTGCATTTTAATTTAATTTTAAATTAAGCTTCTTAAACATTTTAAAAACCTTATTTACTTTACATACAACAATAGTTTAGTTATATATTATAGACTTATAGAAAGAGACCTTCTAAAAACATTAAAATGTATTACTGGCACGCAAAACCTTAAATTAGAGTGAATAAATGAAGACTCGGCACACCACTTCTGAAAGGTTGCCAACCCCTGAAATAGGGTAAATGCACACAAAAGACCAGATTTCATGGTGGGATACCAGATTTCACAGTCCATGATACGTTTTTCATGACCGTCAATTTGGTAGGGCCCTATCTATACCCAGTAAGAAAGGGACACGGCTTATATTCTTAAGTCTGCCCATTTGTAAGCAGTTTCCATTTCAACCAACAAGATTGCAGTACAAATACACAGGGCCGTCCTTATCCATACGCAAAGTACGCAGCTGTGTACGGCACCAGGAAATTTGGGGCACCAAATTTCCTGGTGCCCTGTGCAGCTGCGTGCTGCTCCAGCCGCTGCTCCGGCTCTTCCCCAGCTTCCTCCAGCTCTTCCCTGCTCCGCCCCGCTCATTCCCTGCCCCAGCCCCGCCTCTTCCCACCCCTGCTCTGCCCCAGCCCCACCCCCCACTCCCCTGAGCTCTGCAGCATGGCCGGGCCTGCACTCACCGGCGGTGGGAAGTGCAGCGACCCGGCCCCAGCCGCACCGCCAGAGAGTGCTGGGGGGTGGTTCCCCTCTGCCCCCCAAGCCAGCCCCGTGTCCCCCCCGCAGAGGCCTGGGGTCCTACACACCCCGCGGGGGGGCTGCGTAGGGCCCCAGAATTGCTAGGGAGAGCCCTGCAAATACACCTTTGCACCCTGCTCAAGTTTCTAACTCCAACAGCTGTGACATTTCAGTGGATCTCTCCCAGGACAGTGCTGGGAACTCGAAGAATGCAGGGGAAGAGATACACTCTGGTACTTCCATTGCTTAGTTGTGAAAGGAATTGAAGTCTAGGTAGAAAGAAACTAAATTTCCAGACACTGGTCAGGTGAATGACATTTATTACCTTTCCCACTGGTCCTGACTAGTCATCCAGAGTTCAATGTTACTCAGGTAAGACCCAGAGTTAATCGAACTTTCAACATGTATATAGTATAGACAGTCTACTGGTTTTTGGAAGAGACTACTCTTGAAAGAGTGAGAGTAATAAATCTTTGGAACAATTTTTTACCAAGAGTTGTGGAAGATTCTCCATCACTGGCAATTTTTAAATCAAGATTGGATGTTCTTCTAAAAGATATGCTCTAGTTCAAACAGAAATTATTTCAGGGAAGTTCTAGCCCCTGTGTTATGCAGGTCAGACTAGATTATCACAGTTGTCCCTTCTGACCACAGAATCTATGAAAGATGCCAGATTGTCCTCCAGTCTCTGTTGCTGTCAAAGTGAGTCAACAGAACCAAGAGAAACAGAAGGTGCACGATACTGTTGTGATAATGCATGAAACTTTCATAACCACTTAAATGACTAGAAGCCTAGCCCTGAATGTCAATAGGATTTGGGTTCATAAGTCATTTAGGGACATTTAAACATTTTACCTAATCTTTTTATTATTTTCTTTTTTACATCTTGTAGAGGGGATCACAAGCCAGAAAACTAGAAGCAGCATCTAGACTGACTTAAGACATTCAAAACATTCAGAATGCCCACGTATAAGTGAGACAAAGTGAACAAGCAGAGACAGAGCATCTCTTAACACACTCACATGTTACAAATATTTGAAATATTTCACTAAGCCTTCCAAAGAAATAGCCTGATGGCACAGAGGAGAATTTGGGGGAATTTTTGGGTCACAGGTTGGCAGGACAGGGTGGGTCTCACACTCCTCTAAAACCCTTCTATATTGAAATCCTTAAAGAAATACCATCAGTCATGAAGCAGTGCAAGAGGAAGGGGGAAATGGAGTGTGCAAGATTCAACTGTCTTGAGTCAGCCTAAAGGCTAACTAATGATTGGGGACTTTAAAAAGAAAAAGAAAAAAAAAAAAAAAAAGAATCCAGCAGAGATAAGAAAAAAAATGTCAAGTCCAGAATATCTGACTTATGATTAGGGCCCTACCAAATTCACGGTCGTGAAAAACACATCCCGGACCATGAAATCTGATCTCCCACCGTGAAATCTGGTCTTTTGTGTGCTTTAACCCTATATTATAAAGATTTCATGAGGGACACCAGCATTTCTCAAATTGGGGTTTCTGACTCAAAAGGGAGTTGCGGTGGGGGGGGAGGGGAGTGGAGTCACAAGGGTTATTTTAGAAGGGAGGCACGATATTGCCAGCCTTACTTCTGCGCTGCCTTCAGAGCTGGTGGCCAGGCACCCAGCTCTGAAGGCAGCGCCCCGTCAGCAGCAGCGCAGAAGTAATGATGGCTTGATATGGTACTGCCACCCTTACTTCTGTGATGCTGCCTTCAGAGCTGGGCGGCCAGAGAGTGGCGTCTGTTGACTGAGGACCCAGCTCTGCAGGCAGCAGTGCAGAAGTAAGGGTGGCAATACCATATCATGCCATCCTTACTTCTGTGCTGCTGCTAGCGATGGCTCTACCTTCAGAGCTTGGCTCCCGGCCAGCAGCCACTGCTCTCCAGCTGCCCAGCTCTGAAGGCAGCACCGCCACCAGCAGCAGCGCAGAAGTAAGGGTAGCAGTACTGAAACCCACCCTACAATAATCTTGAGACCCCCACCCCACAACTCCTTTTTGGGTCAGGACCCCTACAATTACAACACCATGAAATTTCAGATTTAAATAGCTAAAATCATGAAATTTACTATTTTTAAAATCCTATGACCATGAAGTTGACCAAAATGGATGGTGAATTTGGTAGGGCCCTAATTATTATGTATGGTCCTCACTGTGTAATTAAGATCTTTCTTCTAAAGAAAGTCTCACTCATGAGGAGCTGTAGTTTCATGGCTCTTTAAGTTAAACTAACTCAAATCTTAGATGCTGAAGAAAAGGTATGCTAGAACTTTAAAACCTTAAATGAATACACTTAAATAATGTTTTGCCTCAGACTCAAGGCAGTGACTATATTACAGCATTCTGATTCTTCCATTTAGGATCTGTCCACATTAATACTAAAACAGTGCCAGCAGCAACTGCGTTTAAACACAGTCGTGACCAGCTGAGTTTTACCATTTTCCCAGTGTAAAGAGGATTTTTTTTTTTCTGTAATTCAGTTCCATTCATGCTACTGACAACCTGAAAAGTATTCTATATTTCGGTCTGGTTACTATGGATCTCAAAAGAAGTCATGCCACACAGCTGCAGGAAGCCATATTACAACCTTGCTAGCAAAATCCAAGAAAGACAGTATTACTAGCACAACTGCAAGCATAATGTAGACAAACTCTTACTGCAGGTTTTCCCCTGTGGCCTCCTTATCAGATACTCTCCCCACATCTACAACACACGAGTAGTTTTAAAAGAATAAGCTTTACAATTAGTGTTGTTGCAAAAAAATACTTACTTGTGCACAGTTCAGCATTCTCGTCCGATTGTAAACTTGTTTATTAATGAACGATGAACTTCCATTTTCTTCTACACCACGTATTTTAACTGTCATAGTAACATTTGTTTTGAAGCTGGATTCTGTAATTAAAGAGAAAAATATTAGGCTGTTGTCCAAAACAAATGCAGAAATGAAATCTCAAATAGAGTTACTAGGTGCAGCAATACTCCCAGCTTACTGAAGCCGATTCAGGTATGCATTGTTACAGTAGAGAGGAAAAATCTTGCATTTCTGACTTGGGCAAGAATTCCCATTGAAGTCAGTGTGGTAGTCAGTGCAATTAGCAATACCTGATAATGTGATCTTAGAATCTGAGTGTTAATCTATAGTCAATATCTTGTAACATCAACTAGTCTAATCCCAAAAAGAGGAAGCTAAAGAGAAAGAGAGAGAGACACACACACACACACACCACTACTACTTTAGCAAAAAATATAAAAAACAAACAACTTTAAAATTTCCCTGCAACCATTCCCTTAGATTCTTAGCTAACAAGTCAAGTTCTGCATATTTATTGTGATGGGTGGGTTTTTCCATGCATTTTGGATCCACGTAAAACTACATGATAATATACATGACAGCTAAGTGAAATACAGGTCAACTACTGTAACCATAATTGACTTGTTATACCTACTGTAATAAAATTCCAGGATAACCTCAGTTTTCTGAAATAATAAATTGGACAAGGTGCTTACCATCAGGCTGATCCAGCTGAATCACACATGTCAGCCACAGCTGCTGATTATAAGTAGACAATGGTTTTGAATTTAATTTAAATGGCCTCATCTGGAAGAAAACAAGAAGCATTTGAGGTAATTCACGTTCATCCTACTGCACTAGCCATTTGGACATGGAACGAATAAATACTTCTGTTACCGTTCTACACTTCTGACAGAAAAGCATTTTTCTTTTTTAATCCATTAAATGATCAGTTCTCGGTATAGTTCTGGTGGTGTGAACACCACCCTTGAATACATTTCATTTTATCAGCACGCAGAGTTTGTGTAGCTTTGAATTAAGAAGAGACAGAAGTATTTAAAGAAATAAAAGCAGCAAACAACAGTTAAAGAGAATGCAAGTACAGAAAGGAAATACAGTTTTATATTTTCAAATCAAGTACCAAAAGTAGTTTATTTCTAGCTCTACACTTCAAGAGTCAGAGTTTTGGTGATCAAATTGCTACATATCAAGCTTATTCAACTTTGTGTATCAAAATGGCAGCCATTTCCCACTGGATGTTCTAAAACTTTTATATTCCTTTTAAAACCATGAAACAAGAAATGGATAGGTACGAGCTGCAAGAAGTAGTAGATCAAATTCTGAATGGATGTTTTTCTAAAAGATATACTCTAATTCAAACAGGAATTAATTCAGGGAAGTCTTACTACCTGTGTTTTATACAGGAGGTCAGACACGCCTACACAACTCGTAAAGCGGCGAGGGCCATATTACTCCAAAGAAAACAGCTGAGGGCCGAAATCCCCCGAGCTCCGCCAACCCCCCCCCAGCGCCACTCAGCCCCCCGAAACACAACACACACACACACCCCAGCGCCGCCCGCCCCCCGGAAACAACGCCCCCAGTGCTGCCGAAACACCCTCCCCACCCCAGCGCCACCTGCCCCACGGAAACAAACCCTCCTTCCCCAGCGCCGCCCCACCAAAACAGCAGTATTGAACCTCGGTAATATGTTATAGCGGGCCCCTAAGGTAGTATAATTAAGGTAAAAGAAAAATGTCTTTTTGCTAGAAGTAGAATAAGATCTTCCCCCCACTTCGTAATCAATTGCCCTGTTGAATGAATGAGGTGTGAATGAGGAAGGCGTGGAAGGCAGGCACCTCCAGACAGCTGCAACCCTTGGAGAGGGCAGGGCCGGCTCTAGGATTTTTGCCGCCCCAAGCAAAAAAATTTTTGGCTGCCCCCCCCTTTTTTTTTCGTGCCCCCCTGCCCCAACTCCACCCCTTCCCCAAATCCCCAGGCCCACCTCCTCCCCAGGTGTGACGCATTCCCCCCCACCCATTGCTTCCTGCGGGCCCCCCCGCGACCTCCCGCCCTAGCTCACCTTCGCCCCGCCTGCTCCCCCAGGCGTGCCGCCGCTCCGCTTCTCCCCCCCCCCCCCAGGCGAGGGAGGGCGGAGAAGCAGGGCGGTGGCGCGTTCAGGGGAGCAGGCGGAGCGGAGGTGAGATGGGGGGGCGCAGGAAGTAACGGGGGGGTAGAGGAACCACTCCCCGCTCCAGCTCACCTCCGCCACCTCCCCCGAGCGCCCCACCGCTCGGTTTCTCCTCCCTCCCAGCCTTGCTGCGCGAAACAGCTGTTTCGCATGCGGCAAGCCTGGGAGGGAGGGGGGAGAAGCGGAGTGGTGGCGGCGCGCTCGGGGGAGCAGGCGGAGGCAAGCTGGGGTGGCGAGCTGGGGCGGCGGGTGCACTTTTTCCTCCATGCCCCAGAGTCGGCGCCTATGATTGCCAGCGCCAGAATGCCACCCCTAGAAATGTGCCGCCCCAAGCACCTGCTTGTTTTGCTGGTGCCTGGAGCCGGCCCTGGGAGAGGGGATGGGAGCCAGACCAGATCAGAAGAACAGGTCAGCCACCAATTCGCCACTCGCATCCTCAGCCCCGCTCCCCCGGCTTGCCTCCTCAGCTCCCCCACTGGCTCACCTACTTACCCCCCGCCACTGCCCGCCCACTCGCCTCCTCAGCCCCCCCTCCCCCGCCACCAGCTCACCTGCCCCCCCCCGCCACTGCCCGCCCGCTCGCCTCCTCAGCCCCCCACCCCCCCCCCCAGCTTGCCTACTCACTCCCCGCCACTGCCCGCCCGCTCGCCTACTCACCCCCCCCCCCACCCGCCGCTTGCCTACTCACCCTCCCCCCCCCCCCTCCCCCCGCGGGCTGCAGAGTGAGCTCACCTACTCAACCCCCGCGGGCCACACAGTGAGTCCATGCGGGCCGCATGTTGTGCAGGCCTAGACTAGATGATCATAGTGGTCCCTTCTGGTCTAGATTCACAGTTTACAAGGAGCAGTGGTAGAAGAGAAAGGGTTGGCTTTTCCTTGCCATACCTCTGCTCATCTGGGTACAATAAGTGTATAAGAATGGTTTCTGTTCTCTAAAACAAATATACATAGGTGGCAAGTTAAATATAGAGAGCACAGGTACAACATTTAGGGCTCAACAAATTGAACACATAACTTTATTATTTCAAATCAACTTAAGTACTGTCCCAAATCCCCCCATCAGACTACTGCCAAAGGTAAAACTGGAGTGGGTGTAGGAAAAAATCAAGAGCTAAGATGCAGGAAAAGTGCAGAACCTTGAAAGTGAGGATGTGAAGGTTGCTTTTAGGATACCAGATCTCTGGTGTTTATTTCATATCTTTCACTTCCCAGTGAACAATTGCCAAGAAAAAAACATTCCTTCCAGTTGACAGAATTGAAAATGAATGTGGGGGTGTTAGTCCTCATTGAGGACTTTTTAAATTCTCTGCTTTCAATTTCCCCTCCACCCCACTCCCTTAAGGATGCACATTGTGGTTCTTTTTCTTGGCTAAAGAGCGATGTATGAGTTCTCAAGGGAATCCCACACTTTGCTTGGCCACAGTGTCAGCTGCAGAGCAACTCTGCCCTATCACAGGTCTCCCTAACTTACCAGCCTGGAGAAGAACTAACTGAGACTAGAAACTGATGCTGGGTACTCATGAGTAAGGCTACGTTTTAGTCACGCTTATTTTTAGTAAAAGTCACGGACAGGTCACAGGCCGTAAACAAAAATTCACAGCCCGTGACCTGTCCATGATGTTTACTATATACCCCTGACTAAAACTGGGGGGGGGAGGCGAGGGAGCTCAGGGGAACGGCCTGGGGGGGCGGCGCGGCAGGTGCTGGGGGGGAGGGGAGCGTGGCCCGGGGGGGGGGGGGGAAAGCACAGCGGGTTCCAGGGGGAAGGGCCGGGGGTGCAGCGGGTGCTCGGGGATGGCATGGCGGGTGCTCGGGGGGGGGGCGGCCAGGAGGCACAGTGGGTGCTGGGGGGGGGGGGGGGGGGGGGTTTCCGCAGCAGGTGCTCGGGGAGGGGGGGGCGGGCGGAGAAGGCTCCCTACCCAGTTCCTGAGCTCCACTTGCTGCCTCCGCTCCACCCCAAGCCCCAGTTCTACAGCTCCCATTGGCTGGGAATCACAGCCAAAGGGAGCTGCAGGGACGGTGCTTGCCAGCAGAGGCAGCACATGGAGCTAGGAGCTGGGGGGGGGGGAACCCCCCCTCCAAGTAAGCACTGCTCAGCACCCCAATCCCCAGCCCTGAGCACCCCCACACCCAAACTCTTGCTGCTGGGGGGGAGGAGGGGGGGAGCAGAGACTGCTCCAGCAGCAGCCGCTGCGCCTGGCCCAGGGGCTGCCCAAGCTGCCCCCGGGCCAGGCCCACCAGCCACTGCACAAGTCACAGAGGTCACAGAATCCATGACCTCCGTGACAAACACGGAGCTTTACTCATGAGGCAGCATAAAGCACTAATCCGAGAAAATTTAGCCAGTAAATTCTGAATTCTCATGCAAGTTGGAAAGCACGACACACAGATATATCAAAATATAATTTTCCATTTAAAATCTTGCTTCTTAAGCATGTGTGTAAATTAATAAAATACTTTTTAACAAATAAAGTCATCAGTGCCTGCCATGTAACAACAATATAATGTAGTTCTTACCTTTAAGTTATTCAATTTAGCTGTTACTGCAGTGGATTCAATTACACTAGGACCTAAATGATAGTCAAAAGGAGAGAAGACAGTACTGAAGTAAATCCATAAATAATGACATCATAGTAAGACAATTATACAAGTCTGAAGTATCTTTAATCTCAGGATTCAAAGCACTTTGCAAATATTAGTTACGCAATACCCCAGTGAAGCAGGCAAATATAACACCAGGTTATAGATGTGTAAACTGAGGGGCAAGTCCCTTGATAGCTATGCAAGGCCACTCAACAATTAAGTAGCAGAACAAGGACTACAAGTCAGGAGTGCCAAGTCCCAGATCCCTACTCTACCATATGCTACAAATGCATTCAAATAAGACACTAGATATTTCCTTACAACTAATTTTTTTTTTTTTACAATCCTATTAAAAATTCACAGCCCACCCCAACTAATAAATTGACTCTGCTATGTTTGTGATTAATAAATTATTTGTAACTGTCCAATAAAGACTGGTGCTGTGGTTAATACTTGTGTCTAGAGGTAGAAGTGAGGAGGCATTATTAGGGAAGAGAGATCTATTGAAGTTGCCCTACAGCATTAGAGTACCCAGTGCACCATTTGCATGCCTTGTGGTTACAGTAATGATCATTAGTGGAATGAGTGCTGGATTTTGACCATCTTGGCCCGTTGAAGGGAATTACCCATGTTTGTGTCTAGGTTACATATAATTAAGGCTAAGATTTTTAGTAAAAGTCACAGACAATAAACAAAAATTCATGGAAGCCGTGACCTGTCTGTGACTTTTGCTGCTGCGGCTCCATGGTTTCTCCCACCACCGTGGTGGCTGGGAGCTGTGGGGTTCCCCCTCTGCATCCATGGGAGCTAGAAACTGCAGGGTGATCATATTTCCCAAAGAGAAAATGGGAAACCCCCAGCCACTCGCCTGAGGTGGTTCCCCCAACCTGCGCGCGAGGCTGTCCCCCGTTGCTGGAACCCTGAGGAGGGCCCCCTCATGAGTCTGCCACCTGTCGCTGGAACCTTGCAGGGGGCCCCTTGTCGCTGGAACCCTGCCAGGGCCCCACTGGCTGCCAGCTCCAGAGTCCCGCAGCCCCTGGCACTGAAGCAAGCAGAGAATGTCACAGAGGTCTCTGGAAGTCACGGATTCCGTGACTTTCATGACCTCCATGACCTAAACGTAACCTTACATAAATTGATCCTTATACACATAAAAAATGTGAATGGTTTTATTGAGGTTCTACTGCAGATATGGATGTTGTTTTCAACAAGTGACATTTAAATTGATTTGTTAAAGCAGCAGACTGAATGGCTCTTCTGGTCATGGAACTAAAGAATAATGAACAAACTATTATACACTCAGCCTCACAGAAACAGTGAAAATGAACCTTTACAGAATTAAGGAGAACTTAGGTAGGTGAGCAGAAAAACTGTACCAGCACAGAAAACAAGCTCAGCATCTTCATAGGCCAACTTGCATCTCTTCTGCATTCTTTACTCCCCAGAACTAGCACGAAAGAACCATGAAAAGGGGAGGAGAATAGATGCCTCTTAGAGACAACAGATCTGAACCAGGTCCTGGGTTACAAAGATCAGAGCAGCAGACATCTTTAATTAAAGGAACGCCTGCTCTCACGTAGGAATAAGGCTCCTACTCAGTTCCCAGTTCTGCAGGTAAACACACTAGATGTGTGGAATGGAATGTACAAGTGAGAGACAGCAGACATACCCTCAAGTCCCTCCCACCACACCCCCTCTTCCTTCTTTCAGTCTGCTCAGGTTTTTTTTTTTTTTTTTTTTTGTGATATTCACTCATGTCATACAACTTTAACTAGTGAGCACTGCACTGTGCATACCCCTCCCCCATATAGAGAACATGGGGTTGTTAATAATGGAGTAAAACAAATCTAGTGCTACCAACTAGTGAAAAAAAATATATCACAATCTTAAGGGCCCATAACGCTGTATATTCTCTTTTCACAGGTAGGTATTCACACAAGTATCTAAGTGTTTGTTATGACCAGCATGTGAACTATGGGTCTTATAATCAAGAATAGTATTTTTCTGGTGCACTTTGAAAAAAATTGTTGGGGGCTTACCAAGAATTTACAATCCTCCCCCTCCCCCAAGTATTTTCTCCCCAGTTTCCCTTAAACAACAAACTGAAATGTTTCCTTGCTTAAAAGAAAGGGGGGGGGGGGAACTCTTACAGACAGACCAGGTTTTTTCTGTAGGTTTGCTCAGGAATGTGCAGCTAGGTGTTTAGTTTTTAAAACCAAAATGCACTCAGAAAGTACTTTTTAAAAGAATGATATGGACGCTGCAAGTGAGCATAATAAAAAGGTAGATCAAATGTTTTTCCTCACAAGGTCAAGTAAGTCCTTTTAAAAGCAAAAATCAATCAATATAATAATGAGTTGGGTCCATGCCCTGTCAACACACCTGGCTGCCAAAGCAATCTCATGAGGATAAGAATCCCACAGCACCACCAATTCCTGAAGAAAATCAAAGGTCGGACCACACTTCCAACAGGGTACAAAGAACCATGAATTCCTTACAACAGCAGAGTTACATGGGACAGGGGCATCCACATCATCAGAGCTACATGCAAGTAGATGCAATGCAACACACTAATAAAATTCCATACTGAGAACGGTCATTCATTAGGCCTGAACAGCTCAATTTTTTCACTTTTACGAGAGCATTGCTTTGCCCATTATAGTCAAAGCCAGCTGTCACATGCCTGCAAGTCCCAATCAAGTAATTAGAATTGAATGTAGCACACATAACAGAAGAATATGGCCCAATTATTTAGCTGAGTCAGAAACAGCTCTAATGAAGCCATTCCCATTTCTTGCTTAATAGTTCATAAGAGATGTAATCTGAAAACTACATTTACAAAAAAATCACATTAAGGACCATGCATTGCCCTAATTTGCCCCCAGGCACCTCCCAGCAATGTCACTCTTTTATGTATGAAGATGATGGCAGTTAGTTTGGTTCTGAAATTTTAAGAGACAAACTAACAGCATCTAAGTCAGTTCTATTTTATGGCTGATTTTTGCTCATTTATGCTACAGTTATTTTTTGTTCATTTTTTTCAAGCAGCTTTTGAGTGTGGCAAAGTTCAGCAGCACTGAACAGAAAAATGTTTCCATCTTCTTCATTTGCAGGATGGCCAGAATGAATTTAGAATTCTTGTCTAGTATGTTACCAAAATAACACCATAACATATGATATAGATACCCCCGATCCTACTCTCAAGACCACCACCACCACCACTCCACAAGTGACCCTCAGCCTCCAAAATCCTGGAACATAACATGGCCCCCCACAGAGTAACACAGACCTTCAGCCACATTTTAAACTGGAGACTCAGTTACTATTTATTAATGAAAAGCTGTTTGCCCACTTTACAGTATTATCAAAAATATTTTGCATTTCTATGGCACCTTCCATCCAATGCACTACAAACAATTAATTAATTCTCAACACCCTCATGGGGAAGCAGAGTATTATCCCCACCATTTTACAGATGGAAAGACTGAGGCAGAGAGAGGATAAAGTGTGATTCTAAGTAAAAAGCTACACCTTCTTATTCAAGAGATCTGCTCATGTGTACTCACTTACTATTGCAAAGTATTTACTACTGCCAGCTCTGCAGAAGGCACACCCCTCTGGAAGAATAAACGGGATTCTTTTCTGGCCTGTGCATCAGAACAATTCACAGTATTCTAATTACAGAGTCAGCTATTTTCCTTAGCTACACTTGCATAATCCTCACTGAAGGCAATAAGGTTTGACAGCTGTAACTAAGGGCATAATCTGAGACAACAGGGCTGCATTAGTATAAATGAGTGGTAAATTGTTTGTACTATTGAAGCTGTACAAGTTAAAGAATGCAGTTTGATTCTCAGATCTCAAGCTGAATTTGCAGTTGCAGGGCTGACAGTTACACACACACACACACACACACACACACACACACGTAAAAGGAGAGGCTTTCTATTTGTAAACTGAGCACATTTGAGATGGAGTCATTGAGACGGGAGGTGGAACACCACACGATGCCATTTTTCACAGAGCCACTTTGAGTAACATCACAGCCATGAATGGTACCCAGATTTCTAACACCCAGTCCTGTGTTTTAATCACCATACTTCCTCTTAATATGTTGCTTTTCTATCCCAAATGTATGCAGGTATTAGCCACCTGTAATCAGCAGACCAATCAGCAGGCTTCTTAGACACATCAATCTTCCATTTAGCTAATCTTAAATGCACCATTTGCTTAATTAGCATCTACTTCAGTACAGAAACTGTACAACTAAGCAAGGAAATCTATTCAATACATATGTAAGAAAAAAACTGTAAACATCAGATGCAGACTTGCAGCTATGTACAGCTCCAGAGATCTCAAGGCACTAGCCTCATTAACACTGGAGCAAATCTGTGGAGAATAAGTTATTTACACAAGTTAAGGTATAGAAACAGCCATAGTTTTTAAAAAAGACAATAATAATCTTACCTGCAATTCCTATGAAGACTGTCAAACCAAAACAAATGAAGAATACAACAAAGACCAGAACAAAGTGTCGTTTGGACAGTGTATACAATCGCATTGGTGCTAACCTGCAGGAAGCAAAAGAAAGCCCAGAATTAGCACTCAGTAATGGCACTTGTAAAAAGAGACTGCATCAGCCAGTCCTCAATAATAAAAAAAATTAAAACAATTTCTGTGGCAATGTGGGAATACCAAGAAGAATCCATCAATGATGCACTTTTACAGAGCAAGCGTAACAGTTTCCTTCCACGCACACTCAGTATCGCCAACTCTCATGATTATTTTTCTAAGTGGTTAGAGGTTGAAAATACTGCACACTAAAGAACGTGAAGTTTTTCTTGTTCTAGTACTTTAAACAGCAGTTACCATTCCTTTCATGCCAAAAGCACTTTCTGCTATCCTAAGATCTAAGTGTGGGAAAGAGTCTCCACCTTAACTCCTCCCAGACAGAAAAAAGTTCTATATTTGAGCTCAACTATCTGATATACAGACACAAACAGGGTATTCTTAAGACCAACAGAAGTATTGGAGTGCGTCTGATGAAGTGGGCATTCACACACGAAAGCTTATGCTCCAATACGTCTGTTAGTCTTAAAGGTGCCACAGGACCCTCTGTTGCTTTTTACAGATTCAGACTAACACGGCCACCCCTCTGATACTTGACACAGGGTATTGTGAGGATACCATATTTCTAACCATAAGAGTGAAAGCTGATGCTGATGACCTGTATCGCTTAACTGAGATACATGTATATAGTCAGCTTTCCACCCCTTTTGTATAAATATGATCCTGGAACTTCATCTATATAATGGGATGAGACAAACCCCAGACCTGGATGCTGCTAGATGTGTAGGTTCAGACTCTGGATCCAAATCGGATCTTTCCCAAAGTTTGGAGTGTTCAGCCCATTAGAAAGATGGGTTCAATCTGCAATTCAGATGTGTATTTTGATTCAGGCCCTATCTAGGGCTGCGTCCAGCTTAAGGATGCTCAGGCTTATGTACAGTATATGTGCACCGGCAACTACTTCTACAATTTGATCCAATATGCTAAGGAGATACTATTTGAATCAAAATTGTATGTAAGTGTTCATGTCAAGGAAACATGGATCACAGATTTGGGCTTAATAAATTTTAAGAATATTAAGGCACTTTAATCATGAGGAATACAGTATAAAAATACATTAAAGCAGAGGCTCTCAAACTGTGTTCTATGGACACCATTGGTCTACAAAGCACTTGCTGGAAAAGATGTCTTAACTCTTGCAATTCCAGTTGTAATGCAGATACTGTATTTAATGAAATGCTTCTTTCTGAGGTGTGACGTTTTAAACAGCTGAAACTTATCTGCTCATTTTAGTTCACTCACAGGGAAAGCCAAGCATTAGTCAGGTTTAGAACAAAGATGTAGGTGTAAGGAGGGATGCAAATGAGTCACTGTCCACACTGCAAGTTTGCACAAACTGGCTTTACGGGATTCTTGTGGTAGCACCTTGCACTGACAGTCCAAGGCCCGTTAAGTGTCTCTGTCTCTCCTGTTGCTGTGCAAAAGGTCTACAAAACAGGAGAAACTGACTGACTAGCTGACTTTACAGGGAAAAGAGTGAAACTATCCACAGGAAGTTGTCAAATGCACAAACAATAAAAGTACATAAGAAAAATATTTCTCTGACCTTTCAGGTACATAAATCTTCACTTGCAAAAGTAGGCACAAGTTTCTTAGACAAGTGTGGTTTTTAAATTGACAATGTCCCTTTAAGTTTCTCATTTAAACTACATACAGTTTTTGCACTGATTTAACTTGACCAGTTTAGCTAAGTCAGAATAAATTTTTGTGTGGACACACTTATACTGGTTTAAAGCTGTTTATATGGGTGTATATTGCATTGATATGAATAGACTGACACAATGTTGTGCTATTTGTAATTTTCCAAGGGCTTTCAATTCTACAAATTGCCCAGAATTTCTTGCATAATTAGGAATGTCCTACATTGGATATTTCTTAGACTGTATTGGGAAATAAATAAACATGCATCATAACAGGTAGCTACTTAGACAATTGTAGAATATCCTGAGGAATTTAATATCAGGATCACAGAAAACATTGTTTTATCATTTCTTCATATGCATACTTTTATCTCCTCATTTCAGCAGAGATTTCAAAGCATTAAACATGGACGCAAAATGCAGCTAAAACTAATGTTTTTCTGCGTATCCACAATCCTCAGGTAAAGTAACAAGACTCTTCACTCACAATATTCATGGAGCTGGCTTAACAACCGGGAACATGTAGGTCCTTTATTTACTCATAGGACAGAGATAATGTAGGCAACAACAGTGCATGTTTCCCCACCCTGCCCTGCAGAAACCACTTCTACAAATGATAGTTCAATTTTTATGTTCACTCATTATTAGATGGTGTCATAGGTGTACAAAGTATTTTACAGCTGAATAAGGCAACATGGGCTTTGCTGAGAAGAGAGGAACTTACAATCTTGTATTAAAAATACAACAAAATGACAAAAGACTACTTGGGGAGAAAGAGGAACACAGCAAATACTGAGAAGGGGGATACTTCTCTTGGGGAGCACGGGGCATTAAGCATACAGTGTGAGCGGTTTTCACATCTTTCACCAATATATTTATTTTAAATAATTTAAACTTCCGTTACTGGTGAGTTATCACTGAAAGGCTTTGAAAATAAATGTTCTGTATGTAAGGAAGTATTTCAGTGAAGTGGGGCTGAAACACAAGAAAGACTGTTCTAAGCAAAAGGGGAAGCATAGAAGAAGGCATGAAGATGAGAACGGAAGAAGGAAATAAAGAGAGCATGTACATGGGGACTTATGTGAAAGGAGTGAGATGAGGAGAAAATGAGAGCAGAAAAAGCAAGCAGAAAAAAGTTGTACAGAGCCTTGAATTCAGGATGAAGAAATGTGAGCAACATACAGACTCAATCATAGGCCTCTGATAATACATCTAAAAAGGGCATCAAACTGTGATGCAGAGACCTACATTGCTGCCAGTTCTTGTGATTTTATCACAAGTCTCACAATATTTTGTGTTTTTCTTTAAAGCTCCAGCTCCTGGGTCCTGTGACAAAAATAGAATGAAAGCGGATATTTGAATGTAAACTAAATTTCTAACCCTTATGGTTACAGAGAAGAGTTTAAAAATGTGAAGCTCTAAAGATGCAAAACCAGAAGCAAACAAACAATCAATCCACTTTTTTAAAATCTCAGTATTTTTAAGCAGTTGGAGTAGGTAATACTGCATCTGTTCACCACAAACTGAACATGACAACTAATTTCACAGAGGTTACCAAACAGTTATAATGATAATCTCTTTCAAATCTGACTCTCAGGCTGGGTCAGATTTGAAAGAGATGATCTGGAGGTGAGATGCTCTGTATTCCCATACCAATCTCCTGAGCTATTAAGTCTCCACACTGTCACGAACAAAGCTCGGAAACACCTGCTTTCTCACCAATGGCAAATGAAATTGTTCAGGAGAGTACAGCTGTAGCCAGTATTTTACCTGTCTAGATGCTTCATAAAGGGCAGACCACTGAACAAAACCCCTGTCTCCCACCAGGGGGGCAGAGATCTACCAAGTCTCATGAGAATGGCGATTCCCATCTTTCAGAGCAGACAGGAACTTGCATGTTCAAGTAACAATGACACACCCAGAGGCCAAGCAAGGGAAGGGGAGCTCTATTTTTTATCATACACCTCCCAGTCAAAGCCTATAAAGAAAGATGCTCCCATACCCTTAAGGCCCAGGGGCAGCACACTGCAGGAAATGCTAAGGCACGCACGTCTATGCTGCCTTTCACTACAGCAACAGCCAGGGAGGGCTAATAGGAGATGCACACTTGGCTTTTCAGCAGAATGCTGAGCCTGGACCCAACTGCCCTCACCACCCACTTTCGTACTGGCCTTGGTTAGAAGCTGTTTGGTAAATTTGTTGACCACATACAATGAGATACTCTGTGCTTTTGTAATTCACTTGTATCAGGTCCTCTTCCATTGTTTTTTTCTTGTCCCAGCTGGCAACATTATTAATCCATATACTTTAGAATTTCTCATTTTTCTAGATTCAGTCCACTTAGCCTTTGTAAACAAAATATGAACTTTGGACTATCCATTTCAATCACTTTTTCATGCCTTCCTTCTTTTAACAGTTTCAGTTCTCTCCAAATAAGAATAACTGGTCTTATTCCACAATCAGTTAATGGCTGTTTCATATACTAGAAGTATCACCATTGATTCTGAGCATGTTGCAAATAACAAAAACAGAATTTTACAAATGTACAAAAACATGCAGGTGGATAAAGGATAATAAAAAAATCAAACAGGAATTGGCAGCACACGTTAAATGAGGACATCAAAATCACAAAGGAGGAAACAGCTTTTGAAATGGTTGTATCTATCAGTGAGACGAAGTTAAAAAAAAAGGCTGGGGAGGAGGAAAGGAAGTTATTAAAGTCTTGGTCACTAACAGAGACTATGGATATGTCTTCACTAGCAACGTTATAACAAGGCTGTGTAGTTGCGGCAGAGGGCTGGGAGAGAGTTCTCCCAGCGCTGTAAAAAAAAACCCACCCCCATGAGGGGAGTAGCTACCAGCACTGGGAGTACAGCTCCCAGCGCGGATGCATTGTCTACACTGCCACTTTGCAGCACTCAGGGGTGTGTTTTTTCACACCCTGAGCAAGAAAGTTGCAGCGCTGTAAAGTGGCAGTGTAGACAAGGCCTAAGTTGAATAGCTAGGGCTGAAGGAAGAACTAAGGCCAATCAAGAATAGCTCAGAGTTAAATGAAGCAGAAGGACAAAAAGGAGCCTAGAAATGTGATAAAGTTAGATTGAGGCAACAAGGTAAATATCAAAGTCAGTATAGAGGTGCTTAATACTTGCCTAAACTGCCCACCATGAAACTAGTAGTGGATTTGGTATTATCATCTTGGGAGGAAACATTACCAATAATCTTTCCCATTCCATGAAAGCAGCTGTGATCTCACACTATTCCTGAATTAAAGTTTTCTGTCAATGTCCACAACTTGAGTAGTCTGAGGAAGGGATTTTAATATAATGATCCCTACTTACTTCCAGCAGGCCAACCTATCCTTGTTATCTGGTCACTGACAGATACAAGACTACACCAACTCTCCACCATCTCTCCTTTTCTGTGTTACTCTATTTTAGCTTCTAGAATAGAGAGTGATTCTTACGATTTGGCCAGTCAACAAAGGTTCTCTTAATATACTCAAATATTCCCAATAATTGATCTAAAAAATATAATTATCCAACTACGGCCAGTCACCAAGCCACTGAAAGTCTTGTCCCCAAGTTGCAGATCTCAATGGAAAATCCTAGATACTGTAATATGGTGATAGTGAATTTATGGATAATAATGCAGCAGGTTACATATAATAACATGCAACTGTCATTAAGATCAACCTGTCAGCCAAGTGGAGGGGAGGATATTTGAAAAACTTTGCAAGTTACGGGGCTCAAAATTATACTTTTCTGCATTGCCACAAAAGTAAGTATAATTTACTTTGGCTGCTTATTTTGTATATTCTGTGTGCTGGAGATCCAGAGGCCTTTGGTCATGGGACACCTTCTAAACATGTATTATCTAATAATAAACACTATCAACCAGCTCTGCAGACATTTGCTGTGAAGCTGCTGGAGCTCAAGTAGAGTCAGGCTATGTTAGTAGCTGAATAATATTAACACACTAAGGAGTATCTACATGCTGACAGGAAGTGGTGTTGGCAATTCAGAAGTTTACATTGTGGAATTTAAATTAATGTTGAACTTACACCTAGCTCAGCACAGTGCTAGGAGACATTAGCTTTGGAGGTACCATTTTTCCTTTAAGGGGTAAAAACAGACATCCTAGCCTATTGTAAATCAATAACATTCTACAGCATTTTTCAAAAGAGTAGAAATAACTCCTCCTCAGCCAAATTCAAATTAACATAGTTACAGTCTACAATAATTTCTAGAACTTTAATTGGGTACAGGGTTCTTCACTTTTCCCCCAAACCATTGTGTAGTTTCTCTGCACTGTTAAATTGACATGTTCTAACCTAGAGTTGGCTGCACAAAAGTGGTAGGCAAAGTGACCCCTATATATATTTATTGCTAAATCTGTAAGAAACTTTAGGATAAAAAATATTAAATATATAAATGCAAGACAACAGTCTCCCCATAAGAGCTCCCCACTTAAACATGCAATTTGAATTTTTTTTCCAGAGAATAAATAATATGGAAGTCCTCTAGGAAAGGAAAAAGTGAATCCTTGACTAGGCAAGTTGGCTTGGTCTGCAAGTGTATGTTCAAATGGCGAATTTTAGAGACATTTTCCTGTACCACTGGATAAGTTAAAGACACACACACACACACACACACACACACACACACACACACACACACACACACACCAACATACAGTGGAGGGCACAGAAATACAGGAAGGGACAAAGTTCAGAATTAACCCTCTGGTGCAAAGATTCAGGATTTCCAGAAACTCTGTACTAATGTAGTCGGTATTAGCATGACCTACATACGCTTTAGACCAGTGGTCACCAGTCGATCGCGATCGACTGGTCGATCCCAGAGCCTCTGCCAGTTGATTGCGATATCCATCCGCTAAAAGTTCGGCGGTGCAGCAGGGCTAAGGCAGGCTCCCCTCCGACTGCCCTGACCCCACACCGCTCCCAAAAGCGGCTGGCATGTCTCTGCGGTCCCAGAGGCGTGGGGGCAGCAGGTCTCCGTGCGCTGCCCGCCCCCGCAGCTCCCATTGGCCATAGTTCCCAGCCAATGGGAGCTGCGGAGTCGGTGGTGGTGGTAGGATTTTTCACACCCCTGAGCGATAGTTATACTGATGTAAGTTTATAGCATAGACCTGGCCTGAAACACACAATGCAAAATCCTTCAACAAAGGAAAGAGACTTTCAACACTATGGTTATGTTATATGACTGTCAAAATCAAGACTTGTCTCCAAGTGAGTATTGCCAGGTTTGTATTAGAGGCAGTATAATGTTTAGCAATTCATGATTGTGACATTCCAAGTTTGCCTAGAGTAGCAAACATTCTACCCTTAATTCCCGAATAAAGTCTGCACACAGAAAACAGCATATGTAGGTAAACACAAAAAACAGAACCGCCCTAGAATTCAACAGCAAACTAACCTATAACTGCACATCTAATACATCTTCAAACACCTTGGCAGGCCCTTCAACCAAAGCAGCCTTTCTAAGAGATCCGCATTCACCTGGGCAGTGCTTCTCAGCAACCAGTCCGTGGACCAGCACCAGTCCCTGAGATCTCCCTGACACAGTTTAGGAAGGCAGCAAGCCAGTCCCTGGTACCAAAAGGTTGAGAAACACTGACCTCGAGGATCAAGTTACTATTTAACTAGAAGTTAGGTCCAATGCCTGATCTGATTTAGATGATGTTTCCTATAACTTTTCCTTTCATTTCTATCTAAAAACAGCCCCACACCAAAGGACACCCATCCAAGGCTCTGGACACCTTTGAAATACACTTAAAAACACAATGCTAAAGGGACAACAACTGAAATCGTCCAACACCTCAGCTTTTCTCCTTCTCCCACCCAATCACACCTCCTCTCACTGCCAGTCAAGCAGGCCAACAGGACTTAAAACTTCTCAACCACACATCCCCACTGAACAAGAGCCACCCCCACCCAAGATCGGAACAGCCTCTAGAGGATGCCTGGGGACACACATTCAGGAGGGTGCTCGCACTGAAGCAGGCAACGCGCTAAAGCAGCCTTTCCAAGGCTACACTCCTTGCCTACCCCACGGTCCCGGGGGGAGCCGGCTGGTCACTTTGCTTCCCCGTTACGTTCCCGCAGGAGCCAGCTGCGAGGCTGCTGACCGCTCTCCCGGAGTTACTGTCTCACACCGGGCGCCGGCAGCAGGGACGGGCTGGGCGCGCGGGGGGGACACACACCACGGGGAGGGCCACAGAGCACAAGGCCAGCAGGGACCGTGGGGAACATTTACTCTGGCCTGCCGTAGGGCAAAGGCCCTAGGACGGCCCTGCCCGAGTCCCCCACCCCCGTGTGTGTGTGTGTGGGGGGGGGGGGCTCTGCGCAGGTCCGGGAGCACTGCCTACCAGTGCAGCAAGGGGAGGGTCATTCACGGGGGGGAGGGGGCAACACCTGGACCCAGCGCCCAGGGCAAGGACCAGGATGGGGGGATCGTGGGGGCGGGGAGAGGGACCGCCCCGCCTTGGGCACAGCCCGGAGCCCAAGACACCCCCACCCCGCGCCCCCCACTCACAGCTCCATTTCCGAGCCGCATGCGCACTGGTGGCACCTCCTCGCGTAACAGACTCGGGCGCGAGCCGCAGCCTCACAACCGTCCGTGGCAGAATCAGCAGCAGCCGCAGCGCTTCCGTATGCGTCATCCGCGGTTGGATGACAGAGCACGCCGGGATCTGTCACGTGACACCGAGACGTAAGAGCGCCACAGCCCCGGGACTCTTGCCCGACTCTTGTTCGGGGGGGCGGGAGAAAGGTCCTCCGTGCGCACCTGCTGGGGGAGTGAGGCGCGAGCGGGCTACGGGGGGTGGGCGGGGACACGAAACTACACCCTGATTACTTCACGCCATCCATCCATGCCTCCCCCCCCACGGGACGCCGGCCTGGCCCGCCCATGTCACCGGCAATCAGCGAGCCCCGCCCCATCACCTCAGGGCCACGCCCGGTGTTGGCACCACTTGAACGAAAGGGTAGAAAACCGGATCCACTTAACTCGCTGCCTCAGGCCTAGTTGGACTAGGGTGATCAGATAAGTGTGAAGTGTGAAAAATCAGGAGGCGTGGTAGGGTTTCCAACTTTCTAATCACGGTGGCACAAAACCGAACACTGCGGCCCCCCCCTCACTCTATCCCCCCGCCTCTGTCGCTTGCTCTCCCCAACCCCACTCACTCATTTTCACAGGGCTGGGGTGCAGGAGGGGTGAAGGCTCCGGCTGGGGGTGTGGTTTCCAGAGTGGGGCCAGGGATGAGGGGTTCAGAGTGTGCGAGGGGTCTCAGGGGTGGGGGGTAGGGGTACAGGAGACGGTGTAGGGAGAGGGCTTCAGGCAGCGCATACCTCAGGGGGGCTCCCCAGAAGCAGCGACATGGCCCTTGGCTCCTAGGTGTAGGGGCGGCTCCGTGTGGTGCGTACTGCCTCTGCCCGCAGGCACCACCCCCGCAGCTCTCACTGGCCGCAGTTCCTGGCCAATGGGAGCTGCGGAGCCAGCGTTCAGGGCAGCACGCAGAGCCCCCCTGGCCGTCCCTCTGCCTAGGAGTGGAGGGACATGTTGCTGCTTCTGGGGAGCCACGCAGAGCCAGGTAAGGAGCCTACCAGCCATGCCAACCGGACTTTTAACGGCCCAGTCACCAGTGCTGACCAGAGCCACCAGGCTCCCTTTTCAACCGGGCATTCCGGTCAAAAACCGGACACCTGGCAACGCTCGAGTGGGGGTAATAGGCACCCATATAAGACAAAGCCCAAATATTGGGACTGTCCCTATAAAATTGGGACATTTGGTCACCCTAGTGTGGCCGCGGCTCCACCCGCACCCAGGGGCTCCAGGCACAGAAGGGCAGGTCCCTGTTTACCTTCAACCATGCCCATTGCTTCCCTGCCGTCTCCTCCACCATGTGCCCGCACACAGCCGCCTCCTGGACATGGCTCCAGCCCCCTGCAGTGCCGGGACTTGCGCCGCCCCGCCCTCAGCTGCTGTGACTCGCGCCATGGCCTCGGGGCCACACTCAGCCTTGGTACTGTGGCAGCCCCTAGAGCCGCAGCCAGGCTGGGCCCCTGGTGTCCACACAGTGCGAGCAGCAGCACGACTCCAGGGCATGCGGCAGAACAGGGCTGCAGAGCGGGGGGCACAGAGACAGGCCAGCATTGAGAGCAGAACCCGTGGGCTCAGCGGCAGCACACACAGCTCAACCCGTCCCAGGGCGGGTACTTCCACTGTCTATGTGTGCCTGGGGTACCAGGCATGGTGGTGGGGGTTGCATACATTAGCATTAATGATCAAGGGATATTCTCCTCTTCTAGCAGCTGTCAGGGGGCCAACAGCATCCCATCAGTAATGCTGACCTACCAGAAGGAGCAAGTGCTGGGCTTGTCTACACTTACAGCACTGCAGATTTTCCACACCCCTGAGCAACATAGTTCTATGCTACAAACATATGTTGGTATGTCACGGCCAAGCCTCAAACTGTAACTCCAGAACAAAGCTGATGGCAGACCTACACTTAAAGCTGCAGCAATGAAGCTGCGCAGCGTTAGCGCAGATGCTACTATGCCCATGAGGGAGCTTCTCCCCTCAGCGTAGTTAATCCACCTCCAGGAGAAGCCCTCCCTTCAACCTAGTGCTGTTTACATCGGGGGTTAGGTCAGTATAACTGCGTGGCCCAGAGATGTGAATTTTTCACATCCCTGAGCTATGTAGTTATACTAATGTAAGTTTGTAATGTAGACCTGGCTTATAGTGATATCTATATATTCTCAGCCATGGTCTGCACTACAAACTTATGTCAGTATAATTACGTCGCTCAGGGCTGTGGAAAATCTACACCCTTGAGTGATCCAGTTATACCATCCTAACTTCTGGTGTAGACAGCGCTATGTTGACAGGAGGGCTTTGCCGATTGACATAGGTACTCCACCTCCCCGAGAGGCAGTAGCTATGTCGACGGGAGAAGCTGTCCTGTCAGTATAGGTAGCATCTTCGCTAAGCACTAGAGCATGCAGCTGTAGCACTGTAAGCATAGACAAGTCCTTAAGCATGCTAAGTAAACATAACCACGAGGGAAGCAAATAAACATTTGCAGTACAGGAGAAGGTGTATTGGTCTGTTAGTTGACCTCCAAGATTTCCCCCTCTCAGCTCATGATCCTATTTTAAACTGTTAACTGCACAGAGTAATGACATTTTAGAATAAAACAATAGGACTGTTTAAAGTACTAGCTCAAACAGAATTCTTAACATTTATATTTCCACATGTATGTCCCTAATTATCTCTGCTCCAATGTTATTTTAAAAATAGGTTAGAAGAGAATAGTTTAGCCATTATTAAATATGTAGGGCTTGACTCAGCATTGTGTTACTCCAGGCTCATACCAGTGGAAATCCATTGATTTTTATGGAGTTACATCACCTGACAACTGGAGTAATACAATGCTGATTTAGATCTGTGGTATCTATAAAAACACTAGAAAAGGTTTAGCTGTTTAAGAGCCTGAGCTTGCCTCAGTGAAGTCAGTGGAAAGTCAATGGCCTTTGAGCTTAAGCCTCATGTCTCACAAGGCACCTGAGGCATGTCAGTAGTAATATCTAAGAGCTCACTGCTTAGATGGTTTGTTAGTGTCAGACCCAAGTAGAGGAGTGACATCAATGGGAATTGGATCAAGACCTGGCATTCTGCACACTTTGATGTTATATAACTTACTTAAAACACCACATGCCTCTTTTTATCATACTCCCTACACTGCTATGCACTATATGTTAGAAAGTTGCCAACGCTGTTCTACAGGACAAAGAGCTTCTTGTAACTGCTCTAAATTCTGCTCCAGGAACTGGCTGCTGGAGGCACTGCAGAGTGATGCAAGCTGAGTCTACCACCTCTCCAGAATTAAGAGTGTCACATATATGACACTCTAAGCCTCCTCTAGCTTTTGAAATTGCTCCTGCACTTGGATCTGCCAGGAGCTAAGCCAGCAGACGGACCCCTTATACTTACACCTTTCTGAAGCTACTTTGCTTCTTAAAAAAAAATTTTTATTGAAGCAAGTACCAAAGTAACATCAGGGATTCCTACTACATCTGGCAGTACTGATTTTACAGACTAAAGCCCCAATTCTGCAAATAATCATGTGCCTATTTCATTTATATGAGTAGTCCTCTTTCCCAGATGCACCAAACGGAACAACTGAGGATTGAATCACTTGTGTTTAAATGATATGAGACATTCCTACCTCTCCAGGATCTTGACAGTACTCCAAGACCTTAAGGGTACATCTACGCAGCAAAGCAAAAACTAATGGCATCAAGTCTCAGAGCGCAGTCTACAGACTTGGGCTCGCATCACGGCACTAAAAATAGCAGTGTAGACATTCAAGCTCTGGCTGAAGCTCAGGTTTTGAAGCCTAAGAAGAGGGGGTGAGCTTCAGAGCCTGAACTCCAGCCCGAGTCCAAACATCTACACTGCTATTTTTAGTGCAATAGCACCCGCCTATGTCTGTAGACCAGGCTCTGAGACTTGCTGTTGCGGGTTTCTGCTTGCCATATAGATGTACCCTAACTGGCTAGCAAATTAAAGACTAGAAGTAAAATCCTGATCCTGTAGAAAACAATGGAAGTTTTGCCATTTAAGCACATGTGGCCAGGACTGGAAGTTAAAACCAGGTCTCCCATATGGCACTATAGAACACTAGTCAATGAGAGTTGCCCACGCACACCCCTTTTACATTACGATAACTGAGTGCAGGCTAGGTGACAAAGTACCTTAAATGCACTTGCTTTTCTACTGTAAAAATCTGGGTTTGAAACTGGCTGGGGCCACAAGTAAAATGAGTTTGATGATCTCATTCTGGTTGCCAGGGGACATTTTCCATATTACAAAATTACACAGCAGTCTAACATCATAGGCTTTGTGTTTTCAGGAGAGGCACAGAACTGAATCTTGAAGGTCAGGACAGAGATATATTGAACGAGTCATGTGATGGAGCCTTCATCAAACTTGCCCACACTTGCTATAGCCCAGATGAGATTCCTTATACCTGGCAGGATAAGATTTACCTACCATCTTTTGAGTCAGATTCTGTATGATCTTTATCTGCTGCTGCAAACTGGCTCTGAACACACCTGTTGAGTTTTGCCTATCAGCTTTCAGGTAGCATCCACTTGTATTTCTGGTGAAAGTTAGGGATTAATGGCACGAGCTATTGCATTAAAATTAACCATATATTTAGAAAGCAAAAAGCCAGGTGTTTTTGAGGTTGAATCAAACCTATTCATCTAAAGCAGGGGTGAGCAAACTTTTTGGGCCGAGGGCCACATCGGGATTGTGAAACTGTATGGAGGGCCGGGTAGGGAAGGCTGTGCCTTCCCAAACAGCCTGGCCGCTGCCCCCTATCTGCCCCCTCCCACTTCCCGCCCCCCTCATAACCCCTGACCCATCCAACACCCCCCGCCCCGCTCCTTGTCCCCTGACCACCCCCTCCTGGGACCCCCCCATCCCTAACCGCCCCCTGGAACCCCAACCCCTATCCAGCCCCCCCCCCCCCCCCGCTCCCTGTCCCCTGACTGCCCCAACCCCTATCCAGCCCCCCCCCGCTCCCTGTCCCCTGACTGCCCCAACCCCTATCCACCCCCCCATCCCCCGGCAGGCCCCCCAGGACTCCCATGCCTATCCAACCCCCCCTGTTCCCAGTCCCCTGACCGCCCCCCCCCCCAGAACCTCCGCCCCATCCAACTCCCCCTGCTCCCTGCCCCCTGACTGCCCCCTGGGACTCCCTGCCCCCTTACCATGCTGCTCAGAGTAGCAGGAGCTCGCAGCCATGCCACCGCGTTTCCCAGCAGGACCAGAAGACCAGAGTGCTGGCAGCACAGCAATCTGAGGCTGCGGGGGACAGGGGACAGCAGAGGAGGGGCCGGGGGCTAGTGTCCCCGGCCGGAAGCTCAGGGGCCGGGCAGGACAGTCCCGCAGGCCAGATGTGGCCTGCGGGCCATAGTTTGCCCACCTCTGATCTAAGGTATAAGGACTGACACATCTTATATTTTGAGTCTTTGTGTGTTGAGTTCATGGATGCATCACTTCACCTTAGAGACAGCATCCTGTTTTTTGAATGAGTTTTGAATAGCTCTTTCAATAGAAAGATAGTGTCAACATTGTTGTCACATTGGGACCACCTTCAGTGTACAGGAGGTGAAAATGTTTTTAATGTGCCATGTTACAGAGAATCTAGTCAGATTACAAGTAGTTGCAAATTAAAGCCTATCTAGTAAGCTATTGCTTTAAACACACTACTTAAAATATAACAATATTGCATATACTATTGCTTTATGAACAATCATTTGCACAAATGTCAATGCTTATCTGTTGAGTCTTCTGAGAGACTGGACAGCAAAGGCTGTCAAAGACCCACTGAGCAGGCAGAAAGGCATGGGGGTAGATAGTTTATCAAGTCCCTAAACTCACCCTATGTTTCGTACTACTCTTTGCGTTTAATAATAGCAAGTATCTAGTAATATATTAATAAAATGTCAAGGCTGCTACTAATTATAGACATGAGAAACCTGCTGTCTATGCCAGGATAAAGTTCAAAGTACTCCCCAGCTTTGAGGTTTATCATCTACATAGGATAGATCATCTCAGGATGAACCCCGTGCATTACACCAAGAATTCATAGATGGTTCAGGCAGCACAAGCCAATGTATAATAAAGGTTTATCACATCTTTTAAACAAGCCCAGTACTTCCTGTGCCAGTTTACTTACATGGTGTAGTGTTTATGTTATGGTCATCCTCTAATTTCACTTATCATTGATAGCATTATATATTAAGTTGTCTGCCTGTGTGATTTAGAATATTATTACAGACATGTGGGACCCAGTTCATCCCTACTGTAATTCCACTGAACTCAGTGGAAATATACCAGGGATGAATTTGGCCAATGATGTCGATATTTGTACAGGCAATTAGAACTATGATTTATGGCATTGTTGATGATTTCGTTGTCTTCTGCTGTTGTTATAGTTTTGAATACAGTTAAAAGAAGTGATATAATTTTACCCAGAATAAGTATTTGGGAATACAAAATAAGTGAGGGAACACATTTGTGAATTTTAATGGACAAAAATAGATAGTCCAGGACACAGAATAAGGACCTGAGGACTCAGAATGATCTAGGAGATTATTTCTGACCCAGAATAGGCCTTTGTTGGGATGGCACTGCTAAATAACACTTTGAAGCAACTAGGTCAGGAATATGCAGCCTTGCAGCTCGCACTCCCTTTGAGGTTTTTCAACAAGTCCTTCTACCTTGGAGATGAGAAAGTGATGGAACAATATGTTTACAATATCTGTGAGCATTTTTACTGTGTTGGGAAGAGAAGCTCCAGAGTCATAGCTTTTACGATTCATTTATGTACACCTTCAGTATCTCACAAACATTAATTGATTTATCCTTGCAATACCCCTGAGAGACAGGGAAATGTTACTGTCATTTTATAGAAGGGGATAAGGCACAGACAGATTAAGTGACTTGCTCAAGGTCACACAAGAAGTATGTGGCATAGCAGGGAATCCAGCCCAGCCACCTTTACTTTGAGAAGTTCTAGCACCTCCACGCTTTGGAATAGGGACTTGAAATTTGCAAGGGGGGAGCCTTTTTGTCATAGGTGAGCCTAACCTTATTCTCAAAAACAGCTGAATCATTTTGACTGAGATTTTCCCAAATGGTTGAAATTTGGCAAGTTATAAGCAACTGAAAATAGGTTCTTATACTGGGAAGTGTTGCACAACTGTAACAATAGGCAGTGGTCCAAGTCGAACTATAATTCATTCTTTATTTCATTACACATACAAGAGACATTTTACATTAAGTAAAATAATGAATGAACTACAACTGTCACATACGAGCCTACTGCTTTTTGATGGACAGAATGATGTCTTATTTAAAAGAGAAAAAAATATTGCAGTCTCACTGTAGGTCATTTATCTTAATCTCTGGGTATTATTACAAAGCTCAGCATCGGGAGAGCACTTCGAATACAGAACTTCTCTTTATAAGCTGGTTAGCCAATAATAATGTGTGCATGTCGCCTAGAATTATTGATTTTCAGTAGTATCAAGCCAAATGCTGCTTTTAGTTATAGATCTGCTGTGACATCAGTGGAGTTGCATAATTTGGCCGCTACACTACCATTTGAAGCATGGTGGTTCTGCCATTTCCTCCAAACAGCCATGCAAATTAACTTATAAATTCCCTTCCAAAATTTAGTCATGAAAGTTGAGATTTTCAAAACCATCTAGGGGATTTAGCTGTTCAACACCCACTGAAATTAATAGAAGTTCTGTTGTAAGGCTAGATCTCCTAGTTGGCTTTGAACATACACAATGGTTGAGATTTTCTAAGTGGGCACAAATGTAGAGCCTCTACTAAATCCCCAGTGCATCACGGGAAGGCTTAAAGCTGCCTTTAGGCAGCAGCAGAGGGTCCTCCTAGTATAGGGGAATCTTCAACTACCAGCCGTACATCAGTTGCTCTGCTCCTGCCTTCCTACCTGTCATCAGAGGTATTCCAAGGTCAAGAAGGAGCATGCCAGGGTGGAAGGGGGGAGTGGCTTCTTGAGAGCCATTATTCATTGGCATCAGTTAGAGCAACCCTAAAGCTGCTTTAACCTGTGTGGAGGCCAGTATGGCTAACATCAGTCTCCAAGATTGAGAAGAATTAAACATGATGGTAAGCCACCAATCTTCTCCCCCTTCCCCCAGTGCACTGAGCATTCTCTGACAAACCTGGCCCTAGGTATACTAGGTCTCTATAAATACCATGAGTGGTGATACTAATTATATTATTTACAATATTATTAAGTATCACATACATGGTGCTTTACAAGCATATAGTAAAATGCATTGCTTGCCCTCAAGCGCTTCCAGTCTAGACACAGCTGTAACTTCATTGCCCTGCGAGGTGGCTGATTGTTTTGTCTCCACCCCAGTATGGTGCAAGTGACTTAAGTCACAGTGGTCATTGGCTCCATGCAGTTGCACAATCAAAATACATATTAGTTGGGCAAAACTAACTTGCTAACGTTTACATTTTTAGCCCAATGCAGCATGATATAGAAACCTAGGCTTAAGACTTCTGAATTCCCCCACCCCCGCAGTTAGTCTGGGGGGCAAGAGTTTCATGAAAGTTCGTTGAGTGAGCTGTATCTAAAGAAACTAAAAGAGAAAAGTGCCATGCACAATGGACTGCTAGATATATAGTGGATAAAAACAGCATATGTAAACCTAGTGGTTCAGCAATAAATGTAACTATACTTAGCCCAAGTCATCCATAGATCTCAACATCCTTTGCAAAGGAGACAAAGTATAATTATCCATATTTTACAGATGGGGAAACAGACACAGATGGGGTAAAGTCACACAGTAGGTCAGTGACAGAGCCAGGTCCTTAGTGCAGTGCCATGTACACTGGACCATGCTGCCTCCCCTTCCATATTTACCAAGTGGAATATATTTCTATGTGGAAGATTTTAAATTGACAGGTATTCTTGATCTGCAGGCTTATGTGGCTAGGAGCCCTGAATGAACTAAAGCCCCAGCTTCCTCAGAGGCAATATACAGCTGTGTTATTCTAGAAGAGCTAATACCAGCAGAACCCACAGCATCATTCTTGATTCAAAAAGCTATTTCCCTGTCAACCACAAAGGTAACAGCATAACATTTTACATTTCTATAGCATCTTTCACCCCACTGGTTCTACAGCAAGTGCAAGCATTTACAGCTGCTATTGTCAGGAGATGATGGCACTGGAAAATGGCAGCCCAGAATTAACTCTACAACTACATTTGGGCCATTCCAATATAGTCTCTGCCATGTAGTATTGAAAGCCCCTTACTACATAGTGTTGGTCAAAACGGGGTTAAAGAGAGTTTATATTGGAGAGCTGCTGTTTCCTACTGAAAACAAAGCAGCACAGCTGCTGCCTGGATGCAGCCATCTCTCAGGCTCTATTCATATCACATGTTTGTTATCCCTAGGCCCAAATCCCCATGGTCTCATACATTCTATATTCATCTACCCCTTTGCAAATCAGACTGGTAGCTTTTTACAGCCACAATGTATTCACTTTGCACAAGTAAAAGTGACCACACAAGTTGCAAGACAGTGACCATCAGGAGCCCCATATCCAAAAACCTAGCAGAACCAGCAGTTGGAGCCTACATATAAGCACTATATTGCCGCAGACAACACTCTAACGTAACAATTATAGTGCTGACATGTTTGCCCCCCTTCCTCTGCCCCATTTCTAATGATTTCCCACAACCGGGCTTTGGAACAACAAGCCACTGTTTTGTTGGGGAAAAATGCAGCTATATTAAATCCTGCCAGGATACATCGATGGTGCCAAGTTATCAGACATTGGTACTGCTTTCAACAGCTCTGGCTGCTGTGGATGTAGTGACAATTTAAATATAATGGGCCAGATCCTTGGCTGGTGAAAATGGGTGCAGTACCACTGAAGTCAAAGGATCCATGCTGATTTACCCCCAGCTGAGGATCTGGTGCATTGTGTACAAATATTTAAATGGATGTAGTCACATACTGGGCTCAGATACAATAGGGATAAGCATAGGCTAGAAAGAGCTATTATATAATAGTTTATATTACTTAAAGCAGAGAAGCAGGTGATGGAACTTCTGCACAGAGGTTTTCCTAGAAAGCACTTTTCAAGGAGAGATAGACTAGTTCACAATAGTAGGGAACCTCTTTTATATTGTCCTGAGTGTTCAAGATCCTGGGAGGCTTGGATCCATCTTTCTGTGTTATGGAAATCTATGTCTAGGTTTTATTAGTGAGATTACAGCATTAGTAGTTTTAAACAAAAGCCAAATCTAGGTGGTTCTGGTTGATAGACTCTTACTGCAGATGGTTCCATATTAGGGGATGATTAATTTGTTTTGGGCTCAGTGAAAAAACCTGACCTAGGTTTTCCTCCCATAATCACCAAAGGTCCTTATCTGGTGTTTCCATGTCATGGAAAATAAGTTATTCCACAGTAATCAAGGAAATAAAATGGCCTGGGATCTTTTTGAAAGGAAGGTAGAAGGAACTCATATACAGTAGAACCAGAGAGATCCCGGAGAGGCGACACCTTTCCTGTCAGCCTATTCACCCTATGGAATTGCAAGAGGATGAGCCTTTTTGCAAACCCCTCCCAACTTTCCAGTGCCCTATTTAAAATGGCCTTTTCTCCTTCAGCTGCCCGGACCAAACTAAGCAATCTAGCCTAGGCGGTTGCCGCCGCCGCCATGATTCCTGACTAATCATCATCCAGCCCCATCAAATCCCAGCACAGATGAGGCAGCAGAGACCCGGCAACCTTCCTTAACACAGCCATGGTAGAGCCTGGCGCTCCGAAAAGCCCCTCTCCTCCTAGCCAAGCCACCTGCAAACGTCCTTACAGGCCGCTCCAGGGCAGTCCAGCTGGCGGGGGGCGTGCACGTATTTAACCAGCTGAAGGCAATTCGGGATTGCTTTCGGGTTCCCCCGCTGAGCAAAACAAACACTCCCCGCCCCCGGGAGGCTGCAGCTGCAAAGCAGCTCTGTAAGAGCCTGGCCGCCCCCGGAGCCCAGCCCCAGCCCCTCCGTGCTTCCCTGCGGGGGGTGGGCGCAGCGCTGGCCACTCCCCAGCCCTTACCGGTAGTAGCGGTCATCCTTGTACGGGGTCAGGTCCTCTCTGATCTCCTTGTAGGTCTCCTTGACCCTGCGGCAGAAGCGCTTGAGCTCGCCACAGAGCGGGGTCTCGAAGGCGGGGTAATCCGCGTCCATCCCGCCGCCGCTGCCTGCAGCCCCACGCCCAGCCCGCGACACCGGCGAGCCAGTCCCCCTGAGCGAGCGGGCTCCGGGGCCGAGGCGATGGGTGGCGCTGCTGGCCGGGGGGAGGAGCTGCGAGGCTGGGCCGCCCCGCTTCCCGCCTCACCCCCTCCTCACACGTGCTGCTGAGGTGAGTTAGTGGGGGCAGAGCTGCGTTACCCCCGGCAGCCGGGAATCGTTCCTACCAGCGGGATCGTCCCCGCCGCGGTGCTCCCCCGGCTTGATGCCGCAGCCCCTGGGCGTGTTGCGAACAGGAGAGATGGCCGGACACGCGAAGGGGGGTAGGAGTGGCCAGGGGAGTCTGAACAGGAGCTGGGGAGATTTCAGCACCCTGGACAGATTCACTGGGGTGTTACTGGCTTTACAGAGCAGCTCGCCCAGTCCTCCACCCCAGTGGTTCCCAAACCTTTCACTAAAATGTCAAGTCTTGCCAACCCCCTCCTAAGAATGAATATTTCCAGGGATTTTCTTCTTTACCTGAGTATAAATTATAAAAGCAGTGATCTTGGAAATATAAAATTTGTTTTTATGACATGCTTATTACATACTATTAAGTATTTATCATTACAGTATTTTTATTACATTATGAAAATGGCAACACTCACTTTCGTAGCTTGTATCACTTTGAATAAGCCTGTTATAAGACAAGGCTCCTATGTTTCATCAAGGAGTATCCGATGTGAAACAGCATGAAGGTATTTAAGATGCCAAATCAAAGAGTTCCTCCTACACAAGCATTCAGGTCTTGAGCAGTCCAGGCAAACAATGCACATTACAACAAAGCTTAAACTTGTTCTTCATAATAATTTTAAAAACAATACTAGCTGCCTATTTATTTAATTTTAAAAACGGCAAAAAATATCCACCTCCGTTTCCATTTCTTATAAGGAGTCTTGAAGTTTAAATCTCCTCAGTGTGATAGATATGCTTGCTTTGAGCTGCTTAGCTCTTGGAAGTCCAGGGGCTCCAGGCTGCTGGCCCCGGGCTGCCCAGGATTCCTAGGGACAGCTCTGTCCACCATTAGGGAATTTTTTCCTGAGGACCCCCTGTAACATTTCATGAACACGTAGGGGTTCCCAAACCCCAGTTTGGGAACCACTGCTCCAACCCAACATTTCTTTTCCCACTGACAGCTGTGAGAGGACAGCCCCTAGTGTTTTCATATCTGTTCTGTGTTCCACCAAGATTATTTTAATCCCCACCCAGAGTATTAAACCTTAGCCTTAAAGTATCTAAGGAGGAGTAGATCTAAGTGTAAGGGGCTCTGGCAGCTGGGCCTGGGCGGGGATTTAAAGGGCCAGAGGCTCCGGCCACTGCGGGGAGCCCTGGGCCCTTTAAAGCGCCGCCCGAGCCCCGCTGCCAGAGCTCCAGAGGTGATTTAAAGGGCCCAGGGCTCTCCGCAGCGGCTGGAGCCCCAGGCCCTTTAAATCTCCGGCAGCCGGGCTCAGGCGGTGATTTAAAGAGCCAGAGGCTCTGGCCACTGCGGGGAGCCCCGGGCCCTTTAAGTCCCTGCCCGAGCCCCGCTGCTGGAGCTCCAGCGGTGATTTAAAGGGCCCGGGTTCCCCACCACGACTGGAATACCAGGCCCTTTAAATCACCGCCGGGGAAGCTGGTCCTGTCTGGCACGCCGTACTGGACCATACCCGATATAACGTGGTCTCACCTATAAAGCAGTGAGATTTTTTGGCTCCCGGGGACCGTGTTATATCAGGGTAGAGGTGTATTTAAATCTGAAATTTCCCAGTGTTGTAACTGTAGGAGTCCTGACCCAAAAGGGAGTTGTGAGGGGGTTACAAGGTTATTGTAGGGGAGTCTCGGTATTGCCACCCTTACTTCTGTGCCTCTACTGGCAGCAGCTCTGTCTTCAGAGCTGGTCAGCCGGAGAGCGGTGGCTGCTGGCCGGGAGCCCAGCTCTGAACACAGAAATAACGATAGCATGGTATGGTATTGCTACCCTTACTTCTGCGCTGCTTTCTTCAGAGCTGGGCCGTCGGCCAGCAGCCTCCACTCTTCAGCCACCCAGCTCTGAAGGCAGCAACACAGAAGTAAGGGTGGCATGGTATGAATTGCTACCCCTACTTCTGCGCTGCTGCTGGCAGGGCGCTGCCTTCAGAGCTAGGCACCTGACCAGCAGCCGCTGCCATCCAGAAGAAGGCAGCACAGAAGTAAGGGTGGCAATACCATGACCCCCCTACAATAACTTTGCAACCCCCCCACAACCCCTTTTTGGGTCAGGACCCCCAGTTTGAGAAATGCTGGTCTCCCCTGTGAAATCTGTATAGTACAGGGTAAAAGTACACAAAAGACAGATGTCACAGTCCGTGACGCATTTTTCACGGCCGTGAATTTAGTAGGGCCCTATGTATAATGCCTGGTTTTGGAATAATTGGCTGAGTGAAACAAGGCCCTATTTGCAACTCCACGGCATATCTGCCTGTCATGCAATACATTAAATATTATATCTGATCAATTCAAAAAGCATGAAGGTAGCATTGAGCATGAAGGTAGGCTGTTACTTTCCCCCACCTGGGGCACATAACCTCTGTCTCATTTCAGTCAGTATCTTGAAACTTACACTATTTTCTTTTGTCTCTTGGGCTATTAATGGGATCCCTCCTCTGTCACCATTGCACCACTCCTCTCTGAGGTCTGGTAGCATACTGGGTGTAGCACAGACACAGAGACGAATGCTCTAGGTGATTTAAGCACTAGGCTCTAGCCCTAGGTGGGTTCCCACAATGGTATAATGTTTTGGGTACAACAGAGAATTCCTTTACTAGGGCTGCCAGGGAGAGTCATAGAGATGTAGGGCTGGAAGGATCTTTAAGAAGTCATCAAGTCCAGCCTGCTGTGCTGTGGCAGGACCAAGTAAACCTAGACTATCCCTGGCCGGTGTTTGTCCAACTTGTTTTTAAAAAGCTTCCACTAATGGGGACTCCGCAGCCTCCTTTGGAAGCCTATTCCAGAGCTTAACTATCCTTAGAGTTAGAAAGTTTTTCCTAATACCTAACCTAAATTTCCCTCGCTGCAAATTAAGCCCATTACTTAATGTTCTACCTTCAGTTGACATGGAGAACAATTGATCACTATCCTCTTTGTAACAACCCTTAACATATTTGAAGACTGCTATCAGGTCCCCTCTCAGTCTTGTTTTCTCGAGACTAAACATGCCCAGTTTTTTTAACCTTTCCTCATAGGTCAGGTTTTCTAAACCTTTTATTATTTTCGTTGCTTTCCTTGGGACTCTTCCCAATTTGTCCACATCTTTCCTAAACTGTGGTGCCCAGAATTGGACAGAGTACTCCAGCTGGGGCCTTTCAGTGCTGAGTAGAGTAGGACAGTTACCTCCCGTGTTTTACATACAACACTCCAGGCAATCACGCACTGGCCAGCAGATCCTCAAGTCAGTCCTCCTGTCTGTAAGCTGTGATCTTGTTCAAGCTGTGAGGTAGAAAGGGGTAATTTTCAATTACGGGATGCCAAGTAATTTTATTCTAAAAATATTTAGTTTAGAGAAAAAAGAAATGGTAGGCCAGCTCTCACTGTTTCTCTTACTGCCAAATCTGGGAAAGCCACATCAAAAGATGGCATTATTGATACAGGCTACTCATGAGACTATCTCAGGGGATGTGAGTCTCACTATTTTGTCCCGGGGTTCTTTTACATACCTTAGGGGACACCAGATTCAAGACTAAGCAAAATAATCACAGTTATTAACCATGGCTATTTATTATTACAAGAAGGAAAAGAAAACATTAGACAAACACAAATGATAAACTGGTTACTTCTATTACAATCTCTTCTGTATGCCTCTGTGGCGAGCTTTTAGCAGATATTACACCTTTGCGAATGGACTGGCTCTGAGATATTCTTCATTTGGTAAGTTAAGACCAAAGTATATTGTTTCCCAAAGTTATTGTGAACTAAGTCTTAGTATTTTATCAGATATATAAAAGATGTTTTATGTGTGGGCAAGACAATTTAAGGGCGGGTGGAACCTGGCTAATTATTAGTAACAACAACAATCACCACCAGCAGCCAGTTTATAGATGGGCATAGTAAGCAATCTTAACTAAATCCTATGATATCAAAGAAAATATTTAAATCAGTTACTTAGGAGAAGCCATTTAAGAGCTGTCTTGAGACAGGCCAGTAAACAAATATTAAGAATATTAAATCAATTAAAACCCACTATTTTTCTATCAGTCTTTTGCCCATCTCCTCTCTAGGAATACACGGTCTAACCATTTGGTGATTAACAGGAGAAATTGTTAATATTTTAAGTTACAACAGCATTTCAATATTCCAACAAAATCATTACATGAGTTTTTAAATATAACTCCTTCCCCGTGTCTTAGTTAACTTTCTTTCACCAGTCCACGTTGAAGTCTTGCCAGGTTTCCTTGGGTTAGTTTCTTCTCGAGGCTTTTCTGTTTTTCCTAGCTGCTGTGGCAGCTTGCTTGTTGAGATGGACAGGATACATTGAGAGCTTGCTGTTTAAGCAGGGTAGCAGAAGGCGAGTGGTTATATGAGGAGTGGTCATTTCAGATTTATTTATGCTCTGTTCATAATTTCATGGAAACAGGAAGGAAAACACACCTCTTTCAGGCTTGTTTAGAATCAATGTGGTTGTTGTTACTCTTTCATTGGCTCCATGCCTTCACAAGCTGGTGTAGGTGACACCTTCAGTTCCTGAATATGCAGTCTGTTTAATGACTATGCATCATTTCTAATTGCCTTTGTTCTTCTTGTGGAGGGAAAAATCCAGATAACCTTTTACAGTTAGAACGTAACTCTTCCTTTTTATTCAATTCATTTTGAACTATTCCTTCAATTTTATTAGAGTTCAACAGGAAATTAAATTCTGTTTTCAGAAAGTCCAAACACTCCTCTTCTTTATAGGAAGTTTTTAGTTTTCAAAATCTTTACATTAAATAACCCTTAGAAAGTCTCTGTCTTAAGTTGATACCACATGACAGTTTTTTGGAAAGACTATTTTTCTTGTCTTCCTGAGTTGTGTGAGGGAGTTGCTTGAGCACTGCCACTAATTAATTTCCCATGAATATAAATATTCTATACTTAAATGGATTTTTATAATAGTAATTAGTTTAGCAAGTTCATTAGATTCCTTTTTGGTATATAAAGCATTTTACCATTTACATAGCAATGATATTAGGAACTTTGTATTCAGTTAACATATTTGGAAGTATGCATTTTACAAAGGCATTTGCCATTTCAACCTTAACAAATAAAAGTTTGAAATATTTCCAGATTCACGTTTTCCCTAGAGGGTTTTAAAGACAGAAGTAGAAGTTTTTCGTTGAAAAGAAAGGGGGGCTGGCAGAGGTCCCTTTTACCAACCAAGGTTTTATTGTTTGATAAGGGTTTTTAGTGTTACTTCTCAAGTCCCTCTTGTGTTTACTAGTTGCAGTCTTTACAATTAACGCCTATCAAACATTCCATACAAAGCACCAGTCACCACAACCAAGCTTACATCCATTTTTCAAAACACAGCATAAGAGAAATGGGCATAGAAAGTGAAAGCATGACAAAGCAATGGGCTTAAACTGCAGCAAGGGAGGTTTAGGTTGGACATTAGGAAAAACTTCCTAACTGTCAAGGTTGTTAAGCACTGGAATAAATTGCCTAGGGAGGTTGTGGAATCTCCATCATTGGAGATTTTTAAGAGCAGGTTGGACAAACACCTGTCAGGAATGGTCTAGATAATACTTAGTCCTGCCATGAGTGCAGGGGACTGGACTAGATGACCTCTCGAGGTCCCTTCCAGTCCTATGGTTCTATGATTCTAAGAAAGTTTAAAATTCTGTTTTTCTGAATTTGTATAAATACTCTTACTGGTAATAAACATGGTTTTATGGCTAAGGAGGGGTTACATTCCTGAGACTTGTCCATGGGAAGAGAAGGTAAAACATTCCTTTTGTTAGCTTGAATATTTCATATAATCAAAAAAATATATTCATGGAGGTACATTTCTCCAAGCATCTTAGGTATGAAATTAGTGATAAATCTATTGTAAACTTCAGTAAAGGCACAGGCAAGTCTAGTGACAAATGTATAATTTATGAATATCATTTCTGCATAAATATCAAGGTCTGTCCACCACAAGGACCATCCACACAACCCTCTTGTTTGCAGGGCATTCCTAAGTATTCACCAGCCACGTTGGCCACCTGCCTGCAACAGGCTGCTCCCCACTCCAGCTCTCAGCCTTCTGTCCACTGTCAGCTCCCAAGCTGCTGCCTCTAGCCTGTTCCTCCTGCTGCCATGCCTCCTCTGACCTCTGGATATCACTTCCCTTCCCTTCCCTGTGCTGGAGCAATTAGGGAGCCTGCCACTGGCTGGCTGTTGAACTGGGAGTGGGGGCACTATTGCCTAGTAATGAGCCAGCAGGTTTATTCACATACTCCACATTTTGTTCCACCCTTTTTGATTATCACCCCGCAGACACTCCCCATTTCCCCTTTTGGAAAAGGACCTGCCTGAACGTGAGGAGAATTGTGCACCCCCCGGCAGGGTTGCCAACTCCTGCTATTTTATTGCAAGTCTCACAATATTTGGTGTTTTTCTGGAAGGCCCAGCTACTTTAGACAAGGGATTACGTGACAATCTCAACTTGCATTCAAAAAGAAAGGAAGTGTCTAGCCCTTGTGGTTGTGGCTAGACACTTGAATATGTGACCTGAGTGCATCCTAAAGCTCAGGAACCAGAAGGTAAAGAAAAGAACCCAAAATATATTATTTAAAAAAAAAAAAAAACTTTTTGGGCCCTGATTCATGGCTTGACAATATTCTTTTTCAGTTAATCTCTATGACCAGAGCACTGCTTTCCTTCCTTCCTTTCACCTGTCTTTGTAGCAATTATAGCTGGTGTGACTGGGATAATGCTGAAAAGCATCAAGAAGAGAATACTTATCTCCCAGCTACATAGTATCTCATCCATGTCTTTCTATCAAGGAAAGAGCACGACAGTGTCAGGAAAGGGCTTCTTAAAGTGAAACTAAGCCAGTCTTTTTCTCTAAGATAGAGGAGGGCAAACTATGGCCCGCGGGACCGTCCTTCCCGGCCCCTGAGCTCCTGGCCGGGGAGGCTCACCCCCGGCCCTTCCCCTGCTGTCCCTCCTCGCCCACAGCCTCAGCTCACTTGCCCTGCCACCGGCACAGTCCTCTGGGTGGCGGGGCTGTGAGCTCCTGGGGCAGCGCAGCTGCAGAGCCCGGCCTGACCTGGTGCTCTGTGCTGCGTGGTGGCGGCGGCGTGGCCCAGCTCCAGTTGGACAGTGCGGCTGTAGCGCCGCTAGCCACCGGTGCTCCAGGCAGCGCAGTAAGGGGGCAGGGAGCGGGGGGGGGTTGGATAGAGGGCAGGGGAGTTGGGGTGGTGGTCAGGGGGCGGGGGTGTGAATGGTGGTCGGGGGGAAACAGGGTTGAATGGGGGTAGGGGTCCTGGGGGGGGGCAGTCAGGAAGGAGGAGGGGTTGGATGGGGCGGCAGGGGGCAGTCAGGCGACAGGGAGAAGGGGTAGTTAGATGGGGCAGGGGTCCCGGGGGGGCCGTCAGGAATGAGAGGAGGGGTTGGATGGGGCGGCGTGGGTCCGAAGGCAGTCAGGGGACAGGGAGCGGGGGGGTGTGGATGGGGCAGGGGTCCCAGAGGGGCCATCAGGGAACTGGATGGGGCAGGAGTCCTGGGGGTGGGGGGGCCAGATAGGAGATGGGAGCCGGGCCATGACCCCCTAACCGGCCCTCCATACAATTTATGAAACCCGATATGGCCCTCAGGCCAAAAAGTTTGCCCGCCCCTGGTCTAGGAGGTCCTTAATACAGATCTCATCAGTGTTCATTCCCTTCCCAGCTACAGACCAAGCACAGAACTGATCTGGTCACAGGATTTCCCCTGATATTAGCAGATATAAGGTGTCTAAAATGGAGAGATTGGACTTCCTGTGGAAGAGTTTCAAGGTGAATTCAAACAATCCTAGCTAAGATGGCAGCATCACCTAGTAGCTTTGAGCAAGAATGCATGGGGATGCTAGATACAATTGGACCAACTGATGCCAGGAATCTAAGGCAAAGCATAATTCATCAATGTTTCTGATGTGATGCCCTGGCTGGAAGTCTGCTAGAAACATAAGCAGATGCTACTATAAGAAAAGAGAGGACTCCTGCAATCTAGGGGCAATACCCTAGTGAGGAGCCCAGTCCACCCAAGTTGCTGGGATTCCTACAAGTACTGATCCTGGGCTCCACACTGGAGCATCATTTGTCGTATCAGCTTCAGTGTAGAAGGGGTTAAATTGGAAGCCCTCACTCTCTGCCCTCCTACCTCAGAGTTTTGAGGCTGTTGTGGGGAGGGAGGATCTCCACTACTTTACCCCTTGCCTTGTGAGAGAGAGGACGTCTCCCCTGCGCTACCCAGCACCAGCTTTCCCAAGAAGCACTGAAGTGAAATTGATGCAATTCATGGCCATTTCACAGGTTTCTGAACAGCACCAGTAAAGATTATTAACACTAATGTTGGCCTAAGACACATTCTAGGTGAGTGTTGTTAGGGGTCAGTTGAGAAGGTTCAAAGGCTGATGATTTTACTTACCTTTAGTTTTCCTTTGAGTAGCTTCACTTCCAAGATTCCCTGTTGTTCTTTGCTTCTTAACAAAAAATGGCACAGATGCAGAATGGGACCAGTTATTGCCATACTAAAGCTATATCTTGAGGATAGCATACGTCACAAGTGCCCACAGGGATAGAAGCCACTTTGACTTCTAAAACTCCTTAGTTGTCAGTAGCAGCATGGCTTTTAATACAGTCTCCAATCTTAGAAGGCCAGGTGGTAAGCACTATGTTACAAGCAGAAGCACGGCTTTTTTCAGGGTTGGGACAGAGATGAATTTCTTTTTAATTTCTTATGGCTTGATGCATACATCAGGGAAAAGACAATATAGAGAAGCTAGGAGGAAAGTTGTAAGAACATTTAACAGGGCACTCACCTCCAGTGCCTCCTAGTGGCTGGATGTGGTACTGCAATGTTTGTCCTGCTGCTGGCACCCCCTGTAGTTTGTTGACCTTAGTAGGCAGGTCTTCAATGGATCAGCCCTCCAGCCAAGTCACACAAGCAAAAATGGATGCACCCTTTCCAGGGTAGCAAAAGTCCAACAAAACTATCTGCCCTCACTAGGGTCTTCAGCCCGGTCTCTGGGCCTTTTAAATCCTGCTCTTTACTGGGGCTTCTAAACAAGCCTCTTCCCCTCTTGGGGCTTAGGCTACTTCGCTAGTGGCTGGTGGGGGAACCCAGGCCCACCCACTACTCCAGGTCCCAACCCAGGGACCCTATGAATAGCAACCACATACTGCTGCCTCCAGTTCACTGCAGCTGTTCCCTGGGCCTTTTCCCCTGTAGCCCCTTTCATTTCACCCCTGACCTCAGGGCTGAAGTTCTCAGATCCTCTTCCTCCTTGCTGCATGCCAATGCCACCTGAGCCCACCTTCTGGTTCTCCCTTGAGCACCTGTGACCAGCAGGGAATCCCTAGCCCTGTGCCTCTGGCCCCAGCCAGGAAGTGACCCACTCCTTTTATCTGAGCCTGCTGGGCTCTGATTGGTTGCTTCTATGTACCCTCTCTAGGCAGGCCTGGAGGACCCATCTTCATTGCTTCTTTACTGGGGCAGGGTGTGGTATGACTGTGGGGCTTCTAGTAGGGGGCCATGAAGGGCCAGGTGCACTATGTCACAGAATGCAGCACTGGTGAATTGCAATGATCGATTAGCCACTGAACAGATTTTGCTCTGGATACGACAGGGGTAACATTTACTGCGGTGCTCTTCAGCTTTACGGCATTAGAAGAAACTTTGCCAGGAGCCACATGGGAGGGAGCTCCAGTTCATTTGTCCAGCAATCCCAGCATTGCATCCATGGTGGATTTGATTTTACTAGTGATCCTCACTAGTCAGGAAGACCCTATTTAATCATGGATTTCTACATAAATGTGCATTCTTGTTGGTTGTTATAACCTTAATACATATTCTTCACAACTCTGAGATAAATGTAGCTTTCATTTTTAGAAGGTACACACTATACATTTTTAAACAGTGATTTATTTTGAAAATGTTTCAGATCAGTTTTACAGCTATATCAGGAAATGAATGATTGTTTGGTTATTTCATTTCCCAAAGATAATTGAAGCAGATATTTATGAAGTCATTGGGAGGTGAACTATCTCCAATTCAACAGGTTAATCATTAATGTTTGGAGGATTTTCTTACCATGCTGTATTAGGAGGAGAACATCATCAGACAGACATTTAAATTGTTTTATTTAACTAAAACAATAACATTATGTATTCTGGATTTTTTTCTTCAACAGCAAATATATAATATTTTAACAAAAACAAGCATATGAATTTTTGAATTTAGCTAAACATTCAAGTTTTTTAAAATCAGGTTTGTTTTTGTTAAAAGTGTTTTTAACTAAAATAGTTAAATGAAATATTTTTTTTAAAAATTATATCGACTATGTCAGCCAGGTCAACATGAGAAAAAAACGGTTACTTACCTTCTGTAACTGTTGTTCTTCGAGATGTGTTGTTCACGTCCATTACACATTAGGTGTGCGCGCGCTGCGTGCACGAACGTCGGAAACTTTTCCCCTCAGCGGCTCCCGTCGGGCCTGCAGGGTCTCCCCTCCCGCCAGAGCGGCGCCCCACTCTAGCGTATATATATCCCTGCCGGCCCAACCCTCCCTCGGTTCCTTCTTGCCGGTGACTCCGACAGAGGGGAAGGAGGGTGGGAAGTGTAATGGACGTGAACAACACATCTCGAAGAACAACAGTTACAGAAGGTAAGTAACCGTTTTTTCTTCGAGTGATTGTTCACGTCCATTACACATTAGGTGACTCACAAGCTTACCATTGGAGGAGGGTAGGAGTCAAGGAATAATCGACTGAAGCACAGCTCTACCGACCGCCGCGTCCTCTCTGGTCTGATGATGGATCGCGTAGTGGGCTGTGAACGTATGCACCGACGACCAGGTGGCCGCTTTACAGATTTCCTGGAGTGGAACCTGCGCCAAGAACGCCGCCGAGGACGCTTGGGCCCTAGTAGAGTGAGCCCTGATCTTCGGGGCTGGTACGTTAGCGAGCTCATAGCACGTGCGTATGCAAAGCACAATCCATGCCGACAAGCGTTGCGTCGAGATAGGTTGGCCTCTCATTCGCTCCGCAATGGCAACGAACAGTTGAGTCGACTTGCGGAATGGCCTGGTCCGTTCTAGATAGAAAGCTAATGCCCTACGGACATCGAGGGTATGCAAGCTGCGTTGGCTTGGGTCCGAGTGTGGCTTAGGGAAGAACACCGGTAAACAAACGTCCTGTCCCGTATGAAACTGCGTGACCACTTTCGGGAGGAATTTCGGGTGCGGTCTGAGCTGCACCTTATCTTTATAGAAAACTGTATAGGGAGGTTCCGAAGTGAGGGCCCTCAACTCCGAGAACCTCCTAGCCGATGTGATGGCCACGAGAAACGCTACCTTCCATGAGAGGTGCATGAGGGAGCAAGAGGCCAGGGGTTCGAAAGGCGGCCCCATGAGCTTGGTGAGGACCAGGTTGAGATTCCACGCAGGGACCGGCAGGCGCGAGTAGGGAAACACCTTGTCCAGCCCCTTGAGGAATCGGGCTACTGTGGGGTTAGAGAACACTGAAGCCCCCAACTCCCCAGGGTGGAACGCCGATATGGCAGCCAGATGCACCTTAATTGAGGCGGGGGCGAGCCCCTGATGCTTGAGGTGCAGCAAGTAGTCCAGAATCGATGGGACTGAGGCCTGCAGAGGCTGGATGTGATGAGGCTCACACCAGTGGGAGAACCGTTTCCATTTGGCGAGGTAGGTCGCTCTTGTGGAGGGCTTCCTACTACCAAGGAGGACCTGCTGGACCTGGTGGGAGCACCTGTGCTCCATATCGTTTAGCCAGAGAGAAACCATGCCGCGAGATGTAGCGACGGTAGGTTCGGGTGGAGTAGGCGACCTCGGTCTTGCGTGATGAGGTCGTGATGGAGGGGGAGGGCGATCGGAGTGGTCACGGACAGTTCCAACAGGGTCGTGAACCAGTGTTGGCGTGGCCACGCCGGGGCGATGAGGATGACTGTCGCCTTGTCCCTGCGGGTTTTGAGGAGGACCCTGTGGATGAGCGGGAATGGGGGGGAAGGCATACATCAGGCTCCCGTCCCACGGAATTGCGAAGGCATCTGCCAATGAGCCCGGACTGAGGTTCTGGAATGAACAAAATTGAGGGCATTGGCTGTTGTCCTTGGTGGCAAAGAGATCCACCTGGGGAAACCCCCACCTCCGGTAGATTAAATGCAGGACGTCCTGTCTCAACGTCCACTCGTGCACGTGATAGGACCGGCTGAGGCGGTCCGCTAACCCGTTTTGGGCCCCCGGGAGATATGTCGCTAGTAGGTGGACTGAATGGGCTATGCAGAAGTCCCAGAGGAGGAGCGCCTCGTGACAGAGGGGAGAGGACCGGGACCTGCCCTGCTTGTTTATGTAGAACATGGCGGTAGTGTTGTCCGTCAGAACTGACACGCTGTGACCTTTTATGGTAGCGTGAAAGGTCTGGCAGGCGAGGCGAACCGCCCTCAACTCCTTCAGGTTGATATGAAGCAACTTTTCTTCCCTGGACCACAAGCCCTGAGTCCGCAGGTCCCCCAGGTGCGCCCCCCAACCCAGGTCCGACGCGTCTGTTACCAACGTCAGATCGGGTTGCGGGGTGGCGAAAGGGACCCCTGCGCAAACTTGCTGCTGATCGAGCCACCAACGGAGAGAGTTCGACACACGAGCCGGGATCGTCACGACCAGGTCTAAGGGGTCTCTGTTGGGGCGATATGTTTGGGCCAGCCACAACTGCAATGGCCTGAGTCTTAGGCGGGCGTGTCCAACTACATGAGTGCAGGCCGCCATGTGCCCCAAAAGCTGCAAGCAGCATCTGGCCGTGGTCGTGGGGAATTGCTGGATGGAGCTCACGACCTTCTGAATGGCCAAGAACCGCGATGCGGGAAGACTCGCCCGTGCCGCCACTGAGTCCAGGACTGCCCCTATGAAGTCCAGTCTCTGCATGGGGACCAGCGATGACTTGGGTACATTGACCAGTAGACCGAGCTTGCGGAACACCTGTAGTGCCAACGTCACATGGGAGCGAACCTCGGCCTCCGACCGGCCCGCAAGGACCCAGTCGTCCAAGTATGGGTAGACGCGCATCTGTCTTTTTCGAAGAAAAGCTGCCACCACGGACATGCATTTTGTGAATACGCGCGGGGCCGTTGCCAGGCCGAAGGGCAAGACCGTAAATTGAAAATGGCGCTGGTTGATAGTGAAGCGCAGGAACTGCCGGTGGGCCGGGCGGATGGCGATGTGAAAGTAGGCATCTTTCATATCGAGGGCAGCGTACCAATCTCCCGGATCCAGGGATGGGATAATAGCACCAAGGGAGACCATACGGAAACGTGTTTTGAGCAAGTATTTGTTTAGTTTGCGTAGGTCCAAAATAGGACGGAGGCCCCCTTTCGCTTTGGGAATGAGGAAGTATCTGGAATAGAACCCTTTCCCCCTGAGGTCCGGAGGAACCTCTTCCACCGCTCCTACTGTGAGGAGGGTCTGTACCTCCTGCATGAGGAGTTGCTCGTGAGAGGGGTCCCTGAAGAGGGACGGGGATGGGGGGTGGGAGGGAGGGAGTGAGGAGAACTGAAGGGTGTAACCCGCCTCCACCGTGCGCAGGACCCAGTGGTCCAATGTTATATGTGACCAAGCACGGTAAAAATGGGACAGGCGGTCCCTGAAACACAGAGGGGGATCCGGAATAGAGGTTGGTACTCTGTCCTCGATCGCAGCTTCAAAACCCTTGCTTGTTTCCCGGCTGCGGCTTGCTTTGGCCATGATTCTGGCCCTGGTTAGGCGTGTTGTTGCGTCTACGCCTGTTATCCCTGCCCCTCCTGAGGTACGGTTCCTGTCTAGGATGAGGGTGGTACTGCCTCTGCGGAGGTTGGGGCTTAAAGGGCTTCCCCTGCGTCACTGGGGTGTGCATCCCCAACGACTTGAGGGTAGCTCGAGAGTCCTTGAGGCTATGCAGTCTGGCGTCCGTCTGGTCCGAGAACAAGCCTGATCCCTCGAACGGAAGGTCTTGTAGGGTGTTTTGCACCTCTGGGGGAAGGTCGGAAGCCTGTAGCCACGCCGAGCGCCTCATTACCACTCCTGACGCGACTGTCCTGGCGGCTGCGTCCGCGGAGTCAAGGGAGGCCTGTAGAGAGGTCTTGGCTACTGCCTTCCCTTTGTCTACTATGGCCGCAAATTCGGGTTGCGAGCCCTGAGGCAAGGCTTCCTTGAACTTGGAGACCAATGCCCAGGAATTGAAGTTGTGTCTGTTCAGAATCGCTTGTTGGTTTGCGATCCTCAACTGAAGGCCTCCGGACGAGTAGACCTTTCTCCCAAATAAGTCCAAGCGTTTAGCCTCCTTGGCCTTGGGGCCGGGGCTTGCTGGCCATGTCGCTCCCGTTCGTTGACCGCAGAGACGACCAGCGAACATGGTGTTGGATGGGAGAATAGGAAATCAAACCCTTTAGATGGGGCGAAGTATTTCCTCTCTACGCCCTTTGCAGTAGGCGCACTGGAGGCTGGTGTTTGCCATACTGTCTTATAATTAGACTAGACCGTTTTTATGAGCGGGAGCGCGATCCTGGAGGGGCCCTCCGGGCTTAGAATGTCGACCATAGGGTCCTCCTGCTCAACAGTCTCCTCTGCCTGCAACCCCAAATTGAGGGCTACTCGGCGGAGCAGGTCCTGGTGTGCCCGATGGTCAATCGGGGGAGGACCGGACACGGTTGTGCCCGCCATGGCTTCGTCTGGCGAGGAGGAGGAGGTCATGGCCTTTTGCGCGTCTTCCTCCTCCTGCAACTCATCGGCTGGTTGCTCCTCCGGAGTGCGTTCCCTGACGTGGGTCTGGGACGGTGCCGGGCTCGGTGACGAGTCAGCCCTTTCCCTCTCTGGCGGCCTGGAGACCGTGGCCTCTTTGCGAGAGGGTGGGCGCCACTGTGGAGAGCGGGACCGGTGTCCCGAGGGGCCAGATCTCGAGGTCCTGGACGGGGGGCCTTGTTGGTGGTAGGCCCAAGGGGTCCAGAATGGCCATTGCCCTGGGTGGCCCCACTGTGGGTGCCAAGTGGCTTCGTGCTCCCTACTGGTCTGTGCTCTGTGGGCATATCTGGTGGAATGGCCCGAGTCTACCTCCGAAACTACGGACGGTGATCTAGAGGGCCACGGCGGTGCCGTGGGACGGTGCCGGTCCGCGGTCGGAGAGCGGTGCTTTCGTGACCGGGACCGGGAGTAGCGCCTTGCTGACCTGGACCTGGATCGGTACCGGTGACCCCGGGACCGGGAACGACTGCGGGAGGACGGTCTTGGGGATCGCACAACCGATACGTCCCGGTGCCTACTCGAGCAGGGCTGCTGGGCCGGTGCCTTGCGCTTGTTGGGGCCCGACTGTTGTGCGGCCCTCTGCGCGGAGGGAAGCCGGGAGTCCACCGAGGCGGAGCTCGACTGGGACCGGCGCCGGCGCCGTGAACGGTGCCGAGATGGCGACCGTGATGGGCGCATCATCGCCGGCTTGCCTTTGGATGGCAGTCTCGGCGGAATGTCCTTGGCGCGGAGGGTGCCCTCAGCGGACAATTCAATGAGGTCCTTTGCTGCCTCAAATGTGTCCGGGGTGGAGGGCTGTTCCAAAAGTTCCTCCAGCCCTTCCTCCTCACTCGACGCGCCTATCCCGCGGCTCAACGGGCCTTTCGGCGCCGGAGCCACTGGTACTGGGATCTGTGCTGGGGCCGCAACGGCCTTAGGAGCACTTGCGGTCTTCGCGGGCGCTACCCTCCTGTGCGGTAGTCCTCGGGCCTTGGGTTGGCCCTTCGATTTAGCCGGCGAAGACGACCGGTGCCGGAGGTGTTCCCGCTGATTCGGTGCCATGGGCTTAGGTTGCCCCGCCGGCGTCGGATCACGAACCGATGCCGGGGCACTCCGCACCGAGGTTGACTGTGCCGTTGAAGTAGAGGGCTGTAACACCGTCTCCATGAGCAGCTGCTTCAAGCGAAAGTCTCTCTCTTTTTCAGTCCTAGGTTGAAAGCCTTGCAGATCTTGCAGCGCTCCTTTTGATGTGCTTCCCCCAGACAACGGAGACACGAGTCGTGTGGGTCGCTTACTGGCATGGGCTTGCGGCACGCGAAAGCCTTGGGCGTGCGGCATGCCCCACCGCCCAGGACCGGTGCCGGGGTTGGTCAAACACCCGACACAACAGAAGTTTAAGTCTTTCTAAATAGCCAGGGGCTTAACACTAACTACTGAAGAACTGATAACTGAAGATAACACTGAGTACTATGCTAAGGGACACTCTCAGACGAGAGATAGAGTTGTTCCAACGTCGCCACGGGCGGTAAGAAGGAACTGAGGGAGGGTCGGGCCGGCAGGGATATATATACGCTAGAGCGGGGCACCGCTCTGGCGGGAGGGGAGACCCTGCAGGCCCGATGGGAGCCGCTGAGGGGAAAAGTTTCCGACGTTCGTGCACGCGGCGCGCGTGTACACCTAATGTGTAATGGACGTGAACAATCACTCGAAGAAGAACTTAAAATATTGGCTTCTGCAGCCAACTCAGTCGTCTTCACCTTCATTTTCCTGTTTGTTCATAATCTGGAAAAGAAAAAACAAGCTTTCCTGCTTTTTCAGGTCCCAAACGATTTCTCAGTTTGGAATGAATTAGTCCAAAGGAAGAAAATATTCTTTCTACACCGGCAGAAGAAACTACTGCTGTTAAAAGTGAGATTATCACTTCAACAGTCTCTGAATCCAAGTGATTAAGTGACTTCCACCAGTTCACTGGTGTGACTTTCTTTAAAACACCATCAGCAAACATATTTCTTGATTGGTTCACCCTAGCTCTGAAGTTTATTATAACTGGCATTATGGAGGTGTCAAGGCTGTATCCCCACTTTGAACTTTAGGGTACAAGTGTGGGGGCCTGCATGAGGACTTCTACGCTTAACTACCAGCTTAGTTCTGGTCCGCTGCCACCATTCCCTTCCCTGGGAAGCTTTGAGAAATCTTTCACCAATTCCCTGGTGAATACAGATCCAAATCCCTTGGATCTTAAAACAAGGAGAAATTGACCCTTCCCCCCTCCTTCCTTTCACCAACTCCTGGTGAATACAGATCCAAACCCCTTGGATCTTAAAAGAAGGAGAAATTGACCCTTCCCCCCTCCTTCCTTTCACCAACTCCTGGTGAATACAGATCCAACTCCCTTGGATCTAAAAACAAGGAAAAATCAATCAGGTTCTTAAAAAGAAGGCTTTTAATTATAGAAAAAGGTAAAAATCATCTCTGTAAAATCAGTATGGAAAATAACTTTACAGGGTAATCAAACTAAAAGAGCTCAGAGGACCCCCCTCTAGCCCAGGTTCAAAGTATAGCAAACAAAGAAAGATAAACACTCTAGTAAAAGGTACATTTACAAGTTGAGAAAACAAAGTAAAACTAAGACACCTTGCCTGGCTTTTTACTTACAAGTTTGAAATATGAGAGACTTGTTTAGAAAGATGGGGAGAACCTGGATTGATGTCTGGTCCCTCTCAGTCCCAAGAGCGAACAACCCCTTAAACAAAGAGCACACACAAAAGCCTTCCCCCCCCCCAAGATTTGAAAGTATCTTGTCCCCTTATTGGTCCTTTGGGTCAGGTGTCAGCCAGGTTACCCGAGCTTCTTAACCCTTTACAGGTAAAAGGATTTTGGAGTCTCTGGCCAGGAGGGATTTTATAGTATTGTACACAGGAGAGCTGTTACCCTTCCCTTTATAGTTATGACAGGAGGGATGATTGCTGGATGTCCGTGTCATAGCCAACTCCTCTTCTTCAGCAGTTAAGGTTTGACCCTGGTACCGAGTATTGAGAATATCTGCAAAAAATGAGCTGGAGATAGTGCTTGTCCCATTCGTTTTTTTAATGCTTGTAATTTAACTCTGTCATTGCATATTTCTCTTTTTAAGATCTCACTCAGTTCCTTCCAAATTTCAACAGCATCAGCAATAAAACAGCTATTTCCCTGCATTTTGTTCAAGGCTACAGAAATAGGCTTCAGGGTACTCAGCATGTGTTCAACATTTCTCTTAAGCCCAATGTTGAGAACTTTGGCTGTGACAGTGCCATCAATTTTTTCACGATTTTGTTCACAAGCGGTCATCAAATTAGGCCAGTTCTTGATATAGTGCTCAAAACAGTCCACTACTGAGTTCCATCGCACATCTTGTGGGAGAGTTAGCTTGGTTCCTCCCATTTTTTTCAGAGCAGCTGCTGCAAAGTAGTTGTTATGGAAGTATTTTGCAATTTCAACATTAGCCTTTATTTCTGGAACACTGAAGTATTTGGCTAGGAGGTGCTTCAAATGAGCAGTGCAACCGTACGTTATTAGTTTGGGAATCTCTTCTAAATAATTTCTTCTCATCTTGGATACATTTGGAGCATTGTCTGAGACCAAGCTGCATATTAGACATTTGATTTTTTCCCCCCACAGTTATAGCTTTTACTGCTACTTCTTGTAAGTATTCTGCTGTGTGCGCATTTCCTGATGTATCAATTGTTTCTGTTAGGAAGACATTCCCTTCTTCTGTTATCACACACGCACATACAACAGGATCATTGTGGACATTGCTCCACCCATCAAGACTCAGGTTAACGATTTTACCCTCTAGACCTTTTGCACACTGCTCAATTTCTCTTTCATACCCTTTATCCAGCAATTTGCCTGCAACATCCGCTCTGTTGGGTGGACTGTATCCTGGTCTTAATGACTGAACCATGTTAATGAAGTGTAGTTTCTCAATCATATGGAAAGAGGAGTTTGTTGCATAAACAACCCGGGCAATTTTTTCATCAATTATCTCTTTTTGTAATCTGCTGGTTCTCATCACATACTTCTCTATGGTTGTTTCTGGATGATGGAGATTTTTTCTTTCTTTTTGCTACAGGTGATATACTGTGGCTATGTGACATACATGATGTGACTGAAACACTATCATTGGCAGAGACCTCTGAAACTATAGAAAATGATGGTGATCTTGAAGGTGGATAGACTTCAGGATCCTGTATGTTGAGGATGGATTCTCATAAACAAAATAAGTCAATGCAGTTATTTAATTATTATTACCAGACTGCTCATTTAGTATTACTCATTGCATTCACTGACAATAAGTACTACTTTCAAGGTGAAATTGTAAAAGGAATATCTGCATATTTCAGCTATTTATTTTTTATCAGAACTGCATGTAAAATGATAGTATCATAGAGTAAGAACTATATTTTTTGCTCAAACATGAGAATTCAAGAATAGTCCAGAAGGAAGACAGGCAGGCCTTAATAAAAAAAAGTATGAAATAAAAAAAGTTTACCAACCTGAAGATCCTGCATGTTCAGACATGTTCCTTTCATCATCTTCAACGCAGCTTCCTCCTGAGAAGGAACACTTCTCATGATGTTGTTTCATTCGGGCAACCAGGCCTTGCATTTCCCTCCCTTTTCACATTTATCTCCAGACGACGATTTCTTGTCCAGATCTATTCATTGAACTTTTTGAAACTTTGCACTTTTAGAGAGAGGTAAGGGATTGACTCTGTGTACACAAATTTGCAGAGGGACAATAGGAATGAGGTCTGTTATTTCTCACCTCTCTATATTATTTATTTAAAAACATTTTTGCTGTTAACAAGCATGTTATCTCTGGAGACACAAATCCACAGTTTGAGAACTGCAAAACTAAGCATCTCTGATGGTATCGTCTAGACCAGTGTTTCCCAAACTTGGGACGCCGCTTGTGTAGGGAAAGCCCCTGGCGGGCCTGGCCGGTTTGTTTACCTGCTGCGTCTGCAGTTCCGGCCGATCGCGGCTCCCACTGGCCGCGGTTCACTGCTCCAGGCCAATGGGGGCTGCGCGGGCCGAGGGACGTACTGGCCGCCGCTTCCAGCAGCTCCCATTGGCCTGGAGCGGCAAACCGCAGCCAGTGGGAACCGCAATTGGCTGGACCTATGGACGCGGCTGGTAAACAAACCGGCCCGGCCCACCAGGGGCTTTCCCTACACAAGCAGCGTCCCAAGTTTGGGAAACACGGGTCTAGACTGAGCACTGAGTCCCATTGGGTAGATAGAAAGATTAACCTAAATATTCTAGACAGAAGCCCCTGGGACCCCATAAAATTGGGTCCCTAATCCATGAACTATTGGAACTCATTAACAAAACTTTTCTTAAACATTACATGAATATACTGTCTCATACTATAGAATTAGAATTTATAATCCCTATTCCATTATGAGATCTTTGAGCTATAATGTATCTTAATTAAAAGTATCTTTAGATAGGTTTTTCCCCTCAAAAAGCATTTTATCAAAAAAATCCAATTTAAATAAAAAAAACCCCTTTTTAATTAAAAAAAAAAAAATCATTGATTTTTATCCACCCTGACTGCATCATCTGTAATCCTCAAGGCACGGATTCCTGTGATCAGTATTCAGCTCAAGGCTAGATCCAGCCCAGAGATGTGTTGAAACCATGCATGTTTTCTTCATCAAAGAGTAAATTAACCTGTGAAATGGAAAGGTCAGTTAAGAAAACAAACCAGAATCATACTAGTTATACAAAGGAGTCTGTCACAGGGCGATCTGCCCCTTTAAGGGGCTGTGGGACTGCGGAGGGGCCAGCCCTGTTCTGGAGAGGAGCCCACAAGCAGCTGCTGGGAATCATCTGACCCAGTTGGACAGAATCTAGTGCTCGGGTCTGAGAATTCCCAGCCAGGGATACAAAGGAGAGCTCCTGCCCCAGGAGACTGGCTGTGACCAGGAGAGGACTGGGAGTGCACTCTCCTGTGGCTACTGCAGAAGGCTGAGAGAGGACAGGGAAGCCCTGCAGATGCCCTTAGGCTTGGGAAGGTTCAGCACATTAAGCTATTGGAGGCAGAGGGCTTCACAATCTGAGCTAAAGAACAGGACTGTTGCTTTTTGTTGTTGTTCCAATTTCCCTTTTTTGTGTGTGTGTGTTAAAGACTAAACAGAGCCCTGAGGAAAGGGCTACAGACTGAACTGGGCATAGCTGATTATTTGTCTCTGCCTTGTGATTGGGTCCACTATCCTAGAGTCCTTTTAATTGAATGCTCCGAGGGATGGGAGAAAAGCCACTATATCTTCTATGTTATCTTTAGTGTCTTTCCTTTGCTGCACCTGGACAAATGTTATTACCGTTACATCTTCTACACATGTTGTGGATGCCTCTCTTCCAAGATAAACATTTATTTCAGTTTACAAAAAATAACAGATGACTTAAATGGCTTTGAAATCAAAGAGTCACACAGCAGAGGGGTCAAGGCAAAAGGAAGACATTAATCTCACCAAAGCTATGCACTGAAGGGAACAAAGACACCTTTGTTTTGAGGGGGGGAAAAGCCATCCAACTGGAAAGCAATCAGAAAGAAGGAGAACAAAGACATGTTATTTATGGTAGTTAAAATGTAACTTGTATGGCTTTCCTCTTTGTCCAGGGGAAGTACGTGGTGAAGTTGGAAAGGATGAACATATCAGGGGCTGCAACACAGTAAAACCACTTTCAAGGATGAATAGGTTGCCTTTTGGTCAAGCAAAAAATAGATTTTTAAAAATTGCCTCTTGTGAACAGAAGAGAAAATAAGAAATAGAGAACACACAACTGTCCTGGATGAGGAACTGGATGAAGGGTCTGAAATGAACCTCACTTGGTGGAAGCTGCTGTTTTTCCTTTTATAACATCATGCAGCTTCTTCCACAACTAGGCAATCCTTTAGCTCCCCAGCCTGTCCCATTCATGCTGTATCAACAGTATCGCTAAATGCTGTCAAATAATTTAAAATATTTAAGAATGAAGGCAGGGTGTCTCCTTTCATTTCACTGTTAACACTAATCTTAGCAAAATAGTATGCCAGCCACACTGAGATAGAGTGTATAACCTGATGACCAGAGAATACTACTACTAGAGAACTGATCTAGAAAATCACTCATTTTGACTTGTGGGCTACATATTAAGTATTTAACCATAAATATAGGTTTACTACAATCAGGGCAGCTGTAGGATTTGTAGTCCCTATCTGAAGACAAATGCTGCCCAATCCAGCTCCCTCTCCACCTGCAACTGCCCTTCCCACCTCTGTGTCTGTGATCTCACCCCCAACAACCTCTTGATCAGGTGGTGTAACCAGAGGGCACTGAAGGCAAAGGACTCTATGTGTCCACTTAGATGGCATAGACTTAATGCCACTACAGTCTACAACAAATACAAAGAGAGAGACATACAAATATACACAAGGGGATCCACTGGAGCTCTTCATTCCCATCTGATGGGAATGCAGAAGGTGCTTGGACTCTTACTAGGATGCTTTTCCTGAACACTTAGACAGTCTTTGGCTAATGGGTGCATGATAAATTTGAAACTGTCTTACCTCCATCTGGTTGCTAAGAGAGGGAGTTTTTCTTTTTTCCCAAGTTCAGAGGCCGGCAAAGAGGACCTGCCTAGCCTCCATCCCTGTTTGGCCACCATCATTGGGTCCTCTTCCCCTCTCTATATGGCAGCAGCTTCCTCCAATGCAGTTCTCTGGGTGAAATGATTCCTGTCAGTTTCACTGCTGACCACAGAGTTCTGAACTGCAGTGGTGAAAGGGACTAAAGTCTTGTTTATTTGATTCCACTGATTCTTGGGGAAACTACAGTAGCATAAACACTAGAGCTGTCTGCAGACTCGGCAGACAACACTGCATCAGGCTACAATTGGATCAAGGTTATCTTTGCAGCCATAAGGGCTCAAGAATTTTTTAAAAAGCTGAAAATCTGCAGAAGTTAATGATGATGTGGGACTGCAGGTCCTTCTCACTGGACAGTGACATACAAGGGAGTGGATTTAAAAAGCCCTGCCCTATTACACTTTGTACTGTAGTTCACATTTAATGTTTTATAAATATTAGCACCACAAAACAAGGTAATCCACTTTAGTCTTATTTTTGCCCATTGCTTGTTTTTCAATTAAAAAAAAAAAAAAGACAACAGAGGCACACTACCAGCCATCATAGCATTTGTATTTATTAAAGATGAGAGCATTTGAGGTAACATTAAAGTTTCCAGTATATAAGTGGCAATAAGAAAAATAACATAAATCCCGTATGTAATTTCCTTCAATTAAGAGCAAACTGCCTAATATCCAAGCACAGTAGAACATTATTGTAAAAACTCTTTGTCTTTCATCTTCCTACATGAATGACAGCAGGTATGATGGGCAGGGAAATCCCAGTCTAGAGATGTAGTTTTCAGGAGAGCAAATGATAAGAAAGCTGGCTCTGGAATATTAATGTATTTCTGATTAAGACTAGTCTCCTGTTTTAAAAGCATTCGGGATGTTCAACAAGAAGCAAGATACAACAAACGAGTCATAGATTTTCTAGTCTGCAAAATTTTATTAAGCAACAGCTGGACAACTCTTACAACTCCAAATCATCAAGGAAAAATAGGGCTATCAGTCCATCTCTCAATCGTGTAGACAGTAAAGAATTTGGACAAACCACATTATTAAAGGGAAACCATTAATGCTTTCTAGGTACCACCCGTACACTCTATTACACAAGATACATAAAAGGAGAGGCAGATCAGGGTAAGTCTATAATTACAATGAAAACCTGGTTCTGAATGTCATATTTAAAAAAAACTCAACATTTCCAGAAAGATGTTTTTAAAATAGTGTACCTATGTAATAGTACGCAGCAGTGTACCAATTTCCCAGAAGGCTTGAAAAGAACATGCTGGGTCATTTGGCTAGGGATCTCGGCACCCGCATGACTGCACACTTGTTTAAAAAAAATAAAGCCAAAAACAGTAGTAATAGCTTCAGAAAAAATGTCCAAAGTTACAGTACCAAAATAATGCATTTATAAACAAATGCAAAAAAATACCTTTTTCAGGAAATACTACCGTGCCTTTTTCAATCAAATGCATCCCCATGCGATTCAACAACACTACATATTTTGTATCTACAACAAACGAGATCTTAAACACCATCCCCCCCAACACACACATACATACCCACAAAGAAAAGAGAAAGACGCAGTAAGAAAAAAAGAATAGGAAGCAAAAGGCAAAACATAGACCAAGCTAACAAAAGAAAAGAAAGGAAAATTACAAGTCTTATCAAGAAGGAACCAGAAATAACAGATTGATGCGAACTATGCTGAGCACTATTTTGATGAAATACTGAAAACGCAATCATCTGCTAACATTATACGAAAATGTTTCTCTTGGTTTTATTATTATTTTTAATCTTAACACTTTTATTATTTGAACCAATGTTAATCTGGCCATCTTTTCACAATCAGTTATCTGGCCAACAAAGTAAACATTCAGACAGACAGACAGCTTTGTCACTATCCAAAACTCCTGTATCAGATTTTATTTTTACATTTGGAGTTAGTGTAAATTGGAGGGGAACAATTAGGAACATTTACAGAGCCTTTACATCCGTCTACCATTATGAATCCAATTTTTCTGTGCACATTTTGGAGAGAGAAGTGGTTTGGGGTTGTCTTTCATCCCACAAAGTCATAATAGTCCCAATTGTTCAATTGTATCTGTGTGGAGAGACCCTTGCAGAGCCCAATTCAAGTCAATCTGTATAGTGCAGGAGGCTGCCTGCATGGACACATTTGTGGAATTATGGGCCTAGAGTTGTTGCTTTTTAATTTTAATAACAAAAATTGCTTCAGTGACTCCTCCTTTGTCCTCTTACTTTAACTGCTCTTGCTATATTTTCCTATTTGCACAGATACAGCCCAAAACAATCAAAACCCCAAAGCAATTCTTTCCTAAAACTTCTTTCTCAACATGCAATGCTCAGTGCTGGGTTGGATTTTTTAATCCTTAAAGTTTGTGTGTGTGATTGTGTATTTGTGCACACTTGGAAAAAATGTAATCTTAAAACGATTCCCCTTTGAGACCATTCCTGGGAGATGGTAATATAGCTTAATTCACTCCAGTGTGATACATGTAGCAACAGCCTTAAGCCCTGATCCCGGAGAAGGATTCATGCGTGAAGACCCTTGTGCCCATACAGGATTGTACTAAAGTCAATAGGACTCTGTGTTGGCAACCTAGCACTAGGTTGCCAGTGTAGAGTAGTTTGTGCCCTGCAGAAATAGCTGCTTTTATTATAGTGCAACTAACTACTGCTCTGGCAAACACCATCTTTCAAGCTAGTAAAAGCCAAATTTTTCTCTCTTTTTTGTCAAAGCTGCTCCTCCACCATGTTCACCCTTTCAGATGAAGATTTACACAGTTGCTAAGTGCTCATTGGGCACCCAGATGTAACATAGCCACAAAAACCAGACTTCAGAAATAACTGCACTCAAATTATCTGAAGCAACAACTCAAAGCACAAGCAAAGTCTGATTGCCTCATAGTGGCAGTGAATCTTCATTGAAACATGGAACAGAAGTGGACTGTAAACCTTGGGGATACTTCAAAGAGGTTGGTTAAAATGGAGTTTACCTATTTGAGGTGGCCCCTAGTGCAAATTTACTGTACAGCTACTAATACGCACAATCATTCTGACTGCATATGGAAATTGCCATTGCCTGCTCTGGGAATGAATGTAAAACTATTAACTTGACCCAATAATTTTCCTTTATGCTACTTTCATCTCCCTCCCCTATTTATTTCTGCTATTCTAGAACCATAGTACTACTGCTGAATAGTACCAGGGGTTTTCAGGATGAAATTCACTCCTCTGCAGAGGGCCGACAAGGTCTGTGTATTATTTTTTGGACCCACTTACACCACATTTTGAGGGCTAGAGCCAAATTGTCAAATGAAATCTGGCCCCTTTGTGCCACTCAGGCAGTGCAATGGGGATGGATTCTGGCTGCAAATAGGCCAGCAGGGAAATCCCCTGGCATAGGGGAAGTCACTGCTGGTGTAAAGGTGCTCCGCTCTGCCTATCCTCCACTGTAGGGCCAATTAAAGCTTCTCAGCTACTCTAAGCATTCCCAGGGCTGGTGTCAGCTCAGATTAGCCTCAGAATCAGGGAGCTGTAATAGGAGCAGAGCTTGACCACAACAGGCAATCTGACCCCTTAACTAGGATTTCAGTGATGCACAGGCTGTGTACTAGGCCCTCTGCACAGAGATGAATGTCACCCAAAGTGAGCCATATATAAAACACTTATTTTATACATGAACCCTCCTCTATTCTGTACCCCAAAACCAAGGCTAGCTCTAAGAAAAGATAAAGCAAATCATGATTTGTGTTTTTTAAACCATCTCCGTGACTGAAAAGCCAGTTAAAACACAATGGGAAAATACACAGTATAGAGGACAGATTTCTGCAGGTCCCCCCCCCCCCAAAAATCTACACTGTATGTAGTCTACAGAATCCCCAATAGCATATCTGCTTTTTTCATCTGCCTGATAAACAAGATTCTTCCCTACATTATAAAATGTTGAATATTGTCCAGCAAAAAAAGTTGTCCTATACACATTCTTAAACAATTTCTTGCAGCAAAACATATTGCTAGCAAACAATTAATTACAAAGATCCTCTTTTCATATAAATAAGAAAGTGTGTATAACTCACTGGTACATAGTAATAAAATAATCCCTAAATCACTTATTACATTAAGCAAGATAAATAATTTGACTCAGACATTAACAGGAAATTTGCATTAAATTATCTTAAAAAAATAACGCAACCCCTCAAACAACAAAACGTAAGCCCTTTGGCTTAACAATTATTGCACAACTAAAAACAAAAGCTTTTGAAAACCATATTGAACTACTGGAAACTATTGTATGTATAAAAGAATTAGGTAATTCAGAACATGTTGCCATTTTCTTCCTAGAAGAATTTACAATTGTCTACACAAAAACTAGGTTGCAACACTTAAATATAAAATGTAAAATTAGTGTTTTGGCTTGAATGCAACAGCAATCTTCATGATTAAAATCATCCTAGTGGAAGTATTAGTTTGGAGGGCTTTTAAAGTTGTTTCTTAAATTTTCTCTCAACATACAAAGAAAAAAAAAAGAAAAGAGAATGACCATTGTGACCTGCTGTCTTCATAATTTAGGACCCAATTGTACACTCAGATACATATATACAACTCAATTGACTTCAGCAGGAATTGTGTATACTTAATTGAGAGCAAAATCTGTCCCTAACCGTAGGTAGTCTTTATGCCATTAAACTGTTGCCTTAAAGGGACACTGTCAACATACTTACAGAAGAAAAACTCTTTACCTTATAACATAAAAACAGAAAGAAAGTTAGAAATCACCATTTTCACCATTTGTGTTGTTTGTTTTTGTGCTTCCGTGAGGTGGGAACAAGTTCTTCTTCTATGTCTGGAAAGATCGAAGACACTGTGTGTGCTACCAGAACCAAATACCAATGGATCCTGGATAATAAAACTAGACTGGCAGGTTTCACTTAAGTTTTCACCACTTTTGCTTTCTGGTTTTCCTGCATTTGCACATTTCTGCTGTTAATTTGGTTCATAACACTGCAGGGGAATGTTAAAAAAAAAAAAAAAAGACGACAAATCTTTGCCTGGAAAGTTAAAGAAAACAGCAGTATGAAAACAGTTCTGTTTGGATGAGGTATGTTGAGCACACATGTGCAAACATACTTAATTCCATTAAATCTGCATTCTTGGCCTAAAACTAGTTGACAATGTCTCTTTAAGAGGATTATTTCTCTAAAGCAACAGAACACCTGTCCTCCTAAAAGAAGAAATGAATCAATGTGCTTTTGACCTCAACGTGTTCAGTGCACACGTCTCAATATTCCAATACTGCTTATGACTTGCTTATGGGATTAATTAGAGCTATTAGGATCTCTTCAGGAGCACCATTGGGTCAAGCCCCGCAATCCTCACTCATATGGGTAGTGCCACTGAAATCGTGTGAGTAAGAAATAAGCCTGTTTCCTAAACAACATGTAATTCTGCACTGACTTGGGGCCCAATCTCGCTCCCACTGAAGTTAATGGCAAACTCCCACTGATTTCAAAGTCAGCAGGACCAAGCCCATTTGATCTCGGTCTACTTCCTCCTCCACACACACTCCAGAAGCTGTCACTAAAATCAGCTACTAAATAACTGTGGAGGTGGGGTTCCTCTGTAACAGAAAGATATACACCTAATTGATGGGTTTCAACAAAAGTGAATACATAAAAGCAAATAGAAGAGTTAATGCCAAGGGAAATATTGGGCTTGATCCACTCCCATGTGCAAGCAGAGACTGCTGAGCCCCAAGATGATACAGGGATTATACCACCATCCTCCCCAGGGGCTCCATAACAGAAGGACAGTATTATCTTGCAGGTGGGTCTTTCTGGGGCCACACTGGTGGAGGTTGCCCGGGAGATCATCTGAATCAGCACATCCCTAGATATCCTTGTCAAAACCTGTCTCTGGTCAGCATTACCTACCCTGTGTTGTCTGGCTTCAGAGTCCCCAGTGGAGGTTGGAGCCAGGGAGCTGCTGCATCCCTTCCTCCACTGGGGGTCCTGTGCCCCCGATGGGTTCCCTGCAATGAATCAAGCCTACTTAGTCTAGCCTACTTTTACAGACATTTCAAACAATCACAGTGATATATTTTACTCTCTTGGTGTATGGTTTGTGTTTTAAACAAAGTTATGAAGGGTTTCCTAGTAAGGAGTAAAACTGAGGTTTACAGACAGAGATAAACCAGACACCACCCCATCTTTCTAAATGTGGCCTGATTTGAAAGAGTATTTTTAAAGGAAATCGACAGTTACATTTTGCAACCTACTATGAATTTAATTTAATGAACGATCAGGGTTTTCATGTGTTACTGGGGAAGCATTTCCAAATCAAACTGTATTCAACAGAGAAATATGTGTGCATGTGTGAGAGAGAGAGCACTAGAGCAATAACAGAATCTCTCTCTACCCATTGAAACACCTAACACAGGCTTTGACTTATATTAGACAGATTTGCAGTTAGAAACAGTCTTGTTCCTGTATATAGTTGATTAAAAAGCCATAACCAGCTATATACATTTTGGCTTCCCATTCTTTTTTTGGACTGTTAACCATTCAAACGACAGCCTATAATGCTGTACTCAAATAGGAGGTGGGTGAAAGGGGCGGTACTCTCCAGTATTTCCTTCCTTTTCTCCCTTTTTTCCAACCAGCGGTGATGAGAAATCCCCTACTGTCACCACATGCCTTTCTCTTTCCCAATTAATGCAATGCTCTGATTCACCATAGATTTAGAAGCATTTTACTCACTGGGCCCATTTTATTTATTTTAACAATTCTGTTCTTAATATGTAAACATCTTTTAGTGAAGAGGTGTAGCCCTTGCCCATGTGCTACACCAGGCTGCATTATGTACTACACACATGTAGTACAAATCAAAGAATACTGCTTACCTATACATGTACGTATGCAACTCTCACAACTCCTCCCGCCTCTGTTCTCCATCATCTAGTGAAACACATTTATCCCAAGTAACAGCACAGAAAAAAAGCAGACACCAACTTCGTTGATGAAATGTGTTTTGAAACCATCCAATGGTAAGTTTTGTTTCTCTTCTGAATAATACATCAGTATTTATAAATTAAATATTGACCTTCATAAACCTCCTTGGTACCTGCAGTGCTCAGCTATGATCAGAGAAGAAACATGTGTCTTCAAGTATTATAGCTTTTTTTTTTTTTCCTGCTATCACTGATGTAGTAGTACAAACTGGACCAGAAAAAAGGTTATGTTCCCTGTTTTAAAAAGAACAGCATGATATAAGGCAGTCTATCAAAGAGAGCAGTCTTTTTTAATCCCCCTACGAGCTTACGTCAGCTACTGCAGCAAACACAGCAGAACCACCACAACAAGCCAAAAGCCACATTTCCCAATATAACACTGAATGGCTCTCTCCCGGTGCTCTTTCTGAAACCCCAGCACGATGTTAAAAAAAAACAAAAAAACAACCCAAACAAACAGCTCCCCCACCCCAATTATGACTAAAGTTAATGCCCTCTTTTGGGCACCAAGAGATTTTTCCAGTTTTACTGCCTTCTTCACTCCCCGGCGCCTTTGTGCACCTAAAACAGGCCGCCCTGACATTTTCCAGTTCGGACATTAGGAGAAGGTTTTTCTCTCTCCAGTCTCTGCTCTTTTCATTTGAGGCGTTGAGTCACGTTAGCCAGAGCAACTGCAAAGGCCTGCACTGCAGAAAACGGATATTGAAAGTCCAAAATGTAAGCATTGCCGTCAATCCTTCCAAACTGCATTACCTGGGGAAGGGTGGAAGGTGAAGGGGAGGAAAAAAATAAGGAACGAGAGGTCAATAGAAGGGAGAGACCAAGAAGTAACAAGGAAAAAAGCAAAACTGTGATACCCTTATTCACACTGAATAGTACCTTACTCCATACAAAATCAATGGGGCCAGTCGCAGAACAAAGTACTACCAAGTATGAGTGAGGACATCACAATCTGGCCCATAGAAATCTACTCTGTCAAGGAAATACACAGCCTTAAAAGACCCAGGGTCAGATTCAGGATTGGTGTAAGGGGACTTAACTCCACTGAAATCATTGATGCTGGGTCAGGACTAAGGTCCGTATCATCTGCTCCTTCAGAAAAATTAGAGGAGGATCTTCACAGGGGATCCTCAGAGAGAGATCCCACTGCATCACCCTATCAGGAAGGCAGTTTGCTCCCAGGAGAAAGCCACAGCAGGCCCTGCCCCAAACCTGGCAGAACTCCTCTGATCCACATGGGTCCCTTAAGGTCAGGGCCATCTGCACAGAGGCCCTTTGACTCTACACCACCTCTGGGGGCCCTCCAAATTCCTTGGGAACTGCTACCAGGGCTTCCATGTGGCCACAGCACACCAAGGAAATGATAGGCTGGGAGCTCCGAGGGAAAAAAATTATTTTTTTATTAATTTTTATATGACCAGAAGGGGGACAATTTGCATCACTCCAGTCTGCTCACATCTCCCTGTAGCTCACCAATCTCCATCCTTTCCCCCAGCACAGCTCCTGAGCAGTATGAAGAGGCCTCTATAATCTCTGGTGGTGGCGTGCAGACCTGCCAAAGGTCACACCCCTTACATGACACTCACGCTTATTTCTTTGCTGTCTCTCTCTGATGATCATAATGATCCCTTTTGGGCCTTAACATCTATGGATCTATAAATCTGGACCCCGGCCTCCAAGACAAGGGCAGTACAAGCTGAAAGAGAAACTGGCATATATCATATTGGGCGGAAACCAATGTCACTGCTTTCGTATTTGTCCTTCTGAAGTTGTTAGCCATCTGTTTTTTGGACAGTATCAGTGGTCAAGCTAGGTAAGCAAAGTAACATTTCCATGGGTTTATACTGACAATCTATCTTGGTATTTCTATGTCCCTCATCACTGCAGTATCCGAACCCCTCACAGTCATTAACATATTTTATCCTCTGAACACCCTGGGAGGGAGGCAAGTACTATTCCCATTTTACAAATATGAAACTGAGATGCAGAGAGACAAAGTGACTGACTGAAGGTCACACAGGCAAGTCTGTGATAAAGCCAGGAACTGCACCCAGCTCCCTTGAGTTCCAGTCCAATGCCTTAGCCACTATACTAGACTGTCAGCAGCCCACTGGGGTCTGGTTTTGGTGTATTAATGTCTCACTCGGACAAACTGAGAGAACCTCATTCTTCTGATTTCGGTTTTCTGAAATATCTAAAGACCTCCTCTTCATGAGCAGCACATGATCCTTCTACTCCAATGGGAGGGCCATTGCTTCTGCTCCTCTGGAAAGAAGAATCAGCTAGCCTCCTCTCAGGTGCTATTGTTCACCCTTCATTGGGAGTGATTTGGGGTTTGGAGGGAGACTAGTTGCTTGCCCACATCTCTATCTCTGCTTCCTTATGTATTTGGAGAGAGTGTGTGAGAGACAGAGAGAGAGAAAGTGAGTGTATACTGGGATTCACTAACGATATCAAACCAGCTATCATGAGCAATTTCTAACTTGAGATGCAATTGGAGTTTGCAGTATTAAGAGCAAAATTATTGGATTTTTCCCTGTAATGCTGCAAGTTAAGACTGTTACTAAAAGTACATTTCTTTAGAAGTGATAAGTAGTGAGATTAAAAGAGGGCCTGTCCCCAGGTCTGACAGGAAAAGGCTATAAACATGCTTTCATTATATATACGTAAACACTGAACCTCATTCTTAAAAACTGCTGATCACAGAGCTACCAGCAGAACTAAGAAGCTTTTTATAGAAGCGCAGGAAGATTTGTGTAAGTTAGAAGCACAGTGCAGCACCCCCTCTCTGAGATAAGGGAGCTTGTCACTGCAATTGCTCCTGCCATCCTACCTGTCGTCCTTCCAGCTCAATCTGAAAGTTTTTTGCAGACTCCTGGGTCACCCGTCCTCCAAAGTCCAGCTGATACACTTGTGTTGCCTCGTTCCACAAGGGCTGCTTGTTGGCCATCACATACACAAAGCCCTGGCTTCCCAGCCTCCCATCCTCCTTTTCGTTGGCCTTCCGGCACTTGAACTCATCCAGCTCACTGGCTGTCCTCAAATTCCTTTTGGTTTTCCATCCCTTTTTGCTGCCTTGGCTCTGGTTCATCAGTTCATCCCCACTGATAAAAAGCTCTGGCTCACTCTCTGAACTGTCCTGAAACTCATTCGTCTTGTTCAGCTTCTTTGACTTCAGCTGGTCCTTCTGGCTCTTGACTTTCTTCTTCTCTCTTCCTAGCCTAGGGCTGGATATTAGGGAGTTGAAGTCAGTCAGTGTCCTTGCCTCCTTTTTGACCTTGCCCTCTGTGATAGCCTGCACATTTCCTTCCTCAGCTCGACTATCCAGGCGCTTCCGGTTCTTCTTCCCAAACTTGTCTGTCCGTTGAGGAATGGGACTTTCTGTGAGGGAGAGAACCTCCTGGAAGGTGTCTGCTGTCTCCACCATTACTTCTGTGCCCACATGACCCTGAAGCTCTGCTGGCGGCGGAGACATAACTGGCTTCTCCACCACTAGAAGTGGCTTGGGGGGCAAAGTGCCTTGGGAATTCTGTACAGGCGGGCATGCACTGTAGGAATTCCATGGGTGCAAGGCTATTGGTGGCAGCTGTAAACTAGAGCAAGTGCTACTTCCTGGATACATGGGTGGCAAAGGGCAATAGGAGAGGTTAGATGGATAACCTGACTGAAGTACTACAGTTGGCTCTTGTTGTGCAAACTGTGTTGGGGCCAGAGCTTCTTTGGGGGAACAGGGAGCCTGCATTCCCTGGAGAGGAGGGACACTGTAGCTTCCTGGATAAGGTACTCCAACCCCATAACTCATCTGGAAAGTGGCAGTGGGACTGGTTGGAGATTTGGGGGAAACAAATGGCACTCGAGACATATCAAGATGCTGAGCTTGACCAATTAGAGGAGCAGGTTTGAGAGGGTTGGGCACTGAACTTTGAGCTGTCCTTTCCTGAGGAATCCATATCTCCTCACTCACCATAGGGTCCCACTGGTACGGGGGTGGCCGCTTCACACCAACGGCAGCCTCTGTCAAGGCTACAGGCATGTGCCTTATCGATTTCTCCACTGGACAGTGCTGAGAAAGTGCCTCATCCTCTGTGAAGGCAGAGTTGATATAATCTGTCCGATCACGAGAGTTATCGGGTGGGCTCAGCAAATTGTATGAGGACTGGGAGGCCAAGGGCGAAGTACTGACTGAGTGAGCAATGACAGAACTGTGTTGGGAACTGCTCCCAGTGGTTACGTCAGGCCTCATACTGCTAATACTGGAAGTGCTGTTACTAGCATTGGCATTACTGATGTTCCCACCACCGCTGCTACTCGTGTTGCTGTTACTGCTGCTGCTGCATTGACTACAGGTGTATAAAGCTGTCGGTGCCCTCTGCTGGTACTGTGCTGTCACAACATTGCTCTTAGGTTTTGATGGATGTTGTAAAGTGGCTCTTTGGCTGTCGACCAACTGAGCCATTTTCAGAGCTGCCTCTCTGCTGTTCCTCCGCAGAGTAGCATGGATAATACTACTGTCCAGCCTCTGTGTGATGCTACGGCCCTGTGACAGCTGGCTGGCAATTTCTGGGTAAGGTGGTGGATCCCCAGTCGGTATAGAATAACGAGGAACTGTCAGCCTGTTCAGGGTAGCACTGGAACAGGGCTGCTGGATTTTCTTCTCTGTTGCTGTAATCCTTAAAGTGGCAGAGCTGCCGGGACCTGGCAGGGTATAAGTATTCAGCATCCTCGTTCGAGGCCGGCATACCTCTTCAACATTCCCACTGCTATCAAAGGTCGTTATTCGCTCGTAGCCAAGAGGGGTCTGATAATGTCCTGCTGGATAAAGAGAAAAGTCTCCCTTTTTCAGACAGAGATCCATAGGTGGCTGGGTCGGGACAGGCGGGGGAGGCGGTGGTGCAGTGGGAGCGGCTGGTATGGTTCCAGGGTAAGGAGGGGGCGGGTTCATTTTGTTCAGTTGTATTTCTTGTGCAGTGCTGAAGACAACAGCGTCCCCTTCTGCCAGCTGCTGCACTGTCCGTAAAGTTTTTGCCTTTTGGTGATGTTCGTGGTCTCTGTCTCCGTCTCTGTGATCCATTATCGCCATCTGTATTGCACCCTGCGGTTGCAGGGATAACTGAGGCGGTGCCTGGATGATGCGCCCCATTTCCACTCCTCCAAAAATCACCTGTCCTGGATTGGAGTACCTGCTTGAGACTGGGTACTGCACTGCACTATCACCCGCGTGCTCTGTTGTCCCCACTGCTGTCGTCTGATTGGTCAAGACATCCAACTGCACGTTCTGATTGGCTAACAAGGACTGGACCAGTCCTATGCTCTGAGTCGGTGACATAGCTTGTGCTGAGCTGTGAATAGGAGCAATAGGGATATTGACGGTGCAGGGGGGGTTGTTCTCAGGGACTCCAGATGCTCCAGTTACTGCAATAAGAATCAAAATAAACACAGTTTAGAGACTGTTATAATAAAAAAGGAAAATTGGAGATTATTAGATTCTCTCCTCATGTGCTGCAAAATAACTTCCAGCAGCTCCCATTGGCCTGCAGCGGTGAACCGCGGCCAGTGGGAGCCGCGATCGGCCGGACCTGCGGACGGGGCAGGTAAACAAACCGGCCCGGCCCGCCAGGGGCTTTCCCTACACAAGCGACGACCCCAGTTTGAGAAACACTGGTTAAAGTGTTTTGATGGGTTAGGGCTTTGTACAGCACCATAAATTTATGTGGCAATTTCCCAACAGACAGGAAGGCGCAAACTTGTCATCTAAGGTAGACATAGGGTGACCAGACAGCAAGTGTGAAAAATCGGGACGGGGGTGGGGGGAATAGGAGCCTATATAAGAAAAAGACCAAAAAAATCAGGACTGTCCCTATAAAATCGGGACATCTGGTCACCCTAGGTAGACAAGACACAGAACAACTGTTCAGGAAAGGGAAGGCTGAGTCTATTACTGGTGAGGACAATGATTCCTGGAAATAGTGGATTTTTAGGGGGCATTTGAAGGAGGAGACAGAGATGGACAAGAAAAGTTAGAGTATTGCAAGAGCATAGGACAGCATGGGAAGGTTGACAAAGGCAACAGTACCACAAGAGAAATGGGAGAATCATAGGGAGCGGAAGGGTGGGATGAAGGAAATGAAACAGACATGCAGCTACAGTCACTATGATTGCCAGGTATTGGATTTGATGCCGTAACAGACAGGAAGCCAATGAAAGAATTCAAGGATAGGGTAATGTGGTCAGAGCACTGGGGAGGGAAGATGACTTTAGCAGCAACATTTTGAATAGACTGGAACTGGGATAGGTGAAAAGTCAAGTGTAAGAGAAGGTTACAATAATCAAATGTGAAAGAGGGCCCAGGTGTGAATGAAGGTTTAGCAGTGGAGATAGTGAGGAAAGGATAGATTTTGGTGATATTCACTAGAAAGCAGCAACAAGACATGGGTCTTGATCCAGCTCCCATTGAAATCAACAGCAATGTTCCCATTGACTTCAATGGGAACAGGATCAGATCATTAGCGAGAGACTGACTATAATGTGAGGAGAAAGAGAAAGAAGAGTCAAAAAGGACACTGAGATTTTGAGGACAGGAGACAGAAGAGTTCATAAAGTTGTCAATGGAGACTGAGAAAGGAGAAGGTGCAAAGAGGTCAGGAGGAAAAATAAAGGGCCATATTCTTAGCTGATGTAAACTGCTGTCACTCAACTGATTTCAATTTACACCAATGTATGGTGTGGCCCAAGAATTTCAGGACTGAGCTTGGAACTAGTGGTGCTGCTCCTAGAGGAAGTGCTTATTGGTAGCTTGTGATGCAAAACTGGGTAGATGGGGAGAGGTTCGGGATAGAGGGGTAGATTTGGAACACACCCACATACATGTTGGTTGTTGAAAATAAGGGAGTGAATGAGAGCCCAGGTCATAAGGGACACCAAGAGACTGAGGTGATGAGGAGCCATTGAACCAAAAGAGCACCAATTCACAGAAGCCAAGAAAAGAACAAAAATAGATGGGAGAAGAAAGAGTGCTCTACAGTGCTGAGGGCAGCTGATAAATCACAACGACAAATGAGGATTAGTGACCTTGGCCAGGATTGTTTCAATGGAGTGGAAAGGTCAGAAGCCAAATCAGGTACCTCCTTTTCATTTCTGGCAACTCCCCATGAGCTATCGACTGCCCTCCTGCTTCCCTCAGACCATCCCAAACCACAAGATATCCTCCTCTCTCCCTCTCAACCCCTCCTGTACCCCCAACCAAGCCTCAACTTAACATCCTCCTACCCAAACACATTCTTGCCCCTAGAGTCCCTAAAGTCCTTTCACCTTCATAGGATTATCTTGGAAAAGTTTTTTTCTAAAATGTTGGTACCTTTGGATCAGGGACAGAATTAGTGAATGAGAGTGGAGCGCGAAGGGTAGGGATTAGTGGTTGGGACAGTGATGTGAGAAGGGAAAGAAAAGGAGTCAAAATGAAAAGAAGTGGCAGAGTTAAAAGGAAACACATGGTGCCAACAAAAGGAAATGAAGGCAGAGAGGAAAAGAAAAAGCTAAGAGACTAGTTTCATCACCACTGCAGTGAGTAAGGGAGTCAACTCACGCTGTGATGTGGATTAACACAGAAGCCTTATTAGACTCTCCCCTTTGTTAGACTTCACCTTTTTACAGTGCAATTAATTCTGTACAAAGTACAAGTACAGGTTTCATTTCCGGCAATATCTGACCTAAATGGACAATATGATAAGCAAGGGATAATTGTTGCATAGTAATTACCCCAAGAATCTTGCAAACTTCCCTGATGATTCTTCTTAAATAAAGGACATGAAGGATGACTGGTGAATTAGAACTTACATTTGTATGTAAATCTATTACATTTGTCTCCATGATTATTAGAATGTATGATACCCATAGAAAGATGGGACCAAATCAAACCACAGATCCATCTAGTTTGGAATACTCTAGTCATGGCCAATACCTGATTCTTTAGAATATCTGTGCAAAATTCTACTCACCCACTCACCAAGGATAACTTTTGTTCTGATAGCATTAGTTTTTTCATCAACATCAATCATCATGGCAAAGGGTAGGTGAGTAGATTTTTGTGGCTGGGCTGGTAAATTTTCAGGGCAATTCTGCCAGGTTGTTTTAGAGGAAGGGAAAAAGCTAAAATAAACAAACAGAACCATAAAATATCTGGCCAGCTGTGCAAAATATACTTTTGGCTTGTCATACATTTTTTCTGATGTCCACAGGTTATCAATCTATTACCTGAAGCATGAGATTTGATTATTATCTTAGCTTGAACAGCTTTATATGTACTTTACATTCATCCAAGTAAAATTTCCATTTGCCATCATGCTGTCAGATATCCCAAAGTGTTTAAATCTAGCAGGAGTTTCTCACATTCCTCAATGGCTTTTTCCTAATTGATTTTTTGCATAATATGCAAATTCAATCAATTAATTGTTCATTTTCCTTTCAAAATCATTAGTGGTTATATTAAACTTGCCCCTGGGGCACCTCACTATTGACTGCTCTTCAGCCCAAGAGCAGCTGTTTACTATAGCTTTAGTTCCTAGTGCTCACGCACTATGTAAGCTACAAGATATTCTTCATTACCTCATGGCTATTTATTTTCCTTAATAGTCTCTTATAAGAGACCTTGTGGGAAGCTTTTTGAAAATCTACATAAATTCTATTTGCTAGGTCAGAAGTGAATTTTCAGGAGAAATTTGACAGAAAAGAGAAGTGGATAAGAAGAGGAAGACTGCTGAGGAGAACAGGACAGTAAGTTTTTTTATTCGCTTTTAAAGAGTTCTATCAGATCTCATGGTAGTTTGATCAGATTAGGTTATACTTGTTCAAATATTGCACTGCACTTTCCTTAACTCTCCCCCAGTCTCCCTAAAACTGAGGTGAGGCTCACACAGCACGTCTTTTAGCTCCTTTCAAATAAAAGGAATAGGCATTATGGATCCATCCAACTCTCAGTGAAGTCCATGGGGGTCTTTCCATTGATGTTCATGGCAGCTGGATCGAGCTCCATGTTAGGAAATATCTAATGCTGAGAACAGCATTTATATTCAAATACATACTAAATCCCCTCCTCCATGTCTCCACAGCTTTGTGCTTTAGTTCCTTCAGTGTTCTTGGCTGAATACCATCAAAGGCCTGGTGATTCAGCAAAGCACTTAAAGCATCTGATTAGTCCCATTGAAGTCCATGGGGCTACTTTGATGCTTGAAGTTAAACACATTGTCAAGTGCTTTAACTGATCAGGGCTTTAGGGCCCAATCCAAAATCCCAGGAAAGGCAACAGGAGCCTTTCCCATTGGTCTTTAGACCAAGCCCTTATTGGTTTGTAATTTTTCAACTTTCTTCCACACCTTCCTCCTTAAAGAGACTTGAGTCTCCATGAAGCCACACTTTGGATTCCCCTGAAACGTGACCTTGGAACAGGAATTTCCCCATTGCCCTCTACACTATAGGAATGATGCAAACAAAGTAATTTAAATGTTTTGCTGCTGCGCCAGCCTCTCTTTATTTGCATGGCTTCATTTTATAGAAGGAGATCCTGGTGCCTCCACCCGCTTTCATTTGCCATGTCTACATCCTCAATTCTGCTTGCATTGCTGGGGTCTCCCATTATGTCTCTCATGTCTGGGCAGGATGATCATGTAAATATCCTCCCAGATTATAACATTAAAAAGAGGCTACGTGAATATTCCTGCCATCCTTGTAATCATAATTATAAATAAAAAACTGAATGAGCATATCACATTTCCCAATTGGGCAGAGTCTTTGCTGCTCTGGGAATCTCAGCTGCTCTCAAACCCAAGTGTCTTACACAGCAGTGCTGCTGCTGTCACATCACAAGAATGGGTCTGAGAGGCTTCTACAATATTAGTTCCCCATAGATGTATATAAAGGGCTTCACTCTTTGGAGAATTCCTTAGAATTTAATAGAGGATGTTTAGCTTTCTGCTGCACTTTAAACTAAGCAATGGAATTCTTTCATAGGGATGTAATTCTCTAATAAATTCTATAAGCTTTTAAAAGCAATGTCTATAGAACCCTTTTAGTTTCAATCCTATGAAATTCTATAGGACCTTTCCATAAAGGGAACTCACTCTGTTTGTTTATTTACAGGAGTGGGGCCAGAGAGTGAAAGAATCTGTCCTCAAAACTAGCCAAGCCCATGGAATGGTGTAGACATTGAATTCAACCTCACCTGGTAAATCATCTTCATCTTCACTGAAAACATTGGGGTTGAAGACAGGCAGGTTAATGTAGTCCATGGAAATCTTACGCACTTCAGGGAGATAAATAGTCATCTGTCTGGGCTGGAGATGCAGCAAGCTGGTTTTATAAATCACTTGGAAAGGGGGAGGGGGGAAAACAGGAAAAATACTTGTTAGATAGAGAGGCTAAAAGAAGATCCAGAGTTCAACAGAACAGAGAATCAAGAGAAATCAATTTAAAGCAGAGAGTAGGGCTGGAATTGATTTTATGTAGTTTGGTTAACAAACAAATGTATGTACTTGTGTTTAACCAAACAATCATGAAATACATTACAGTAGCAGGACTTCAGAGGTGGATCCTTGCTACATGGAAGTTTTCTGGGATTGTTTTTTTAGTTACTCGTCCTTAACTAGAGGCAGCATCGCTTTAGTTATCCACTCTATAGGAGTTTAGATCTACACAAATATTGAATTTCTACACGTCAGTACAACAGGCCATTGGAGCCAGTTAATATTTTTCACTGGATCAAGGAGAGAAGGAAAAGGGTTGTTACCATCACCTCCTAAAGGATTTTTTGTCCTGTTTCCCCCTAAATCTCACTATGTAAAAATGTGAGGGTCAATCCTTGCAAACATGGGGGTTGTAAAAATATTGTTGTGTAAGCTTTTTGGGGGCATGGCGCTGCATATAAATAATAATAATGAAATGTAGGGATCATCCTGTACAGTTACGCAATACCGCTCCTTAGTCAGGACAAACATTGCTCCTATCCCAAGCAGAGGAACTCAGGAAGCTTGTTTAACATAGCCCAGTGACGAGCATGGCATTAGTACCTAGGAATCTGATCCTGCATCCTTTGACATCAATAGCAACACTCAGTGGGTGCAGGACTGAGACCTAGTTGAATTAGATAGGTACTATTTTGTAATTTCATTAATTCTTCCATGACAAGAGATGAAGCCCTGGCTGCAATGTAAAGCTGCCCTCCTCTGGCATAAACTCCAAAAACTCTTGCCCTCCCGAGGAGGTTAATCCCCTCAGGGGCACATTTTCCCCACTGGTACAGGGTGGTGCTATTTGCACCTCTCTTGTGCCGGCAGGAGAGTCAAGCCCTGCATTAAATAGTAGTAGTTACTTTAAGGCTCCAGTTCAGGATGGGCGGGCTTTAAATAAAGATACTTCTTCAAATAGTTGCTGGCTAAGCTGCAGTTCTGCAGAAAGGGACCTGGGGATTACAGTGGACAAGAAGCTGGATACGAGTCAGTAGTGTGCCCTTGTTGCCAAGAAGGCCAACAGCATATTGGGCTGTATTAGTAGAAGCATTGCCAGCAGATCGAGGGAACTGATTATTCCCCTCTATTTGACACTGGTGAGGCCACACCTGGAGTATTGCATCCAGTTTTGTTCCCCCCACTACAGAAAGGATGTGGACAAATTGGAGAGAGTCCAGCGGAGGGCAACGAAAATGATTAGGGGGCTGGGGCACATGACTTACGAGGAGAGGCTGAGGGAACTGGGGTTATTTAGTCTGGAAAAGAGAAGAGTGAGCGGGGATTTGCTAGCAGCCTTCAACTACCTGAAGGGAGATTCCAAAGAGGATGGAGCTAGGCTGTTCTCAGTGGTGGCAGATGACAGAACAAGGAGCAATGGTCTCAAGTTGCAGTGGGGGAGGTCTAGGTTGGATATTAGGAAACACTATTTCACTAGGAGGGTGGTGAAGCACTGGAATGGGTTACCTAGGGAGGTTGTGGAATCTCCATCCTTAGAGGTTTTTAAGGCCTGGCTTGACAAAGCCTTGGCTGGGATAATTTAGTTGGTGTTGGTCCTGCTTTGAGCAAGGGATTGGACTAGATCAAGGGTGGCCAACCTGAGCCTGAGAAAGAGCCGGAATTTACCAATGTACATTGCCAAAGAGCCACAGTAATACATCAGCAACCCCCCATCAGCTCTCCACCCCTGCTCCCAGCTCCTCCCACCCACCCCACACCTCCTGATCAGCTGTTTCGTGGCATGCAGGAGGCGGGGGGGGGACGGGGACGAGGGCATGGCAGGCTCAGGGGAGGGGGGGGAAGGGGAGGAGTGGGGGCAGGGCCTATGGCAGAGCCAGGGGTTGAGCAGTGAGCAACCCCCAGCACATTGGAAAGTTGGCGCCTCTAGCTCCAGCCCTGGAGTCAGTGCCTATATGAGGAGCCGCATATTAACTTCTGAGGAGCCGCATGTGGCTCCGCAGCCACAGGTTGGCCACCCCTGGACTATATGACCTCCTGAGGTCTCTTCCAACCCTAATATTCTATTATTCTATGAAATAAATTTGAAAGCTAACGGCAATAATATCCACTTTAGGGTTAAATATTTACATTGTTCAGACTTTCAACAAGAGATTCAATGAAAACTCCAGAGATTAGTGACATCCCATTCATAGATTCATAGATTCTAGGACTGGAAGGGACCTCGAGAGGTCATCGAGTCCAGTCCCCTGCCCGCATGGCAGGACCAAATACTGTCTAGACCATAAAAAGCTAGACCATTAAAAAGCTACTCTGTATAAATCTTTCATAAGTAACAAAGATGTGGCCAAACCCAAACTCCAAATGGCCATGGGGAAGTTTTGATCTGGATCCAATTCAGGGCATTGTTGCCTGGTCCCATCTCTACTAAATAAGAATATACAATTAAAAAAGGGGGTTTTCAAAAGAGTTTTTAGAAATTCCTATAACTGCTTCAGTATCTTCACCCACACCCCAATTTTGCCACCCTTAATCATGCTGAATGGGACCTTACTCTGCTCCTACTGACATCAAAGGGACCACACTTGGAGATAAGGCCTACCCAACACAAGGGTGGGAGAATAGGGCCCAAAGTGTATAAGGCTTCTTTCAGTGAGGGCAACCATTTTGCTGCTGTCTGTCTAAGCAAGAGAGCTGTGTGACAGTGCAAATAATTGAGTTCCCCCATTAAAAGCTCTGGAAAAGTTGCTGTAAGGTAAGATCTTTTTAAAGTTATTTTGATATGTATAATAGTTGTTAGAATAGTTGTAAAAAATAATACATTTTTTTTTAAATTATAGCACTTCCTTACAATAACTTAGAAGCTCCCTGATTTCTGAAGCTTTCTAACTGGAAAGATTATTCTTTCAATCCTAGTTCAAATAACTGAACTGTCAAAATGGCAGGTTCTGGTTTGATTCTTAATGGATCTTTTTTTGACTGAGTTGTTGTTGGATTTAGGGATTTAAATTGCAATTACACTAAAATTTCCCTGTGACTCAGATTAACAGCATTACTAAAGCAGCCTCTTCATCACTTTAAAGAAAATTGTAGGGAGTGTGTGTTTGTTATTTGTTAGCAAGAGCTCAAGGTTGGAAAAATCAAGGGGGGTCAGTTTTACCTGCACCAAGGTTAGTTGGTAGGAAAGCAGCCAAACCCACAATCTTAAATTTGGTTCCCCAGATATTAGACGTGACCTGAGCAAGGTAGTTGTGCTGCAAAGAAAAAAAAAAAAAAAAGGTTTAAAGTTTATTTGGCTCCTACAAAATTAGCAAAAGTAAAGATTTGTTTTCAAAAAATAATATAGCACTGCTTTGTAGAAACTAAATGAAATATCTACACGTAACTCACTTATAAATATTACTGTCTGCTCTCTTGTGAGAGAATATTCAGAGCACTAAAGCTATTTCAAGTATAAGACAATTGCATCTCATTCTCTTTTTTGCAGTGTCCTAACATCTCTAACCATCCTTCATTCAGGGCTGTATTTTGCTACTGTCGCATTTTGCTACCTGGCCACCATCACAGTAGCTCGCATGAATCAGATATATGGCAACCACACAAACAACTTGGTGGAAGACTTGGCAGCAGGGAGAACTGGAGAGCACTGCAGCTGGCCAGTAAGACCGGCATAGTTTTGATCCTTGCTTCTCCCACACAATAGCATAGTGTATCATTTCTATATCTTTGCAGTAAACAATCACAAGATAGCATATAATTTTCTCATTGGATTTTATGTTTAAGAACCACTTAGTGAAGAATAAATACATAGAAAGGAATTATTAATAAACATTTATACAGCATATTTTTCCAGAGATCCCAAAGCACTGTACCACAGTGAGTATCATTATTATATTATCATTTTAATTGATGGGTAAGTATCATGCCCACTGGACTTCTGCCCTATTTTCTATTGCTGCTATAAGTGATCCAGAACATTTCAAAAACCAAGCATTACCATTTGCGTATTTTAAATACAGAAAATATATAAAGAAATACAAAAAGATAAATGTAGTGCTAGTGAAATGGGTGAGCTAGGCAGTCCTGGGGCATGGAGTGTTTCATTTACCCATGGACTGTGCACAACACAAACAGCAAAAGTGCTTGCTTCCCCAACATGGTGTTCCCACCATCACCTGTCAGAACCAATTGTGGAGGACAGGATGGTTCTGTCCCCTGACCCATTAAACTCCTTTGTCTCTGTAGACTGACAACAAAGCTGGTGACTATATTGGTATTATGATACCAATACCTAACCACAAAGAACTGAATAAGGACTAGAAAATAATTCTACATAGGCCATTCGACAGCCAAGAACATATCAACTGGAATTTAAAAGTCTGTTATATAAGGATTCCTAAGATAAATGGTTGCCTTTTAAAAAGTCAGGGTGAAATCGCAGCCCCTGTGAAATCAATGGAGCGAGCACCCTCATCATTTACCAGCTATTACCACATAATGCTATCTGAGATTCCACCAATGTCTCCTATTATAAATACAGAGACATAACTAGAATCTCAGATACCATTGCATAGTAACTCGATTAAATGACAGATTTTCAATGGTCACCACTGGATATATATTATAAACTGTTGTTTCTGGAAAGAGAAGATATATTTAGGTACAGGTCTGGTAATTATGCAGTCATGCAATACCTGAGTGATATCTTCCAATGGAAACTCTCGTCGAGTTAGGCTTGGTGAACCAATAGAAGGTTTCCTTATTGGTAACCTTGGAGATCTTGATATCTCCTGAGCAGCTCGCGACAACTTTGGAGATTTGCGGGCATCTATATTAATTCTTCACGTAAAGCAATAATTAGAGTTATCAGGCACACACAGATGGACATACTTAACATTTCTGTATACACTAAGTACAGTGAAGAAAACTGGCATGTTCTCTTTAGGTGATGTACGCTACAGTAGAAAGTGGTAGGATTACACAAAGTCTGCTTAGTTTAATGGATAGAATCTTAAATCTTATGGGCAAAATTCAAAGGTAATATGTAAAGAGATATAAATCAGATTCTGTTACACTGACAGACTCAGATTCCCTTAGATCTGATTAGTGATGCAAAAGGGAGGTTAAGATGATGCAATTTATACTCCACATAAAGGCATAAGAATATATTATTAGATTGCACTGATTTTAGACAGTGTCCATGAGAACATAAAGAGGATACTTTGGCTACTGGACACCTGTACCACTAGTGAAAACCAAGATTTCACAAACTTGGTCAGTGCTCCTCTGAGCATAAAAAAAATTACTTACGCCTCCCTCATGTACATAAACATTGTAAATGATGTTCCAGAGTGAGAGTCTGAGGGGGTGAAAAGGGCCATCAGTGGAGAAAATAATGAAACAAATGTAACACAATGCATGCAGGTAGACCCTGGATATGCAGGTAGCCTTACTGATATCAACAGGGCTCCAGGATTCTGCCTGTGCACATGGCACTGGAGGACCAGGGCCCAGGCTTGCAGGGTCAGGCCCTGTTTAACGGTGAAATGCAAAACAAAAAGAACAATACAGAATTATGTTGTGTGCATATATGTGTACCTAAGATATCACGTAACACAGAGCTGGAAAAAAAATAATTTTCTTTGAGTAGAATGCCCCTTCATCCTGGCTAGTGGGGGCAATGTTTGCACAGCACCTATCATAATGGGGCTCTCATTCATGACTGGGGCCCATGGGTGCTACTCCAATACAAATAATAATAATAATAATAATTAATAATGTTGAACTTGATGTAATTTTCTTTACTTTTTTTCTGCCCGTCCTGCAAAGCCTGGATGGACATTATTGCAGAATGAATTATCAACAATTGACAGCTGCTTAGAAAGCACATGATGAAACACTCACAATTTTTCCTCCAGTCACTGGGACAAGACAACTCAGTCGACACATCTTTCTACATTTAGCACTTTCATTACAGATCCAAAATACTTTCTATTAAGCAAAAACAGATCCCTGCTCCACTCCCCTTACAGTTTCCATCTAAATATTGAGTGTGCATCTGGGTGCGTGTTGGGGAGCGAACAGAACAGGCTAAAGAATGAACTAGAGAAGCTACAGACTATTCCTTTGCTATCTTGGACACAGAGTGTGCCTTAGACTATTTTTTCTGATCTGATTAGCTATTTGTGAGAGGCAGACCAAGGCAGTGGAGTTTGCCTATTATTATTATTACAGCTTACCACAGAGAAGGTCTGAATTGTTCTTCCTCAGAGAAAAAAAAAAGCCCCTGAAAAGCTGTAATTTCCACAGGCAAATTCTTTCTTATGAAAGGCATTAGAACATCCTCCTTTGCTTTAATTTAGGTTGTGTCATGACAAGATTTAAAAAAAACCAAAAACAAACAAACAAAAAACCAAAAAAACAGACCCACAGAAAAGAAGAAAAAATGCCCAAGAAACCATTACCTGGGGAGTTTGGGTGATTTGCTAGCTCGAGTGATTTTGGGAGATTTCTTCGCAGCCCAGTCATCGCTCAGTTCAATATCACTGGAATCTGAGCAGTTGCAGCTGTCAATCACAGTGGAAATCAAGCTGTTTCCATAGATTTCATCTACCAAGACAGGCCCCCAAAAATGTAAGAACTGTTTTAGAAACCTGATCTCAATTACAACTGTCAGTCATCAGGGGGAAAAACCAGTAGCTAAGATAAAAGTCTAGCAGGGAGTGTTTACTGCCAAGTATAAACTCAAAATTTCCAATGGCCTGAATTCAGGGGAATAGTGTTCAATTGTATCAGGTGACTCCCAGACATTGATTGAAAAATATTTATTGTTAATTAGTGATCCACTCCTCACCAACCAATCTGCAAGAAGTTATATTTTATAAACCAAAAGCCAACATGAAATGAGTTTGGTGGCTTGATTCTAGGCCACAGTGGAGACATTTTCACATGACAAAAAACAGCATTGCAATTGCTTCATGCTATACTAGTTATGTGGACAAAGAGGATTTCAATCTCTGACTTTCAGTCTAAACCCTTTCTCAATAAGCATTTTTACAAATATAAACAATCCACTTATAAAAATATGATACCTGCTTTTCCATCGGTTTTAGGATCCATGATGACAAATTCTGGCCGCAGTTTGCTGATTCGGCGCCCTTTTAGGATAGGTACCAGTCCCCCTAGGTATTCCAAGTACAGCGTGTAGCATGGACCTCCGACCTCCGGATCATCTTCTGTCCGCTTCATCGTGCAGTGAAGCCTTTCATTGCCAGCTGTTGGATAGCTGACAAAATCTCTCATATTGTTGGGGTCTGGGATAGGAGGCTAAATTGAATGGAGGGAGGAAAGAGAAACGTATGTCATTCTTATTCTCTGGAGTTAGGTTGTTATATAATACCATCCCTACCCAGTGAATATGGCCTGGGATAGCTCAGAATTAGCACAGATTAATGTCTGAGCTATCGAATCACCCACCACCATGACTCACGTGCCTGCTCATTCGATCGGTTATTGTACACAGACTATAAAAGTTAGCTACAGTTTAAGAGGAAGGATTGTCTTGTGATTAAGATGACGCTGGACTGGGATCCAGGAAATCTGAGTTCAATTCCCAGCTCTTCCAAGACTACTTATGTGACCTCAGGCAAGTGATGTAAGAGCTCTGTTGAACTGAGGCCTCAGTCTTTCTGCAGATCAGTTTTCCATTTGTAAAATGGGGCTAATAATCCTTCCTTTGTCTGGCTTGTCTATTTAGATTGTAAACTCTATGGGCAAGGACTGTCTCTGTATTTGTACAGTGCCTTGTACAATGCGGCTTTTGGACATTACAGTAAAACAAATACTGCTAATAACATAAAATCAACACTCCTCAGTTTGGTTCAAAATGAATATAAAGAAAAAAACTGAGCAGGACGTAAAATAAGTATCCTTAACTCTGAGAGAAAGGCAGGTACCAGGTTAGTAGAGGTCTATTATATACTACATACCTTCTGAGAGCAAAGAATTACACGTACAGTAAGTCTTCTGCAAAGGTACCAGTTATAATAGAACCCTGCACTGGGATATTTCTGGGATTTCTGTGCACACAAATTACCTAATTAGCAGTACACAAAACGGTTTTTCATAAACAAGCATGATTCACAGTGTAACAACACTGCATTATATTATAGGCATGGTTTGCTCTCGTTTTAAACAGTGCTGGACTAACTCCATTGTCTACAATGTAATTACTCTATATCATTGGTATAAACCAGGGGTCGGCAACCTTTCAGAAGTGGTGTGCCGAGTCTTCATTTATTCACTCTAATTTAAGGTTTCGCGTGCCAGTAATACATTTTAACATTTTTAGAAGGTCTCTTTCTATAAGTCTATAATATATAACTAAACTATTGTTGTATGTAAAGTAAATAAGGTTTTTAAAATGTTTAAGAAACTTCATTTAAAATTAAATTAAAATGCAGAGCCCCCCGGACCAGTGGCCATGACCCAGGCAGTGTGAGGTTGCCTACCCCTGGTATAAACAGGGGATGAATTTGACCCAATATAATGAAACAGGAACAAGAAAGAGATAAGATGCACCTGAACACACAAAATATACTACCTAAGGCCCGAATCATGCAAAGACTGGTACATGTGAGAACTCTGCGCATGAGTAGCCTCTTAATGCTTACTTTAGTGACTAAAATAAGTTTTTAGTCCATTTTGGGACTATTCACATGCATGTTTGCAGGACTGGGAGCTAAGAGACATCCTAGGGGAAAGAGGAAAGAGTCACAGATTGCAAGGCTAGAAGGAACCATTGTGATCATCTAGTCCAGTGGTTCCCAAACTTTAACAACCTGTGAACCCCTTTCACTAAAATGTCAAGTCTTGTGAACCCCCTCCTAAAAATGAGTATTTCCAGGGATTTTCTCCTTTACCTGAGTATAAATTATAAAAGCAGTGATCTTGGAAATATAAAATTTGTTGTTATGACATGCTTATTACACACTATTTATTATTAATTATTATTTATCGTTACAGTATTTTTATTACATTATGAAAACGGCCACACTCTTCCAAGATCTCACTTTCATAGCTTGTATCACTTTGAATAAGCCTGTTATAAAACAAGGCACCTATGTTTCATCAAGGAGTATCAGATGTGAAACAGCATGAAGGTATTTGAGAAGCCAACTCACAGAGTTCCTCCTACACAAGCATTCAGGTCTTGAGCAGTCCAGGCAAACAACGCATGTTACAACAAAGCTTAAACTTGTTCTTCATAATAATTTTAAAAACAATACTAGCTGCTTATTTCATTTTAAAAACAGCAAAAAATATCCACCTCCGTTTCCATTTCTTATAAGGAGTCTTGAAGTTTAAATCTCCTCAGTGTGATAGATATGCTTGCTTTGATCTGCTTAGCTCTTGGAAGTTCAGGGGCTCCAGGCTGCTGGCCACGTGCTGCCAGGGGGGCCTAGGGACAGCTCTATCCGCCATTAGGGAATTTTTTCCCGAGAACCCCCTGTAACATTTCGCGAACCCCAGTTTGGGAACCACTGATCTAGTCTGATCTCCTGTGTAAGAGTCCATAGAACTTCCCCAAAATAATTCCTAGAGCAGATCTTTTAGAAAAATATCCCGACTTGATTTAAAAATGACCAGTGATGGAGAATCCACCACAACCATTGGTAAATTGTTCCAATGGTTAATTACTCTCACTATTAAAAAAATACACCTTATTTCCAGTCTGAATTTGTCCACTTCCAGCCACTTGATTGTCTTATACCTTTCTCTGCTAGATCGAAGAGAGAATTATTAAATATTTGTTCCCCATGTTGATACTGTAATCAAGTCACCCCATAACATGTTCTTTGTTATGCTAAATAGGTTGAGCGCCTTGAATCTGTCACTATAAACCATATTTTCTAATCCTAAAATATGGTCTGCCAGGTGCAAGTGACCTCAGCAATATAATTTCAGCAGTCCACAAAATACAGAGTTTTTAAGGGCATGGCTACACTTGCAGATGTAGAGCACTTTGAGTTAAACCAGCCTTTGTAGAGCACAGTAGGGAAAGCGCTGCAGTCTGTCCACACTGACAGCTTCAAGTGCACTGGCGTGGCCACATCTGTGGCACTTGCAGTGGCATTGGGAGTGGTGCATTATGGGCAGCTATCCCAACATGCAAGTGACTGCAATGTGCTTTTAAAATGGGAGGGGTGGGGTGGAGTGTGACAGGGAGTGTGTTGTGTGTATGTGGGGGGGAGAGAGTGGGTTTTTGGGGGGGCTGAGAGCATGTCAGCATGCTGTCTTGTAAGTTCAGACAGCAGCAGACCTTCCCCTCCCCCCCCCCGCCTCTCTCTCTCTCACACAGCATTCCACAGTAACGGCTTGCAAGCCGGCTGTCAGAAACGGAGCTTTGAAAGGGCATTTCCACATTCCTACAGGAGTTCAAAACAATGACAAGAGTGGCCACTTGACTTAAGGGGATTATGGGACATTTCCGGAGGCCGATCAGAGCGCAGTAACGCAACACCTCGTTCACACTGAAGCCCGGGCGTTGTAGCCAAGACGCAGCAAACGTTATTCCTCTCGCCGAGGTGGAGTACCAGCAGTTGTAGCCGCGGAGTCAGAGCGCTCTACGTGCCTTGCCAGTGTGGACGGGTAGTGAGCTAGTGCGCCCGGAGCTTCTTTATTGCATTGTAACTCGCAAGTGTAGCCAAGCCCTTAGAGTGGGGTGGATAAAGCCTTTGTACGGAGTCTTGGGGAATCCATCCCCTTTGTATTAATCTTTTTTTTAAGTACTAGTACACTGCATTTGATGCAATCTGGTACATTCTTTAAAAAGGGGGGAAAAAGTGACCCAAACCAAAATATACTCTCTAAACAGACTGGACACACATCAATAAAAGAAGTACATGACAGAGGCTTAGCATGCCAAAGCCCTGACTTCCAGCTACTAATCAAAGAATTTAGTTCTTTTAAACAGGAAAGTATAAAAATGAGCACTTAGCTGTAGGAACTGAAAGGCACAAGAACAAAGCAGCAACTTTAAAGCATCAAGCTGCTTAAGCTAGAAAATAGGTGAAAATTGAAGCACTGAACAGCAGCACTTAAGAGGAGCTTGCAGTTCTATCCCTGGAAAGAGAAGAACTGAAGAATCGGTGTTACCAGCCATTAGAATGGTAAATGATCCAATCACTCAGACCTTTGAGCTGTTCAAGTAGCTGTTATCTACCAGTGGCATGAGACTCACAGAGTGAGACTCTGTTATAGTTGGGGTGAATCTATTATACCCTTTGGAAAAATCATTGTGAATATGGGTGAAATTAAATAATTTCACAGTCTGACTCTACTCTGGAAAGTGACTATTTACAAAATGGCACCTCCTTACATAGCAGACCCATTCCCTGTGTAAATCCAGAATCACATCTGTTGAAATGAATGATGAAGACAAGTTTTTACTGCCATTCACTCCTGCTAGCCTCGCTGAGTCAAAACAGATAAGAGAAAACGATCTAAATAGTATCCCTTCTTGTGTATCATCAACAGAATTGCTTACCAAGTTCTAATCGCGGGGCCATTTGCTCAACCCCCTTATCTTCTAATTGTGCTCTCAATTACACTTGTGAGCAGAACTGAGCAGAATACCCAGGTCTGCATAGAGCTGCATAGAGAGGAGACTGTTACCTCACTACTCTGTGACATGAGGCCTCCTCACATGCAGCCCAAAATACCCAAGAAACAATACAGTGAGAATCAAGGCTGCCACCAGAATAAGGTTCTTCTGAGTTTTTCTGAGAGAGATAGCTAGTTAACCACAGGCTTTTCCTTTACAGGCCATCTCTGAAGCATTCTTAGCCTTAATTTCTGGTTTTGATATGTATAAAAGCTTTTGATCCATTAGTAGTTTCCCTCGTTTTATCTTCCTCTTTTCTAACTGAGAATCACTGGGTGAAATCCTGGCCTCACAGACGTCAATTAAAGGTTTGCCATTATCTCTTGGGAAGTGTTGGGTAAAGAAGAAAAAGAAAAGGCTGTGATTCCTTTTACCTTGATTGTTGGTATAAAGGCAGTGGTGAGGTATGAGCAGAGCCGAGGAGGCAGAGTCAGTTTGCTGATATCCTTGTCATCCCGCAGAGAGCTAGCGATGGTCTGCTGGCATAGGAGCTGCAGGCTGGAGACCCTGTGCTCTACTCTGACAACATAGAGTGCAGGGCCGGAAGCCATGAGCAGGCGTGAGTCCCTGTGGCCCCAGCAAATGGAGATTATGGGACGCTGCGAGAAAGGAAGATTGCACAACTTAACACAAGAGGCATTTTCTCCCACACACCAGTGCAGCAAGACATATGTTCTGTAGTGCCAGTTTAATCTAGCACCAGCAGCATTAGCAAAGGCCTTCAAAAACAAGTTAAAATAAACATAACTGTGCATTATGTTACTGCCCTCAAAGGGGGCTAGTATACAGTAACATTGAGCATTTATTTTCAGTAACAATACTTCGCATTTATATAGCATTATTCAGCCATAGTTTGCAAAGCTCTTTACACAGGTGGGTAAAGCATTCTTCACCCCATTTCACAGATGAGGAAGGTGAGGCCCCAAGTGGTAAGTCACTCCTTCAGAATCACTCACTGCATCAATAGCTGAAACAGGAACAGGACTCGGGTCTTTGGATTCCCTGTTCAGCACCCTGTGTGCTACCAGACTACCTTGTAAGAGTTTTACAAAGATTTAATCAAACTTCACAACACCCAGAGTTACCTGGTAAGTGGTATAACTCACATTTTCAGCTTGGAAAACAGACACTGGGAAGTTAAGCAACTCACCTAAGGGCACTCAGTGAATCAGTGGCACAGCTGTGATTAGCACACAGGAGTTCCTGCCTCAGAGTCCCAAACTGAAGTCATTACCCCAAACTGAAGTCATTACCCCATACTGCCTCCCCAGGATACATTTCCAGATGAAAATAAAATCTAAAGCACTATCATAAACAAACTGCACCTATTGCCCTTTACTCACCCATTTGTTTGTGGTGCTAACTGTCCAAATTCATATCAATAAAACACAAGAATAAAGAGTTAGAGGAGACTGGATTGAAGAAGGTAAGCCCCTGAAAGGTACAGCAAAAACCAGATCAGGCCATCCTTTGCACTTCCATAACACAAGGACATGAAAGGCTCACATGGGGAAATGTAGAACAAATAAAAGGAACCAGTTTTCCTATAGTATATCATCTGGCTGTGAAATTAATTCATGTAGCTGGATTAAAAAATAAATAGACTGTATACTTTTATAACCATCAGCTTTTATAGCTATCTGTACTAAGGATAACCTCGTGCTTCAGGGTGTAAACTGATCCCCATTTGTCAAATTTTCCTACACACCCCTTTGAGCTTTCTCCCACACTGCTCCTTATGCAACGAAGGGGCTCCCCAGAAACATCTGCAAAGCCACTACACTCTATCCTCCTTACAAGTCACCTCTGTCCCAATGCCTCCAAAACACTCTAGTCTACATGACTGCCAGGCAGGTGTGTTGGGACAACTGCTTCCTGTGCTTCTCATAATCAACTCACTTACCTGTGCTCTCGCCATGTTTGCTGTACCGACCTCTCCTCTCTCCTCTTAGGGCTTGTTTACACTAACATTTAGTTGGCAGCAAGCTGGGGTGTAAATCTACCCTGTGCTAGCCTGCTGTGCACTAGCATCCGTATGGATCTGCTGCCGTGCGCTAAAAGTTCCCCAGTGTGCTTTGATCTACTCCCATTTCGAAGCACTGGGCACTTAGCACCATGGAGTCTTGATTCCGGATTGGGGCCTGTAGGTGCTCACACAATACAAACACACAACAGGGGTGAGAAAGAAATTGTTTTCTTTGGAAATAACATTGCACAAGAGACTATAGTGAGTGCATTGGAGAGGGTTATCCCTTTCTCTGAAGCACTAGCTCCTGGGCCACTGCTGGACACAATCCTGGTCTTGATGGACTAGGTCCTAATCCCAGAAATGTCTAGGTTAGAAGTGTTCTTTAGGTAAAGAATGAACAGAATTTACTGAAAGGCTAGGTATACTTTAAAGTGGTCACTTAAAAATGTCTTCAACTTCTAGCCAAAACACACTGAACAAGAATTGAGCATGCAGAAGGCAAGCAGCAACAGAGAATTAGTAATCAGGAACACGAGGTCTCCATCTGAAAGATTTCATAGTGTAGATATCTGGGTCAGATCTGCTAAGAAGAAAATATTAATCTAGCCCAGAAGAAAGACTTTTCCTTGGGTTACAACTTCAGAATGTTTAAAAAGGAGAAACTGGGGCAAGATGATTTTAGGTGAATGACAGACAGCAAGTGCAGCTGCTTCACACCACCTCAATGCTTACCGTCAAGATAAAGGGGCGGATGAAGCAACTTTCTAAAAGAGAGGATTTTCCCTGCTGTGCCATCTCACCCTGGTTTTAAATTTAAAGGAAAATATTGGTTTTAAGATGGGAGGATTACGATGAAGTACATCCAGACACCACACACACACTCCTGCGGAGGTATCAACCTTCAGGCTGACTGCTATGCAAATGGGAAACTGCAACAGGGGAACATCACTATTTTCATAGTGACCACTAAAGGCACTTTGTAGTGGACAATGGCACTTGTAAGCCAGTGGGCTAGCTTGCCTTTATTATATTCACTGCTTTGCATTCTATTCCCATTGGCCTGTATCCTGTAAGACATTAGCTTCAGCAAGTTAGCATAAGGCTTGAGGCCTATGAACTTTGCATAGATAAACGGCCCAACGAAAAACCCCAAGTATTTGGGGAGCTGAAAATAGAGTTTATGGGAATGTTCTGACCACAGGTACATGATTCAACCACAGAAGTGTCCTGGAAACGAACTGACATACATAACAGGTACATGGGATACATCTAAGACTAGTCTGCTTGGGATTGATTATTTGTTTTATTAGAATAGGTTTATAGATTTATATTAGAGTATATTTTGGCTGTAACGCAAGAGACCTACAGGCTACATCCTGTATGTTGAGCTACGGCAAAGTTAGCATGCATATGTTTGGGACCTTTCACCTAGATAGATGATGATGAGCTAAAGCATAAGTTCCATATATGGCTGCAACCTTTGCCATAGATAGTGTGACAGACTCAGCCCAGAAGGATATAAGAGTAGTGGAAGGCAGGTATATCAGCCTCGGAATGAACAGGTCCCTGTTCCTGGATAGCCAAACAAAAGCTACTCCAGGCCACTCGAGACACCTGATGCCAATTTAACCAGTTAAGATCGTTAGACTAATGCCAGCACCTGACCTCAATTAACTGTGTTGTATTTGCCTAGTTTATCGATAAGAATATCATGTGACCGTATCAAATGCCTTCCTAAAGTCTAGGTATACCACATACACCGCTTCTCCCTTATCCACAAGACTCGTTATCCTATCAAAGAAAGCTATCAGATTGGTATGACATGATTTGTTCTTTACAAATCCATGCTGGCTATTCCCTATCACCTTACCACCTTCCAAGTGTTTGCAGATGATTTCCTTAATTACTTGCTCCATTATCTTCCCTGGCTTCAACCCAGAAGGTTGAAAAAGCTACTAGAGGGGGAAGCTGTTCTAGATTTGATTTTAAGACATAGGGAGGAACTCGTTGAGAATTTGAAAGTGGGAGGCAACTTGAGTGAAAGTGATCATGAAATCATAGAGTTCACAATTCTAAGGAAGGGTAGAAGGGAGTACAGCAAAATAGAGACAATGAATTTCAGGAAGGCGGATTTTGGTAAGCTCAGAGAGCTGATAGGTAAGGTCCCATGGGAATCAAGACTGAGGGGAAAAACAACTGAGGAGAGTTGGCAGTATTTCAAAGGGACACTATTAAGGGCCCAAAAGCAAGCTATTCTGCTGGTTAGGAAAGATAGAAAATGTGGCAAGAGACCACCTTGGCTTAACCACGAGATCTTGCATGATCTAAAAAATAAAAAGGAGTCATATAAAAAATGGAAACTAGGACAAATTACAAAGGATGAATATAGGCAAACAACACAGGAATGCAGGGGCAAGATTAGAAAAGCAAAGGCACAAAATGAGCTCAAACTAGTAGAGGGTGGGCCAGGGTTCCTCTCTTCCCCCCATGCTCTACAGAGATCCCCTTAAGAGGGGATGCAGACTTTGGTCCAAACTGCGCCTACTGAGCTCTAAGAAGCAGCAGAGACTGTGGGTATTCCACCTTCCCACTTCCCATACTGGCCTGTGATGAAAGTAGCTCAATAAGCTGTGACCTTTGCTGCTGTACTGAGAAAGGGAGGTCCAGGGGGGAGGGATAGCTCAGTGGTTTGAGCATTGGCCTGCTAAACCCAAGGTTGTGAGTTTAATCCTTGAGGGGGCCATTTAGGGAACTGGGGTAAAAATCTGTCTGGGGATTGGTCCTGCTTTGAGCAGCGGGTTGGACTAGATAACCTCCTGAGATTCTATGATAACGAGGGCCTCAGTGAGCTTCTGAGGCCACTGAATCCGCCTGGAAGCACAGGACCCACCAATACAGGCTCGGAGCAATAGATAAAGGATGCATTGAGCAGGTTGGCATAGGGGCTTTCCTAAATTCATACCCTTTTAAACTTAACAGGTACACCACAACTTGGGAAGAATCAAAATAACCGGTTAGGACAGAAATAACAAATGTGATACCTAACCACAAAAGGGCCATGGTAATGAACTGACGTATATAATAATAAGTTTAGATCACTGATGTACTAATCAATAGGAAAAAGACACTCCAACATTAGTAAGGTGAGGAAATACAAATAAGGAAAAGGGGGAAAATCCCTTACTGAATATGCATCAAACATAGAGGTATCAGCCAACATATTATAAAAGTGGCATAGCAGCCTAGAGGCAGTAAGAGAAGGAGATATAGTCCTTGGGAGGTGCCAGAATGATGGCCACAGGTGATGAGGGGGAAGGGGATGGTGATGAGGAAGATGATGGCTTACATTTCAGGTTGTTCTACAGGAGATGGTGTGATTATATGGATGTGTAGATGTACATTATGTTATATCTCCATCTATCTTACTAAGTTGGGCTGTTTGTGACTGTGCTAAATGTATTAATAAACTATATTTGTAAATATAAGAGTTCCTATAGTGTGAGTTGCAACTGTGCACATCGGGGTTCCCAACTATATAATAATTGAAATAATACTGGGCCTGATCTTGGGACAAGAACCTGTCAACCCTCAAAGTGATAACTGGGGATTCTTAAGTAATCAATATAATTAATACATAATCTAAAGATTGGGCAACACACTTAAAAGAACTGAGAAATCCCTGAAGTATCATCAACAACAGCATAAGCACACACTTAGGAGATTTTGTCTGTTCTAAATTATGTTTAATTGTAGGTACTTTTTTAAAAGTAGGAAACCCATTGGCAGTAGATTCTACATAGAATCATGAGACTGGAAGGGACCTCGAGAGGTCATCTAGTCCAGTCCTCTGCACTCATAGCAGGACTAAGTATTATCTCATGGCAGAATCTAGCCTTGGGCCACTACCAGCAGGAATCTCCCTTGTAGTCCCTTATGGTCATTCATCGGTTGCTCATCAGCCAGAACCAACCTCCACCCTGTATTGAGGGCACCTGGGACCTGGCTCCGTAGCTCAGGGGTTACAGCCTGGGTCTTGTAAACCAGGAGGGTGCAGCAGGGTTGGGAACTCAGAACTGGCCAATGCAGCTCATAAAATAGGGAGGACTGGACAGGGAAGGGGCAAGGCCAGGGCACATGGGGATGTGCTGATTCATGCTGTGGAGCCCACGAGAGGACAGGGGCAGAAGTGCCCCTATTTTCTCCAAGGGATGAATCCCACTGTGGGTACAGCTTCCCCTGGCAGTACAGATGGTCTAACTACACCCCTTTCTACATGCTGGATGAATCAACATGTTACTCCTGGGGGAATTCTGCATAAAAACATTAAAAACTCTGCACCAAAATTTTTTAAATTCTGTGCACCATATTTTAAAATTCTGCATATTTTATAGTGTGTTATTTTGACAAATAATCACTCCAATTTCAATTATTTTGGTAATTTATTTCAAAATACCTGTCAACAAGTATGTCAACAATACAGACAATGGGTGGGGGGGAAGATCCCCCCCAGGAGTACAGAGTTAAAGAAAACCCTACAACAACCCAGTTCCAGTTTGGGGGTGCTAGAAGTGGCTGCGTGGGGCCCCCAGACCTCAAAGACCCACAGTCCCATTCCCCCACAGTCCAGCCGTGGGGTCCCCCCGGCCCAGATACCTGCAGTCCCTTTCCCCCCAGAGCCCAGCTGCAGGGCACCCCCCAGTCCAGACACCTGCACCCCTCCTCACTCCAGCCATGGGGCATCACCCCATCCCAGATACCTGCATTCCCCTCACCCCACAGCCTTTACTCCCCCCAGCTTCTTTACAGTCCTGCCAGGTAATGCGGTGCGGCCCTGCCTTTCCACACCCTTTGCCAGAACCGGGTCTCCCAGGCGCTCTCCCATCCCCCAGGCAGATGAGGCTCAAGCCAGGCAGCTGGAGCATGCAGAGCCTCCATTCCCACCGGGCTGGGCACTCTGCAAGCTGGGCTCTGCAGAGTCCAGTGGACCTTAGGGGCGACCAGCAGCACCAATTCTACAAGGGAAACATGAAATTCTGCGCAGAACATTAATTCTTCGCAAATTCTGCATTGCACAGTGGCGCAGAATTCCTCCAGGAGTAAGATGTGTATATAATAGAGAGAGAAGGAATACACAATTGCGTGGTGTAGCACTGGGGTTTTATCAACACGTGGGTAGGATGGACACATTATTCATGACTTTTGAAGCCATGGGTGGCACCTCTGGCAGGAAGGTGCCGTAGGCAATACAAGGTGGGAAGTTAGGAGGGCATGAGTTCTAGTCATGGTTCTGCCACTGACTCACTGTGTGGCCTGGTGCAGTTTCAGTCTCAATTTCCCAACCTTAATTTTGTTGTTTCCTAACTTTTACATGCTTGACTTGACTACATTTTCCAATGTAGTTTTTGTGTATGTGATGTTTATAAATATACAGATGTGCAGGTATGTACACACACACACGAATATGTATATGTACATTATATTCTATTCAAATCACAGCGCTTACCCACTCCCGTTGCTATCTCTAGGTAGTCCCTCTATCATATAAAATGGCTTAGCACAGTTTCCTCCCACAGATCTTTACATCTTTTTATCTCAACATTTTCTATGCCATCAGCCAATCTTCATGCTGGTATCGATTTGTCTTTTGCTTATGGATACTGCAGAAATGCTTTGCTGGCATTTTCTTCAGGACAGCACTGCAGTAGGACAATTCTACAGCATTCTTCATATCTAACATCCAGCATCACTTCACACAAGGTGAAGGACTATAGGGATTCAAAGTGAGGTACAGTAAAAAAAAAATAATTCATTATTACAGACAAGACAAAAAAAAACCCAACTGCCAGATGTGGCCTGACCTTTAAATGCATTGATCAGAATAGCATTTCTCAATAGCTGCCCCTCACACGCTTCCTCCCTGAACTGTGAAGATGTGGATCGATTACTGCAGCAAGTCAATTATCAACCTGCCACAGTGCTCTATCCAAATTCTGCAGTATGAAGTAGCTGGCCTGAGATGTCCTTGCTTCTCATAAAGCATTCCATTTATTTAGGGCAGTTCCAATAAAAAAAGGGGGGTAAATGCTGTTTATAACCACTTTATATACATTCTAGTACACTTTATAGGGAATGTGCAAGCAGATCTACCATAGAGCGTTTAACATGAGTGGACATTTGTTTTTTGCTGGGAGCAGGGAAATGCAGCCACAAATTCTGATACTTTCATTTCCATTTTTATTAGGGCTGTCAAGAGATTAAAAAAATTAATTGCGATTAATCGCACTGTTAAACAATAATAAAATACCATTTATTTAAATATTTTTGGATGTTTTCTACATTTTCAAATATATTGATTTCAATTACAACACAGAATACAAAGTGTACTGTGATCACTTTCTATTTATTTTAATACAAATATTTGCACTGTAAAAAAAACAAAAATAGTATATTTCAATTCACCTAATACAAGTACTGTAGTGCAATCTCTTTATCATGAAAGTTGAACTTACAAATGTTGAATTATGTACAAAAAAACAGCATTCAAAAATAAAACAATGTAGGCTCAAAAGTTTTACAAGTCCACTCAGTCCTACTTCAGCTAATCGCTCAGACAAACAAGTTTGTTTACATTTGCAGGAGATAATGGTGCCCGCTTTTTGTTTACAGTGTCACTTGAAAGTGAGAACAGGCGTTCGCATGGCACTGTTGTAACCAGTGTCACAAGATATTTACGTGCCAGATGCTAAAGATTCATATGTCCCTTCATACTTCAACCACCATTCCAGGGGACATGCATCCATGCTGATGACGGGTTCTGCTCAATAACAATCCAAAACAGAGCGGACCGATGCAGAATGCGGGTGTATAAGAGCAGGGGACATACAATTCTCCCCCAAGGAAATCAGTCACGAATTTAATTAACACACTATTTTTTTTAACAATCATCATCAGCATGGAAGCATGTCCTCCAGAATGGTGGCTGAAGCATGAGGGGGCATACAAATGTTTAGCATATCTGGCATGTAAATACCTTGCAACACTGGCTACAAAACTGCCATGTGAATGACTGTTCTCACTTTCAAGTGACATTGTAAATAAGAAGCAGGCAGCAGTATCTCCCATAAAAGTAAACAAACTTGTTTGTCTTAGCAACTGGCTGAACAAGAATTAGGACTGAGTGGACTTGTAGGCTCTAAAGTTTTACATAACTGCACTCAAAAACAAAACAATGTAACAAAAAAAATCTACATTTGTAAGTTACACTTTCACAATACAGATTGCACTACAGTACTTGTATGAGGTGAACTGAAAAATACTATTTCTTTTATCATTTTTACAGTGCAAGTATTTGTAATCAAAAATAATATAAAGTGAGCACTGTACACTTTGTATTCTGTGTTGTAATAGAAATCAATATATTTGAAAATATAGAAAAACATCCAAAAATATTTAATAAATTTAAATTGGTATTCTATTGTTTAACAGTGCGATTAATCACGATTAAGTTTTTTAATCGCAGTTAATTTTTTTAAGTTAATCGTGTGAGTTAACTGCGATTAATTGACAGCCCTATTTTTTATCATACAAAATGCCAGCAGATTTTATAAGGATCCCATCAGAAAATATAAACGCCTGAATGAATCCCAGGGATCAAATACAAACACACCAGAAAAAGTTTAATTTCTATACAAATAAAAAGGCTTTTAGGGCTAAGCAATGCTAATTTTAAACACAGTACACCGAAGGGCAATTATTGAGATGTTTTACACAAGAAGCACACTGAGTGCAAACACAGATTCAAAACTTGGGTAACAATGAGCTAGATTGTTTTAGAAACAGAAAGGGGGATAGAGACTCTAGTATGTCTCTGTGGCTACGTGCATCCCAGCTGGGAATGTCCTTGCTTATATTACAGCAGTGTGCTGGACTGGATACTCCTAATTAAGTTAGCTTCCTCTGCTACTTTTTCTTATTTGACTCATTCTTCCCCCTGCCAGGGGACCAGTATAATTAGGCTTGGAAGGATTAGATTTTTATTGGTAAATGTTGGTCAACATCCATTTCACTGCACACACACAAACTGATAAAAAAAATATTTCCATCAATTACACTCTAAATCTGCAAACAGAAAAAGAAAGAAAAATGCTGGTTGAGAACTTCTTGGAGTTTGATTTAAGGGTATTTACTTTGTATATTTTGACATGTGATGTTGACAATTTATATTTAACCGTTATAAAGCTTTAACTTGGTGAATCAACTTCTACAGTCATTAAATAATGTCTGACCCTCCCCTCATAATTTCCCACAACTGTGAAAATTGAAATTGACAAAAATGCTAAAAAATAAACAGATAGTATCCACTGAAATCATTAAAAAATAAAAATCAAATTCTGCCAAGTCTAAATATAATATACAAACCTTTCATCCCATTCACACAGTTCAGTCAATCTGAATTTAGTGAAAGTCATATGCTCCTTATTGATTTCCCATGTGCTCAGAAATCCTGTGCACTAAGGCCTGCTCACTGTCTGAACCAATACCTTGCCTACTGGGACTGGAAGCTCCACTAGTTGTGAAATACAGTATCCATGAAAATTAGATTCTGGGGAGGAAGTCTCACTGCCGGACATGAACCAATGAGATGGGTTTTGGCGTTGATAAGTACGCAGGATTTCAAATCTTTCAGCAATGAGCACCTAGTTATAAAGGAGAATCTGTCTGACTAATGAATGATGATATGTTTAAGTACAACTGAAAAGAAACTAAACAACATTTTGCTTGCTAATTCTCTCCTTCACTTAAGAAAGGTTGAAGTTTTACAGACACACGTTCAACTCCTAGATCTCTTTTTTCTTTCTTTCTTTCTTAAAAAAAAGAGAGGAGGGATGGCCCAGTGACTATGATACTAGCCTGAGACTTAGAAAACATGGATTCAAGTCCTTGCTCTGCTCCAGGCTTCCTGTGTGACAAGTCACATAGCCTCTCTGCCTCAGTTAATTTACTGGTGTGTTGTGAGGATAAATACATGAATGACTGAGAGACACTCTGATACCACAGTGATGGGGACATATAAGATTTTTCAAACTGCAGAACTGACAGTTAGTTTGCTGTTTGTTTCTTAGTTATTTCAGCTCAAAGTTTCCATAATAAAGCATCTTTTCACACCTCAATCCAGATGAAATACATCAGTTTTAACTGAACGAGTCTTTTCCAACACAAGATAATGAACTTGCAGAAAAAGAGACTCAAATTCTCAGACATGAACAACTCTGAAGATTCCTGAACACATTTGCCAGGTGTGACAGTGACCGATTTACATGGGTTATTATGGCTTGTCTTACTTGAACACATCAAGACCTTTACTGAGATCCTGAAACATATTCCAAATTGCCTTGTTGCTATTTCTGTAACAAAACAAAGTCATGTTGAAGCTTTAGTGGCAATCAGCCAACAACCCCCAAATAGGATTCAGTTCAGTGGATATAAGCAAAAGGCCACAATAACACAGAAGCAATGAATCTGAAGACTATAAGTGATGTCAATTAGGACCACGTACAGGATGTCAGTTCAGCTGGAGAATATAAAAGGCAGACTCTTCCCTCATTGTCCTTTTAAATCTGAAGTTAACCTAAAATTCTACCTATCTCCTTGGAGCCCTGAGTTGAATGGATTTTATACCATTACAGGTTATCTGCAAAATTCCTTGATCTTTAATCCACCAATTCAGATGCCAGACTTTTATGGGACAGAAACAGTATTTAAAAGGCAGAGAGCCCTTGTGCTTATAGTAAAGTGCTAGGAAGCAGGAGAATCTTGCTTTTATATCCAAGCTATGCCACTCAAAGTAAAGCCATAAGGAAGTCACTTTATTTCTGTATAGCTCAACACAGTTTGTGAATTTGGTGAAAGAAATCCCTGAATACCATATTCTGCTGAATCGAGCTATTTTAAATAAAAACTTACCTTTGTTAAACACCCAACACTTGTTCCTACAGGAAGTTCCATAGTCCATAACACAAGGTCTGTACACAACAAAAAACTCTAGTATTCTTAGACGGTTAGGCCCAGGCCAATTAGGAGTTTGCACATACCCATAATCTGTCTGAAACAGGCAGGACAGGAATTAATTCCTCTTTTACTACACAGCTGGAGGAATCATAATGCTTTTTTTTTAACCAGGTGAATTTGATATAAGCGCAGGGCTTGCTTGCTTGTTACAAAAAGCTGTTACATTATGCCAATTCAGGGGAGCTCAACATAGGGAGTCAAAAACCTCCAATAGGGTGTCAGGTTTTGAGCCACACTGCCTTTCCCATATTGCTCAATGTGGTATTGGAGATTGTCCAAGTTTGAGAACCACAGTACTAAATGGCTATATTTTGATTAATGAATTAACCAGAAAAAGAAGAGCCAACTTCTGAGCCTAATCTTGCTCCCATTAAGGTCTGTACGAGTTCTATCACGGATTTTAACAGGAGCAGGGGCAAACCCAGTATTTATAGATGAAACCTATAGCTTTTCAACAGCCAACTAGAAAACTGGGGTAAAAATATTTAGCTTCATTCTTTCCAGAAAGTTTTCAGTTCTATCTCATTTTATACTATGTCTACCTTCCTGAATTTGTACAGCTCCTTTTCTATTCTAACAATATCAGAATAAAAGATTCTGTAACAGTCAACAAAAAATTACGCACAAAACTAGAACCTTTTAAACTGAGCATCCTACTGAACTAACATTTAAATAACTGATGCATTGAGAAAAATGTGATCACACTATAAAACTGTCTATCAAGATCAGCTGTAAACCTAATATTGCTAAGTATAAGCATAGAGTATGCCATGTTGATTCCACTCCCTCCATACAGGTAGTTCACTTTGGCCTGATTCTGCTTTACTTGCCCCAATTTTACACTGGTGTAACTCCATACACTACAGTGGAGTTACTCTCAATCTACACTCATGTAAATGAGATCACAATCAGGATCTCCAGGCCCCAATTCCTGTTGCTATGGTCCTCTCTGGGCCATGTAAGAGAGAATTTTAAGGCCCCTAGAAAGGATCAGCACCTAAGCAAATTATCTGAGCCATTAAGCAGAATGAATTATCACAACTTCACAGATTTTTGTAATGTCTGCAGTGAGGCAACTGTGGAGTGATGTGGTAGGAGCCTCCCCTACTGGGAAGCTATGAAGCAACTGTATCCAGTTGGAGGATGGCTTTATGACAGCAGGTATAGTAAACTGATATACTGGAGACCCTGCCACACATCCAATGAGTAATTCTGAAGTGACAGAATTGGGTTGCAGCATTCCTGATAAACAATTTTAGCAAGACTGTAATGAGAGTCTTGAGTAAGTCCAATTATTATTATCACTGTCTCTGCTTAATGCAGGAGAAAGGGTGATGATGGTTTAACAAATAAATACAAAAGGTTTGTAAATGTTCCTCCAATAAAGAATGCATGAATAGGGCATTTCACTATTTTTATTCTATTTTAAAATGCAAGAGAAGCATTACTGAAAAACAAAACCACTAAAGAAAGGAATTTGGCTTATCTTTGCTTGATCAGATTTGGGTTGGGGGAAAGAAATGTTAAACAATTAGGTTTACAGGAACAGACAGTATTCCTTTGACTAGTTTAAAGTTTATGGGCAGCCTTTAAAACAGTGGCTCTCAAATTTTTGTACTGGTGACCCCTTTCACATTGCAAGCTTCTGAGTGCGACCCCCCCCTTATAAATTAAAACCACTTTTTAATATATTTAGCACCATTATAAATGCTAGAGGCAAAGCAGGATTTGGGGTGGAGGTTGACAGCTCGTGACCCCCCATGTAATAACCACACAACCCCCTGAGGGGTCCTGACCCCCCGTTTGAGAACCCCTGCTTTAAAATATATTCTTTGTATAAACAAGCACTGAAACCGCAAGTGCAGTCGATACCCCAACATTACAGATCTTTGAGTTTTTATTCAGATAACAGTGCATAGGGGATGGTTCCAATAAGATTAATGTATGAAGGCTCAGTAGCGTGGGGGTGATGAACACCCTCAACTCTCAGTGAATTCAACAGAAGCTGAGAATACATGGTGCCTCACAAGGTAAATTCCAATACTGGTTCAAGGCCTGCCACTGTTGTTCAGTCTATCCAGGTTTTTTGTATATGCCATTTTGTGATGTTAAGGGGAGCTATGGGTGTTGGGTTAATGCCACTGACAGGGCAATATGCCAAAGGCTGTTACACCTTGATGTCTATACTCTCCCAACTGTGAATTATTTTTCATATAAATCTTAGGCTGGATTGAATGCTTCTAACCGAGCATGATCCCCTTGCTTATGATGTTATTTATCTTCAGAGATCGTAGCCAGAAAACTAGGTTATCCATTTATGAACAATATAATCACTCATTGATGGTCAGGGATTAAGAGTTTATAACCAGATGTTAGACACCAAATTGTACCAAAGCAGGAGGAGAAGATGGGGACATAAAGCACAGTTTGTTCTCAAGGGAAACTGTGACAATGATCATCATCATCATTAGGAGTAAACCAAAGTGAACAGTTCTGAGGTTCTTATTCCTACTCTGTGGCTAGCTGTGGCTTTACACCAAGTAATGTATGATCTAACTAAACTGAATATAAATTCGACAGCAGCTTTCACGGAGTTATTTTTATAAACTACCCAATAAATTGTCACTTAATCCCCACCAAAACATCCAGAATATACAAACAGCATAAACAATAACAGTTTAATGTAGTTTACAGTGAAGACACCAGGTAACTGCTTTATCAGACATACGAACCAGGAGCGCCTCACACTAAATCAATTTTGCACCAGTAATCTGATCTCTGCAATGTTCAGTGCTGCTTAACTTTCTTGCCATTAATTAAATCAGGAACTGTGCTGATATTAAATAAATGCACCATCCCCTTCATACACTGCCTGTTCTAGAGGAAACTGCTTTCATAGCAGGGTTTGAGATGTGACAAACTCTCCTCTTCCCACGCATTCCCTTTCAATTGCCAATGGTCAATTTTATAAAATCCCATCACAGCACTGACTGCCATTCACCAGCAGAGTATTGATTTTACTGCGGCTGGTGTTCATAAGACAAATTACCGGGACCGTGGACTCAGTCTGTCCACTACATGTATCTTTGGAGCAGCCATGTAGAATAATAAATGTCACTAACAACCTTTTTGTGCAATAACAAGTTCTAGCTGATTTTGTCAGTAATCCAAATGATCTACAAATTCTAGTACACTGCTACTTAGATCAGGGATGGGGGCTTCATCTGGTCAACCAGATCATTTTATTTGGTCTGCCACTGCCTCAGCTTAGGTTAGGAGGTCTGGCAGCACCAGGGCTAAGAAGGGGGCATGGCAGGGTGGGGCATCACGGGGCGTGGGGGAAAGCTGGCCTGCACATATGCACGCATCACATACCCTGTGGTGAGATCCAATGGGCTGGAGGAGGGAGCTGGGTCCAGCACTGTAGGACCAGAGCTACTGCTGTGGGGTAAGTGCAGGGTGGGCTCGCTCTCTAACCCTGCCCGCCTGGGGCCTCCCACCACCCAGGAACAGGACACCCTCCCACCCAAGTTATCCCTCCCCTGGGGCAGGACCCAACACTCCCCCAACAGCCAAAGGATTTTAGTGGATTTTGTGGCCCTCTAGTACCTTCCAGTTGCCAATCCCGGCCTTAGATGGTAATATTATTAGGCCCAGTGTTCAAACGTGTGGACACATACAATGTAAATGGACAAAGGACAGGAGAAAGAGATCCGAAGTACCTTGTTTAGGCACCCCTCCTCTCAATTTCACCAGTGTAAACGACAAATTAATTTAACTGAAGTCAACAGAATTACACAAACCAATGTGAGATGAAAATCAGGCCCTAATCTTAGGCCTGGTCTACACTCAGTGTTTGTATGAGTATAATTATTTTGGTTAGGATGTGATTTTTTTTTACTGAAATAGTTATACCAGTATGGTCCATAGTGTGGACACAGTTATACCAGTAAAAAGATATCTTGTACTGATATAGTTTATTCTGCTTCCTATCTGGGGAATTATACTGCTATAACCAAAATAGTTATACTGGTATAAGCACTTTTGGGGCTTGTCTACACACTGACACTGAGGAAAATTAATCTGAATTAACTAAAGGTGTGCATTTAAAGTGTTTTAGTTAAAGCACATTAAAACCATGTGTGGACACCTTATTCAGAATTAAAGTGTCCTTAATTCGCTTTATTCTATTTGGAAGCTAAACTGAATTAAGGCCACTTTAATTCTGAATGAGATATCCACACTGGGGTTTAAAGCAATCTAAGTAATCCACTTTAAATTCACACCTTTAGGTAATTCAGATTAATTTTCCTAAGTGTCCCCATGTAGACAAGTCCTTATACTGGCATAACTGCATCCACCTGGGTGGTGGTGGGGGTTGTATTGTTTTAACTATACCGATATAGTTAAAGTGGTACAAACTGTATGTGTAGACAAGCCCTTCAGCAGCTAAATCATCACTTAGATGCCTATATACACATTTGGGTCCCTAATATTTTGCACCCAAGCTTGGATGCGGAGCATATTATTATAAATAAAAATAATTACAGAAGAATTAAATCCAAACTAAAATGTATGTAATTAATTACTGTATGCTACCCTTGAGAGATAAATAAATACAAATGTGGAAATTCAGGAGTTAGCTTGCTATGAAGTCCTTAAGTCAGCATTTTGTACCCACTTCATTTCCTGGTATTGCAGAATAAACAAAGTAAACAACAACAATAATAATAATAATAATATATATCTATGGAACATTCCATCGCTTGCGGATTTCAGAGCACTTAAACATTAATTAAGCCTCACAACACCATGGAGAAGAATGAAAGAGGTGTTGTCCCCATTTTATAGACAGTGAACCAAGGCATAGGGTGAAATTCATTCCTGTTCAGAGAACCAGCAGAAAACATATGCACCACTTAAGTCTTATTTTGTGGACTTAAGTGGCATATAGGTCTTTTGCTGAAGTTCACCCAGAGAGATTAAGTGACTTGCCAAAGGTCACGTGGGAAGTCTGTGGTGAATCTGGGAACAGAAACAAGCCCTCCCAACTCAGAATTCTGTGTTTTACCCATAATACCATCCGTGCCCATAAAAGTAATAAAAGATTCATACATCGTAGGACCTCCTGTTCTATCAGGTTGTCCTACCCCTACACTAAGACAGAATTGTCCTGTATATGTAAGGAGATAATAGACAGGGAGGACAGTCTTGTGGTTAAGATTTTGGATTTAGACTCAGGAGATATGAGTTCAATTCCTGGTTCTGCCACAGATTTCCAGTGTGACTTTGGGTAAGGCACTTAGACACAGGGTGTTAAAGGTATTTAGGTGGTGTTGTGCTCAGTATTGCAACACCTGACTGATTTAGGAGCTTAAATCTCATTTTCAAAAAGGATTCAGGCACTTAAGAACCAAAATCCCATTAACTGTCACTAGAATTTTGGTTCCTAAATGCATAAATCCTTTTTGAAAATGAGGTTTAAGCTCCTAAATCACTTAGGCGTTGCAACACTGGCCACAGCAATGCCTAAATATCTTTAACAATCTGGGCCTTAGTGTCTCTGCTCTTTAGTTCCTCATCTCTCATCCTTTTGTCTGTCTTGTCTAGACTGTAAAGTCTTTGGTGCAACTGTGTCTCACTAGGTGTCTGTACAGTGCCTCACACAATGAAGTCCTGATCTCAGTTGGAGCCTCAAGGCCTGACCATAATACTCATAATAATAATAATTAATTATATGATACGTTCCTGCAATTCAGATTCTAGGAGCTCCAAAGACTTAGAACTCGTTAAACACATTCAGTTGAGCACTTCAGTAATGTGTGCCTATATTATTGGAATAATGTAAGTGGAAAAATTATTGAAGCTCTGGCATTAATACCAGGGCTAACTTCAAAAACCTCCCTTACCTGCACAGGAGTCTCCAGCGTGTAGATATGTTCCCCACGGACATTGTAGAACTTGACGAGCGCACTTTTCAGAATGGAACTGCTACCAAGGTCAGCTAGCTGACTTTGCTTTTCCATGCCTGCTACAGCCAACAGGTCTCCCTGTGTACACCACTGCACCACTACATCTGAAATCACAAAGATAAGACATCTGTGGGGTAGGACACTGTCACCAATAATCACAACCAATATGGGTAGCAAGTCCCATTATCAAAAGTTACTTACGAGCCCAACTTTCACTGAAAGTCAATAGGAATTAGACTCCAAGGTCAGTTAGGTGCTGCAACACTTAATAGAGCAATACCTAAACACCTTTAAAAACTTAGATCTTAGAGGCATAAGTCCCACTGACTTTCAATGAAACTTAGGCTAATATGTCACTTAATGCACTTTTTAAATGTTATCCGCTCTATCTTTAATAAAATATAACAGGTGTGTTAAAAATATATTGCCTTCTTTACCTTTGCGAAGAGTCTACAATGTATATCAGGGCCTACATTTTGGATGTAAGTATCAGCAAGGAGCAAAATAATGTATTATAGATGTTATATACAATATACATATCAATACACACACAGCTAATCTCTTTTGATCGATAGGGATCCCTCTCCTACAGACATCTGCCCAGGCCTTCATTTTGGGATGCTGATTTCTGTCCCTGACATCCTCCAGCCCCCTATCTACTTCAGCAAGAGCACAGGAATAATATTTTGTGTTTCTGCCTTCAAGGTCAATGGCAGTTATGTGTGTGCAAGGAATACAGAACAGGCCTGTAGATAGTTTTACCTTTAAACCTGAGACGGAAGGCAGGCCAGACAAACTCTGTGCTCAGTCGGGGATGTTCAATCTGCCAAGAACCTTTTGAATACAGTGTTGTTGTAGCTGTGGTGGTCCCAAGATATTAAAGAGACAAGGTGGGTGAGGTAAAATCTTTTATTGGATCAACTTCCGTTGGTGAGAGAAACAAGCCTTTGAGCTTACACAGAGCTCTTCTTCAGGTCTGAGAAATGTACTCAGAGTGTCACAGCTAAACACAAGGTGGAACAGATTGTTTCAAGGGGTCATTCAGGGTGAAGTGGCCCATTAACACCTCTCCAGTCATAAAGGAGGGGGAAAAAAGCCATGGCCGGTGGTTAGTGGGTTACAGATTATTGTAATAAGCCATAAATCCAGTCCATGATCTTTAGTGTCTAGCAAAGTTATGAATTTAAACTCTCAGGCTCATCTTTTGAAGGTGTTGTGCAGGTTTCCTACGAAGCTGAGGACTGAGAGGTCAGCTATAGAGTGATTGCTGTGTGACAAGTGTTCACCCACAGGAGATATGGTGTTTATGTCTTTTATTATTTTTCTGTGAGAGTTCATTTGACAGTGCAGTGAGAGTCTCATATCACACACATGGTTGTCACTGGGGTACTTAGTGTACTGGATGAGGTACACAACATGTGATAGGCATGTGTAGGACCCATCGATCTTGAAAAGTGTGTTGTGGAGGGTACTGATCATCGTAGCAGTAGAAATATGTTTGCAGATTTTGCATCTGCTGTTCTGGCAGGGTCTGGTGCCACTGTGAGTTGATGTGTGCTGGTCTGTGGGGAGCTTGCTTCTGATGAGCTCGGAGAGGTTGGCCCTTCAAACAACTCCCCAACATGTGCTGTACCTCATCCAGTGCACTAAATCCCCCAACAACAACTATGTGGGTGAAACCAGACAATCGCTGCACTCTCGAATGAACTCTCACAGAACAATAATCAAAGACAAAAACACCATATCACCTATGGGTGAACACTTTTCACAAAGCGATCACTCTATATCTGACCTCTCAGTCCTCATCTTCATAGGAAACCTGCACAACACCTTCAAAAGATGAGTCTGGGAACTTAAATTAATAACGCTGCTAGACATTAAAAATCATGGACTGAACAGACACACTAGATTTATGGCTTATTACAACAATCTATAACCCACTAACCCCCTATTTCTGCTCCCCCCCCTCCCCTTCCATGAGTGGAGCCACTATTCCATGAATGATTCCTTGAAGTATGTTAAAAAGGGGATAGAGAATAAGTTGGAGAATATCTTATTGCCCTTATATAAATCCATGGTACGCCCACATCTTGAATACTGCGTACAGATGTGGTCCCCTCATCTCAAAAAAGATATACTTGCATTAGAAAAGGTTCAGAGAAGGGCAACTAAAATGATTAGGGGTTTGGAACGGGTCCCATATGAGGAGAGATTAAAGAGGCTAGGACTTTTCAGCTTGGAAAAGAGGAGACTAAGGGGGGATATGATAGAGGTATATAAAATCATGAGTGATGTGAAATAAGGTGAGTAAGGAAATAAGTGAATAAGGAAAAGTTATTTACTTGTTCCCATAAGAACTAGGGGCCACCAAATGAAATTAATGGGCAGCAGGTTTAAAATAAATAAAAGGAAGTTCTTCACACAGCGCACAGTCAACTTGTGGAACTCCTTGCCTGAGGAGGTTGTGAAGGCTAGGACTGTAACAGGGTTTAAAAGAGAACTGGATAAATTCATGGAGGTTAATTCCATTAATGGCTATTAGCCAGGATGGGTAAGGAATGGTGTCCCTAGCCTCTGTTTGTCAGAGGGTGGTGATGGACGGCAGGAGAAAGATCACTTGATCATTACCTGTTAGGTTCACTCCCCCTGGGGCACTTGGCATTGGCCACTGTCAGTAGACAGGATACTGGGCTGGATGGACCTTTGGTCTGACCCAGTACGGCCATTCTTATGTTCTTAACTACTTATGCGAAACAATCTGTTCCACCTTATCTCTCTCACCAACAGACACTGAGCCAATAAAAGATATTACTTCACCCACTTTGTTTCTCTAAGAACTTTTGAAGACATTTATGGGCAAGAAGCGGTCTTCAAATGAAGACACAGAAGAGAAATGAGAGTTGGCAGAAAGGATCTCAGAATTGTTTTAAGTTGGCAACTTGTCATTTTCAGGGACTTCTATGTGCAATTTTAATATGGTTTTGTATTACTGCAACTGTTTCCTTTCTGATGATATTTCTCATTGGGACTATGCTTCTGAACATATCAGAGGCAGGATGTTTGTTTCTCAAGAGGATTTTTTCATAGACTAGCACACATGATGTTCCTCGATATTCTCTCCCTGAAAATGTTTCTACAGTGGGATTTAATTCTCTTTCTAGGATATTATGACAGACATATTAGAAATCAATGGGACAGACAGACCAACCCCATTTCTAATAACCTGACTAATTTTAGGTTTACCCAAGAGAACAGAACAACCTCTTTTGGGCAAAAGTCCTAGGTGAGATGCTGTGCCATACTTGAACTCTCAACCTAGTAGGAGGAGGGGGATTATGGTGGATTTAAGCCACCTTTGTGCCCTCTTGATCCTGGCCTGCTCCAGAAGCTGGAGTGGCTCCCAGCATAATTTAGACAGCTTTGAAGTCTAAGCGATGGCAGCCTCTCTGGAATCTGCACAACGCTGTGTGCTGCAGCCCTACCCCTAATATGTTCCTCTTCCACCCATAGGCCCCCCCACCCCCCCCAAACACACACACAACATATCCCTATGTCAGGACTTGGGGGGTGGGGGGGTGTCCTTGAATAACAGCCTCACCGCTATCTTCCTCAGTTCCTGCACCAGGGGAATCTTCCTTGGCAGCAACTGGGACTTTTACAGCCCATTTATGCTGCTCCCCCTCTTTTACCTGGTGCAAAGAGGCCAGAGTAGAGATGAGGATCTCATTTCTAATATTTTTTGGCCTCTTTCTTGTCCTCATTTCAAGAAAAAAACAAGGACATTAGTGTGGCTTATGTAGATTTCTGGGTTTAGAACATCTGGCCTTTGAATAATTACAGTTACAGTTTATATCATTATTATTTAGTTTGTGGTCTCACACAGAATGGGCCTGGCACTTCTCAAATGCAGAAGAGACAGTCCCCAAGGAGCTTAATGTTTAAACAGACCGAGACCGATGGGAGGTGTATGTGTGGGGGGAAGAAGTGGAAGGATCACAAGCAGAGTGATCCTGGTAAAGACTATATTTAATGTGTCTTGTTAGTTCAGCTTTCCTGGTGATGATAAAAGCCACCAGAACTGGCCTGCCACATGAGGGATAGTAAGCTGCCTCCCATGAAGAGGTGTAGTAGCAGATACAAGTTAAATGCCCCGGAGCTCTGGGACACATTCCTTCTGGGACAACGTTACTCCACACAAACTCTTATTCTGGGCCGTGCCCACAGGGGACAATTGAGGCCTGAAAGAAAAGCAACTCACTGTAACAGAGAGTTGGGTTCAGTGTGGGCAGAGACACAGCTTGCATCTAGAGCATAAATTAAAAGGTAAAATGTAAGGATTAAAGGAGACTTGAATAGCTCAGGATGGGTCTATTACAGGAGTGGGTGGGTGCGGTTCTGCGGCCTGCAATGTGTAGGAGATCAGACTAGATGATAATGATGATCCCTTCTAGCCTTAAAGTCTATGAGTCTATATTTAACTTGTATCAGAGGGGTAGCCATGTTAGTCTGAATCTGTAAAAAGCAACAGAGGGTCCTGTGGCACCTTTAAGACTAACAGAAGTATTGGTGCATAAGCTTTCGTGGGTGAATGTCTTGCGTCTGATGAAGTGGGCATTCACCCACGAAAGCTTATGCTCCAATACTTCTGTTAGTCTTAAAGGTGCCACAGGACCCTCTGTTGCTTTTTATATTTAACTTGCCTCAGGTCTGTTAGAATTTCCATGAGTCTTTGGTGGATGGAAAGAAGAATTTGAGTTTGGGGAAAAGCAAATTTTCTTCCCACAGCGAAAGCAGCTTTTTTCCTAATGCAACATAATATGAATGTTCCTGGCAAAGTGACTGACAGAATTTTTTTACACCTAAAGCAAAGCTGATATAACAGCAAAAATATGTTGATGTTGCTTTGGGTGTGATATTTTCACAGAGGCCTGTTTAGAAAATACATAGAGCAGCCTTCAGCAGTCTATACAGACGGAGGAGCCTGCTGCAGGGTCCACAGAGCAATATTTGCATATTTCAAACACAGACCCATAGACGAGAGTTCACATGCAATACTGAAGACTATCCAGTTAATATGAGGCACTTCTAGTAGTGCCCTCTGTGGCTAGAGAGCACAGAGAAACTCTGTGTGTTGTTCTCAAGTTCTCCCACATTCTTAGCATGGGATGATAACCACCAAAAGTTACAAAGATGCATGACAACTCTCTTGACAAGAGGAAAAAACATGGGAAATATGAATAGACTTACCGCAGCAACCCCTGAAATACCTACAGGTATACAGCAGATCATAGGTAGGCTCAAGCCACAAAATGGTGATATGACCTCTCTCTCTCTCGCTACCTCCCCCATTGCCTCTCCATAGCCTGACCCTAAAAGGTGCTAAGCATCCTCCATTCCAACTGAAATCAATCACACAATCAGGCTCACAATAAAGATGCTGGTACTATAGCTTGCACACTAGCATTTAGCCCTTGAGGTGGGGAGGTTACATGATCATACATACTTCAGCAGGTCTGATATTCCATCTAGTAAAGGGTAGTGGGAGAAGAGAAAGACAGACATAGGCCCAGATCCCAGGCCATGGCAGCACTGGGCTAAGCACAGCTCTGGAAACGGAACGGGGTATGGCTTGTGCCTCTTGATCCTTGACTGAGTGCTGGGCCAGTCCCCTGGTGGACATTAGACCAGAAAGCAGCTCTAAACTGTCCCAGCTCCCTATGGCATTAAGGAGCCATTCTGGGAGCCTCGGGATTCCCAGATCATAGGGGTTCCTCCCACCATGACACCATTTCCCTGACTGAACCCCTTGGGCTGGAGAGGGCACGAGGGTAGGCAGCATAGGAACCTCCATGTCACCCAAGGATCCCCTATGCAGGGTGGATCTTCCCAAAGGTAACAAGCTGGTTTCAGGGCAGTTTTACACCAACTGTGCCAAACTACCATGGTGTGGCTAAGGATCTGCCCCCAGAAAGTAGTAGTATAATTCTACGCAAAAACCTACATTTAATGCAATGTTAGGGCTGAAATAGCTAATGCTCAAAAGACAGGAAATTCCAAAATGTAGGGCCCCTACACTACAGCAGCGTTAAACTCATGTTCTTTTTTATTATACACAGGAATAACAAACCAACAATAGTATACTAAAGGTTATATTTAAAAAAAAAAACAGGCTAGAAGATACAACCAGTATGAAAGGTGGCTGAGTTAATCTTGGAGGACCAATTTCAATTACGGCAACCTCCAGACTTTGAAGTTTTTGATAATTCAAGATTAATGCTGAGATACCACTAGTTTTTTAATATGTATTTTTCCAGACTTTTAAAGACATAATATTGGTGGAAATAAAAGAAAAAATGAAACCTGAGGCTGTCTGTCTTGTTGAACTCACCAAAGCTAACAACTTCCTTGATCAGAAGCCTATGCCAAAGATTTCCTGGACTGAGGGCGCTTTTCTCTGCAGAGCTACCAGGCTTTATTAGGGGGGCTTCCAGGATCATTGTATCTGGATCTACTATGATAAAAGTCACCCTACATGGGGAGCTCCTAAAAGATCATTGTTAATAGTGGCGACCTAAACCTAGCTATTCTTTATATAATCTGAATCTTGAATACTCAGCCCTGGCTCAGTGGGACTTGAAATATCAAACCATGTTTAAAGAAAATCATTTGAATCTGGAAAAATATTATGATGTTAAACAATTGGCAAATCCTTAAGAAATGCACTTCATGTTGCATTCAGGCTTGAATTTATTCTCAGGTCTGGAAAATCAGAAATGTTTGATTTGAGTTAACCACGTGCAAAATGTCTGATTGAAACATTGGGAAAGTGCATAATTTAAAAAAATCCTAATAAAAAGTCCCCCAAATTTACTCAAGTGATTTCACTTTCCCCCAGCAAACTCAGCCCCTAACCCCCTCATCCATGGTCTGAGCTCAAGCACTGAAGATTTCAGCCCACTATTGTAACAATAGTACATATAGTATAACTAGAACTATAATTGTACATGGTGTGTGTTACATATATGCATAGAAAATGGCAAAGGGTGAAATGACCATAGTGCATTTTGTGTAAATATTTTGTTTTATGTTAATTCCTAAAATAGAGCTGTTAAGGATGAAGTTGTAGCTTTTGTTTGTGTGGATATTGTAAATATCAGGAGATCAATAAACTCATTTCTTCAATTCTTTTTAGTTCTGACTGAAAATGCACTTTTGCCTATCTATGATTATAACAACATGCCGCTCTTATATATTGTTTCTCATCTATAGAGCACTAAGTGCTTTATAAAAGGAGATCAGTATCATTATCCCCATTTTACAGATGGGGAAACTGAGGTACAGAGAGCTGAAGTGGCTTGCCCAAGGTCACCCAGCAGCAGAGCCAGGAACAGAGCCCAAATCTCCAGACTCCTACTGCAATGCACTATCTTCGAGGCCAGATTCTGCCTCTCTTACCCACCCTGAGAAGTATCTTAGGACCCGATTCAGCACAGCAGTTTTGCATTTGTTTTAAGTCCCATTGAAATCAATGGGACTTAGTCACACACTTAATTTTAAGGATGTGCTTAAGTACTTCGTTGAATTGGGGCCTGTCACAGGGAAGCTGGTCCCAGTAAATGAAGTAGGTCCAGCTCCCCGGTGCCAGAGCAGACTGGTTCAGTCAGGAAGGGCAGGTAAGGGCTGCCGGGGTCAGTCAGAGGAGACTCAATGAGGGAGAGAGGCCTTGTGAGAGTCAGTCAGGAGAGGTGGGAGATTGGAAGAAGTCTCTGGGGAAAGCTCAAGAGGGAGGAATTGGCTAGGAGACTGTATGTTTGGGACCTGGGGGGAGGTTGAAGGCAGGAGAGCATTAAGATGGGTTTGCTGGGTGGTGTCCCCAAGCCAGAGTGCAAGAGCCAGAGGGCTGAAGGCAGGAGAAGCAGGGAAGAGAGTTGCCTGCTGGCTCTAAGCCAGAGGGCTGAAGACAAGGGCTGGAGAGGGCTGACGGCTGGGCAGCAACAGAGAAGCTAACTGGCTGACATCTCCAGGACCAGAGAGCTAGACCCAGAGAAACTGAGAGGGCCGGGGAATGAGGCATGCTCCCCTGGCAAGGATGCTCTCAGCAGAGAGGCTGTGGGGGTTTCTGTTGGGAAGAACGGGGTGGCACTCCAGCTGGAAGGGATAAGAACATAAGATCGGACATACTGGGTCAGACCAATGGTCCATCTAGCCCAGTATCTTCAGACAGTGGCCAATGCCAGGTGCTTCAGAGGGAATGAACAGAACAAGTAATCATCAAGTGATCCATCCCCTGTCGCCCATTCCCAGCTTCTGGCAAACAGAGGCTAGGGACACTTTAGAGCATGGTTTTGCATCCCTGCTCATCCTGGCCAATAGCCATTCATGGACCTATACCCCATGAACTTAGCCAGTTCTTTTTTGAACCCCGTTATAGTCTTGGCCTTCACAACATTCTCTGGCAAAGAATTCCACATGTTGGCTGTGCATTGCGTGAAGTACTTCCTTTTGTTCGTTTTAAACCTGCTGCCTATTAATGTCGTTTGGTGACCCCTAGTTCTTGTGTTATGAGAAGGAGTATATAACCCTTCCTTATTTACTTCCTCCACACTAATCATGATTTTATAGACTTCTATCATATCCCCCCTTATGTCTTTTTTTCCAAGCTGAAAAGACCCAGTCTTCTTATTCTCCCCTCATATAGAAGCTGTTCCATGCCCCATATCATTTCTGTTGCCCTTTTCTGTACCTTTTCCAATTCCAATGTCTTTTTTGAGATGGGGCGACCAGAGCTGCACGCAGTATTCAGGGTGTGGGTATACCGTGGATTTATATAGAGGCAATATGGTATTTTCTTACTATTATCTGTCCCTTTCCTAATGATTCCCAGCTGTCCTAGTATGAGGACTGGAGAGGGCTGCACCAAAGAAGTGGAGCACAGTGAGGGACCTTAGGGTTGTATGTTACACTGTTCAGACTATGCTGGGGAAATCTGGACTATGGTAATAGGACTTTTGTTATGATTAATATGCATGGGACATTTGTAATAAAATTGACCCCACAAGGCCTATTTATCTGCAGAAAGACTCTGTGGACTATTTCTGGGGAGTTTGAAAGGGGAATCTGTGGCAGGCATATGCCTACCAAAACACAACAAGACACCACTCCCAGTTGGGGCGGCAGTTTGATGACAGTGTCTTACTCTGCAAGGAGGTGTGCATGCGCACATAGACAAACAGAACTTAGTAAATATTTAGCTGTCTAAGGTATTATAACTAATCACTGGAGTTTTCCTTTTCTCACAATGACTTGCATCTTAATATTTCTACCTAGTACTCAATAACTCTACCAGCTATAACTTACATTTGGCTGCTACAAGAATGACTGATCCCATAATGAATTTAGGATACAAAGAAAACTAAGTTACCTGGGCATTCATAAACAACCACATATAGACAGGACCATTATGGCATTAGCCTGGAGGAAAGCAAACTGTTTAATTAGGTTTTAATATCAGAAATGCCTCTTAAAAATATAAAATCAACTTATTTCAAAAGCAAGAAGTCTAATAGCTGTGCTTTGCTTTTATATCAGTAGGTGTCACTACTGACAATGAGAATCACTGTAGCAGGTACCAGGCTATAAGAGGCAAGACACTAAACACAACCATATAGACAATAAATAAATTAAAACATCAGAAGAAAAACTGTGTATGTGAGGGGAGAGGATGTCTCTCTTTTGTACCTTTCAACCCTGAGCGGATGATAGTAGGAGACAAGTCATCATAGTTGTTCATTAAACTAATGTCTCCTGATGTGAAGCTGACAGTGAGTAGTGGTTTGGTGTTCTGCACCGGGACCGGATATGCAGCTGGACCATCTGCGAAAACAAGATTGTTGAGTAAGCAAAAAAGGAGCTATCAAATGCGATTAAATCCAGGTAAAAACACATTTCAGTCCAGCCTGCTGTCACAGTGACCAGTTCTGAGACTTGAATTCTGCCTGGTTATTTTTTCCCCATGGACATGAGCAAAGGCAAAACACACTTGGCTAGTTAGTCTGCCTCACTGACACTATGAAACCAACCTCTGACCTGTACCCTCCCCATCCGAAGGACAATAGCTCTAGAGTGTGATCACAAGAAAGTGAAAGCAAATTTTCCACTTCTCTACGGTATTCTAACATTCCTTGCCTGAAACTCTATTGTTATTCCATTTTAGGCCTACGCCTCTCTCTCTCTCTCCACAACCACTCCACCCTCCCTGATGGCGCCATTCATTTCAGCTGGAGTTTGAAAGTACTGGGTAGTCAGTGTTACCAAGAAGTGACTGAGACTAGGTACTAGACATTTTTACCACAGCACATCTATAAAGTACTATACATATAATACTGCATTATACATCTTATAATCATACTTAAAATTATTTGCTTGCTACATTTTATCACATTGGGGGATTCTGCTGATGACACCAGGAACATCATAAGTGCATCTGAGTATAGTAACTAGCCCCTTACAGATTACAGTGCTTTCAATGTTAAGAGCTAACTAGTGTACCCTCTGACCAGAGTCCAAATATATCTTGATGCCTACATGCAAGGGAGATATGAGCAAAGGGTCGGTCCTGGGGCCGGTTTTGTTCAATATCTTCATTAATGATCTAGAGGATGGCGTGGACTGCACTCTAAGCAAGTTTGCGGATGACACTAAACTGGGAGGAGTGGTAGATACGCTGGAGGGTAGGGATAGCATACAGAGGGACCTAGACAAATTAGAGGATTGGGCCAAAAAAATTTGATGAGGTTCAACAAGGACAAGTGCAGAGTCCTGCACTTAGGACGGAAGAATCCCATGCACTGCTACAGACTAGGGACTGAATGGCTAGGCAGCAGTTTTGCAGAAAAGGACCTAGGGGTTACAGTGGACGAGAAGCTGGATATGAGTCGACAGTGTGCTCTTGTTGCCAAGAAGGCTAACGGCATTTTGGGCTGTATAAGTAGGGGCATTGCCAGCAGATCGAGGGACGTCGTCATTCCCCTCTATTCGACATTGGTGAGGCCTCATCTGGAGTACTGTGTCCAGTTCTGGGCCTCACACTACAAGAAGGATATGGAAAAATTGGAAAGAGTCCAGCGAAGGGCAACAAAAATGATTAGGGGGCTGGAGCACATGACTTATGAGAAGAAGCTGAGGGAACTGGGATTGTTTAGTCTGCAGAAGAGAAGAATGAGGGAGGATTTGATAGCTGCTTTCAACTACCTGAAAGGGGGTTCCAAAGAGGATGGAGCTCAGCTGTTCTCAGTGGTGGCAGATGACAGAACAAGGAGTAATGGTCTCAAGTTGCAGTGGGGGAGGTTTAGGTTGGATATTAGGAAAAACTTTTTCACTAAGAGGGTGGTGAAGCACTGGAATGGGTTACCTAGGGAGGTGGTGGAATCTCCTTCCTTAGAGGTTTTTAAGGTCAGGCTTGACAAAGCCCTGGCTGGGATGATTTAGTTGGGGATTGGTCCTGCTTTGAGCAGGGGGTTGGACTAGATGACCTCCTGAGGTCCCTTCCAACCCTGATATTCTATGATTCTATGAAAGGGTGTTTTGGTGACCATTTCTCAAAATGTCCTTGCCTCCATAAGCTTATTTTTCAATGTTCATGTGAAAGTTCCTTTGTATTTAATAATTAATGACCAATAGCACCATCTGTATCATTCATTATTTAATTCTCTTTGACTGGTTCTGACAGAAGACATTGCAGTCCCTAGATAAGACAGTTATCAGGACCCAAGCACAGTGTATTTTGAGTAATCAAATATGACACAGTTGGCTAAGAACAACACTGCTTCCAGAATTCACAAGAGGGGTGATCAAAAAAGTACCTGGAGGAAAGGAATTGTCCCATAGTTGGTACATTAAAAAAATAAATATATAAATTGGCATTGTTTTTTAGATGAGTAAAAATCCATCAAACGTCAAGTCCCTCCCACACATCTGTGTGAGTCAAAGGCTTGTCACCTTTGAGAAGTTTCTGATGCACCTGTAAAGCTTTAAAAAGAACACATCATGTTAGAATAATCATTAGAAGCAGGCCTGTAATGAGAGTCCACCCACTCCTGATTGACTCAGCACCAGTAAGCATGTTTCCTGCTCTACGAAGGATCATTTTGAGTTGCTAGTTCTCTCCCATCCTTCATCCAAATCCACCACCCCAAAATTGGACCCTTGATATTGCAAAATGGCAACAAAATACATCTAACTCTTTTCTCGCTGTTCATCTAAAGCTTCCTTGGAAATCTGAAGTGACTGAAATCCTTTTCATCCTCTTCTCTTACAAAGGCAAGGCTTCACCACTCCTGGAGAGGGGCTGAGGTGATGATTCATATCCATATGAAAGCCTGAGCTAAACTCTCACTAGCTGATCTCACAAGATTTCTGCCACTCTAAGTTACACCTAAACTGGTTACAGAAAACATGCCCATTTTGGAGTGGATCTGAAGTAGATCTAACCTGCCAGGGCATGTTTGGAACCAACAGGTCAGATCTGAGGTGCTGGTTCAGATTCATCTTTAGTCAATATGTACTTTAATTTTCCACCGTCCCATCAACATTTACATCATTCTTTAAATTAGCTGATATACTTGAATAACTGGAATAACAATTTTGTCCCCAGCACTAGCCAAGAGGAATTTCAGTTTAGTATCTGAACTGTCCTTTTTCTGGGGGACAATATCCTGCTCTTGCAGGAGAATGGACACAACAATCTATTAGGTATTTGCCAACTCTAACTTCTATGATGGTTTAAAAAACAAATGGTGCACCTAATCATGTGATACTATACCATGGTAAGGAGGGAGGGACTTCATCCTGACCACAACTGGCAATTAATGTATGCTTGGAAGCATGAGGACTGATAACCCCAATCACCCTTTTCCTAGCTAGTGTAACCACAGGCTATTTTCACGTCTAATCCTTTTATGAAACATACTAAGCTCAGGGATGGACTGCATACTGATAAGCATGATCACTGGTTAACAGGATTTCTTGGAAATAAACTCACAGTATTTATAGATATGTTTAACAGTACTGGAAATATTATTGCCATGGGTGACCCTTTATATGGATCTATATTATAATGCACTAGTTTGTCTGACTACCTGTCCTCTGACAATATGCATGAGGACTACTGGCTTATACTGCTAAAATGTGTCAGACATGCTCCGTAACGATAAGTAATGATACTACTTTGCTCTTATGCCATGTTTTTCACTCACAGATCTCAAAGCACTTTATGAAGGTATCATTATCCCTACTTCACCAACGAAGACACCGTAGCACAGAGAGGGGAGTGACTTGCAGTGGGTCAGTGGCAGAGGTGGGAATAAAATGCAGGGCTCTCGCTCCCTGTCCAGTGTTCTATCCGCTGCCCCTTGTGGATGAAACAATGGAAGACGTATGTTCCACTACTACTATAAAGCATGACTGCTCCATGGCACTGCTGTTAGTTAAGTGTTAGCAAACATTAAACAGAAAAAAGCTGAAGGCAACATACCTTGCGGTGGGGAGTAGTCATCAGAATCTGTGTCACTTTCACTGCTGTCCTCCACCAGGAAGCTGGGGTAGTTCCAAGACATACTGAGGATGCCATCTGACTCGTGAAGGAGAACATGTGCCAGCATTCGGCCATGGCAGTCCATGACGATAACCTGACCATCAGCAGTGCCAAACAGTACCTGAAAACAACAGAACGGGACACTTAGGAGAGAGACAGTTCCATGAAATGTAACTGATTTAAGATTTCTTAGAATACATCTTGTCAATTAACTAGGTGCATTGAAAATGAATCCAAAGCAAAGTAGTGAGGTGTTCCAAGGGTCAGTCTCTAAGTGAGGAGTTACTGTACCAGTTTAAAGTTGTCCCAGTTAACATTGTTTCATTATTAAGCTGCTGATCTATTAGGCCCGGTCTACACTAGGAGTTTATGTCGAATTTAGCACCGTTACATCGGATTAACTCTGCACCCGTCCACACCACGAAGCTATTTAGTTCAACATAGAGGTCTCTTAAATTCGACTTCTGTACTCCTCCCCAACGAGGGGAGTAGCGCTAAATTCGACATGGCCATGTCGAATTAGGCTAGGTGTGGATGGAAATTGACGGTAATAGCTCCGGGAGCTATCCCACAGTGCACCACTCTGTTGACGCTCTGGACAACAGTCCGAGCTCGGATGCTCTGACCAGCCACACAGGAAAAGCCCCGGGAAAATTTGAATTCCTTTTCCTGTCTGGGCAGTTTGAATCTCATTTCCTGTTTGGACATCGTGGCGAGCTCAGCAGCACTGGCAACGATGCAGAGCTCTCCAGCAGAGATGGCCATGCAATCTCAGAATAGAAAGAGGGCCCCAGCATGGACTGATCAGGAAGTCTTGGATCTGATCGCTGTGTGGGGCGATGAGTCCGTGCTTTCCGAGCTGCGCTCCAAAAGACGGAATGCAAAGATCTATGAGAAGATCTCTAAAGCCATGGCAGAGAGAGGATACAGCCGGGATGCAACGCAGTGCTGCGTGAAAATCAAGGAGCTGAGACAAGGCTACCAGAAGACCAAAGAGGCAAACGGATGCTCCGGATCCCAGCCCCAGACATTCCGTTTCTACGAGGCACTGCATTCCATCCTAGGTGCGGCCGCCACCACTACCCCACCACTGACAGTGGACTCTGAGGATGGGATATTGTCCACGGCCGGTTCCTCGGACATGTTAGCGGACGGGGAAGATGAGGAAGGAGATGAGGAGGACGAGGCAGTCGACAGCGCTTACAACGCTAATTTCCCCGACAGCCAGGATCTCTTCATCACCCTTACAGAGATCCCCTACCAACCGTCCCCAGGCGTTAACCCAGACACAGAATCAGGGGAAGGATCAGTCGGTAAGTGTTTTAAACATGTAAACATTTATTTTTAACAGAACAGGAATATTAACAATATTAACAATGGGTTTTGCATGATTACTTTGCCCTAGGCGCTTAACGTTTCAGTCCATGGCAGTGCAACTACTGAAAAAAAATCTAACAATGTCCGGTTTAGCATGATTGTTTTGCCCTAGGCGCTCTACTGTGTAGTCCCTGCCAGTGCAGCTACAGTAAAATCCGGTCTATATGTCCGGGGATAGAGCAGAAATCCTCCTGGGACATCTCCACGAAGCTCTCCTGGAGGTAATTGGAAAGCCTTTGCATCAGGTTCCTGGGGAGAGCGGCCTTATTGGGTCCTCCGTGGTAGGAAACGTTTCCGCGCCAGGAGACAATCAAGTACTCGGGTATCATTGCCTTGCAGAGCATGGCGGCATACGGCCCTGGTCTTTGCAGGCTTTCCCGAAGCATCCGTTCTTTCTCCGTCTCTGAAATCCTCATCAGAGTGATGTCGCTCATGGTGACCTGCTTTGAATTAGGTAGGGGAATGTTAGTATTGGGACTGCTTGCCTGTTCCTTTACAGAACTGTAACCGGCGGTTTAGAGCCACGCGGTGGAGGCGGGAGAGGAGCAGCATACAGGGATCTTTCCCTGGGACAGCCGCGAGGGGGTGGGACGGGGCAGAGTTCATGCTTGCCGGATTGCTGGCAGCAGGGACTGGCATTGCTTTGAACGTGAAAGGAGGCCAGTGCTATTATTAAAGTTTTAAGCAGCCACAAGTCTACGGCTTACCATGTCAGCCTGTTACCCAAATTCCGCTGTCCTGTCCCGCTTGTCTGATCTGCACTGCAAGTCCCCAGGCACTGAATGCGAAGGCCGAAAATTCGACCTTGTCCTGAGTGCGCATGTGATAGGTGCTGTGCATGGTCTTGTTCACAGAGAAAGACTATGTTCTTTGTTCACCCAAAAATTTATCTTTCTGAGGAATTCACTCCCTTTTTCCCATCCCACAGCTGCGACTGTCTCCCGAACTACCCTGGCATCACACTCCCAGAGGCTAGCGCAGATTAGGCGTAGGAAGAAGAGGACACGGGAGGACATGTTCTCGGAACTTATGGGTTGCTCCCGAGCCCAGGCAGCCCAGCAGACCCAGTGGAGGGAGAACTTGTCCCAAATGCACCGATCACACATGGAACGGGAGGAGAGGTGGCGGCAGGAAGACCAGCAGGCGACTCAAACGCTGCTTGGACTAATGAGGGAGCAAACGGACACGCTCCGGCGCCTTGTGGATGTTCTGCAGGACCGGAGGCAGGAGGACAGAGCCCCGCTGCAGTCTATCTCTAACCGCCCTCCCCCGCCACAAAGTCCCATACCCCCCTCACCAAAAGTCCCAAGAAGGAGGGGCGGCAGAGTCCGTGAAAACTCTCACTCCACCCCTGCAGACTGCTCAAGTACCAGAAGGCTCTCATTCCCCAAAATTTGATAAGTCCTTTCCTTCCCGCCTCACCCAAGCCCCCGTCCCAGTTTCATCCCCCAGTTTCATGTGTAGTTGCTAATAAAAAATACGTTTCTGTTAATTACTGTTTCCATCATGTTCTTTTAGAGGAGAGTCTGTTTGAAGGGGGGGAAGGGGGTTGGTAATTGGACAGGACAGTCACCTTTACCAGGGTACAGACGCGGGGGCAGGTTCAGCAGCAGGGCACACACACATTGCATTCACTAGTTACCCTGGTCAGTCTGGGAGGTGGTTTTCATGTTCTGTGTGTGTGTGGGGGCGGCTATGTGACTTTGTGGCGGGGGAGGGCGGTTAGAGATCTTATGCAGCGGTCCTTATCCTGGATCACAGAGCCACGCAGCAGGGGATCTGTAACCGTCCTCCCCCAGCCACAAAGTCACATAGCCCCCACACACAGAGTCCCGAACAGGAGGGGTGGCAGGCTCCGTTGAAACAACCAGTCCACCAGTGCGGAGCCTGTCATTCCTGGAGTTTAGAAGCGTCCTTTGCATCACTACACTACACCCGCTCCCCACCACAGTCTGCGTCCCAGGTTCAACACTTTCCCGCGAAAACAGTAATAAAGAAAACGGTGTTCATTAACAAATTTCAAGTGATTTTATTTTTAAACGTGTGTTGGAAGGGGGGGAACGGGGTGAATGGGGTATGTAACTGGAGAGGATAGTGAACATTTACTGGGTAAAGAAACGGGGGCAGGTTCAGCTTCTCTGTAAACAAACTTAATAGTCACAGGTTACCCTGCTCACTCAGGAACCTAGCTTTCAAAGCCTCCCCCATGCACAGCGCGTCCCGCTGGGCTCTTCTAATCGCCCGGCTGTCTGGCTGGGCGTAATCAGCAGCCAGGCTATTTGCCTCAACCTCCCACCCCGCCATAAAGGTCTCCCCCTTGCTCTCACAGAGATTGTGGAGCACACAGCAAGCTGCAATAACAATGGGGATATTGGTTTCGCTGAGATCAGAGCGAGTCAGTAAGGTTCTCCATCTCCCCTTGAGACGTCCAAAAGCACACTCCACCACCATTCTGCACTTGCTCAGCCAGTAGTTGAAGGGTTCTTTTTCAGTGTCCAGGGCGCCTGTATAGGGCTTAATGAGCCAGGGCAGTAGCGGGTAGGCTGGGTCCCCGAGGATGACTATAGGCATCTCCACATCCCCAAGAGTTATTTTGTGGTCCGGGAAGTAAATACCTTCCTGCAGCCGTCTAAACAGACCAGAGTTCCTGAAAACACGAGCGTCATGAACCTTGCCCGGCCATCCGACGTTGATGTTTGTAAAACGTCCCCTATGGTCCACCAGTGCTTGCAGCAACATTGAAAAGTAGCCCTTTCGGTTAATGTACTGGCTGGCCTGGTGGTCCGGTCCCAGGATAGGGATGTGAGTTCCATCTATAGCCCCACCGCAGTTTGGGAATCCCATCGCGGCGAAGCCATCTATGATGACCTCCACGTTTCCCAGGGTCACTACCTTTGAGAGCAGTAGCTCAACGATTGCGTTGGCTACTTGCATCACAACAACCCCCACGGTAGATTTGCCCACGCCAAAGTGGTTCGCGACTGACCGGTAGCTGTCCGGCGTTGCAAGCTTCCAGAGGGCTATGGCCACTCGCTTCTGGACACTCAGGGCTGCTCGCATCCGGGTGTCCTTGCGCTTCAGGGCAGGGGACAGCAACTCACAAAGTTCCAGGAAAGTCCCCTTCCGCATGCGAAAGTTTCGCAGCCACTGTGATTCATCCCAGACCTGCAGCACTATGCGGTCCCACCAGTCCGTGCTTGTTTCCCGGGCCCAGAATCGCCGTTCCACAACATCAACATGACCCATTGCCACCATGATGTCCTCGGCGCGGGGTCCTGTGCTTTGTGACAGGTCTGTGCCACTCTCAGACTTCAGGTCCTCACCGCGCTGCCGTAGCCTCCTCGCCCGATTTCTCAGCATCTGCCTCTGGGAAAGGTGGATGATAAGGTGCGAGGTGTTGATAACGGCCATAACTGCAGCGATGGTCGCAGCGGGATCCATGCTCGCAGTGCTGTGGCGTCCGCGCTGTCACTGACCAGAAAAGTGCGCGAACTGATTTCCCGCCGGCACTTTCAGGGAGGGAGGGCGGGAGTGACGGTTGGATGACGACAGTTACCCAAAACCACCCTCGACACATTTTTTTCCCCAGAAGGCATTGGGGGCTCGACCCACAATTCCAATGGGCAGCGGGGACTGCGGGAACTGTGGGATAGCTGCCCACAGTGCACCGCTTCCAATGTCGACGCTTGCTCCGTTAGTGTGGACTCACAAAGTCGAATTACTGTCCTTAGTGTGGACACACACGTTCGACTTTGTTATATCGATTCCACATATTCGATTTAAGTAAAATCGAACTACTCTCATAGTGTAGACATACCCTTAGAGAACATACTTGTTTAAAGTCACGCAATGTTCCGTTATAAGGTTGTTTGGCTTGCCCCATTCCGCCCGCCCCGGTGTTCCAGCCGGAGAGCGGGGTCAGGGAGTGGGAGCTTGCCCGTTACGCCCACCTGGCGTTCCAGCTGGGGAGCAGGGTCAGGACACAGGGGCTTACCCCACTCCGCCCACCCGGCATTCCAGCCACGGAGTGGGCAAGCCCCCGACCCCGCTCCCCAGCAGGAGCGCCGGACAGGCAGAGTGGGGCAAGCCCCCGCACCCTGACCCCACTATGCCCCACCTGAACCAAGCTTCACAATCATCATTGGTGAGTACAGTATTAAATAGTTTGTTTAAAATTATTTAAAACTTATACTGTATATGTATATAATGTCTTTTGTCTGGTGAAAAATTTTCCCCTGAAACCTAACACCCTCCCCCCCCATTTACATTCATTCTTATGGAGAAATTGGATTTGCTTAACATCGTTTCACTTAAAGTAGCATTTTTCAGGAACATAACTACAACGTTAAGCGAGGAGTTACTGTACTACAACCCAGAAAAAAACATGTTCAAAGAATGTTGTTAAGGTTGCAAAGTCAAGGACTCAAATTAGGAAATGCAAGAAATAAGGCTGCCTGTGCAACCTTAATTTACCCCCTTGTGCTTATGCATTAGGATATTGTTCCTGTTGACCTCAATGAGAGCGGGACAGAAGAGAGAACTTTCTGCCCACCTGATTGAAGTGGGGTGGACTGGATTTTCAGGTGAGGCCTAGGTGGGGATTCTGCTGGGAGGCAGAACCTTAGAGGGACTGGAAAACAACCAGCTGGCCTCATTAGTTTAATAGTTTATTTGATTGTCTATTTATCCCTAAATAAACTTGATTGTGTTCCTCACTTACCCAGACTCTGAGTGTATTTGGAAGAAGGGAAGACAATTAAATTACCTTTAAGGATGACGAGGGGGTTTAAAGTTTAAGTTCCTAAAACCTGAGTAAGGTTTCAGGTGAGGACTCAGGACAAACTATTTGTTTATTTTAAATGGAACCCCTACACATTATTTGAACCTTGCCCTTACTGCTGTTAATGGCATGTGTGAGAAAGATTATAAGGGTATGTCTATACCCAGCCGCTAGTTCGGCGGCTGGCAATCGAAGTTCTGGGTTCGACTTATCGCGTCTTGTCTGGACGCGATAAGTCGAACCAGGAAGTGCTTGCCGTCGACTGCGGTACTCCAGCTAGACGAGAGGAGTACCGCGGAGTCGACGGGGGAGCCTGCCTGCCGCGTGTGGACCGAGGTAAGTTCGAACTAAGGTACTTCGAACTTCAGCTACGTTATTCACGTAGCTGAAGTTCCGTACCTTAGTTCGATTTGGGGGTTTAGTGTAGACCAAGCCTAAGAGTGTTTACAATACCTATAGAGTTTATATAATCCAGAACACCAAGAGGTGGAGAAAGGAGAATGTGTCCGCTGTTACAATACTAAAGGGACAGATGACTAAGTGAAGTTTTAGCAGAGATTTCAAATGGATTATGAGAAACACAAAGGTGGATAGAGGAGGATGAACTATTCAATTGATGAGCAACAGTTTGGGAGAAAGTGGGAGAATGTCCTCCGACAACCGTGACAAAAGACAATACAGACGCCCCCCGACTTATGCAATCATTCCATTCTGGAAAGCCTCGCGTAACTCGAATTTTGCGTAAGTCAGAAACGTATACCCGTATGTTACGCAAAAAATTCTGCAACTCGAAAATCCTATTTCTGGCTTATGGAACTTTTTCCGTAAGTGCAAATTTGCGTAAGTCGAGTCTTGCGTAACCCGGGGAGTATCTGTACAATCAATCAACTGGAACTAGATCATTATAGCCCAGGAGGAAGGCAATATGTTACACCTTCAGGAAAAGATAGAGGAGAGCTTCCACCCACTATATCAAACACAAAATGGATGATGTGAGGATTTTTCTTGTTTAAAATAGCATTTAACTATGACACACTAAGTCCACAGAAACTGGAACTTACAGTTCTCTCTCCCTTAAGCATGTCCTGTGCCTTTATGTTTTGAACAAGTTAAGGTCTTTATGTTTAGAGAATTTTAGAAGACTAGCAACCAACAATAAATAAGTTATAATAATGAATCCATGAAATGACAAATGTATTATTCAAGGCGGCTGCTGCTACCACATAGTTCTAACCGAGACAAGTATATTTTAGGCAAATTTAACTGAACAACTTGAAATCTAGTGAGTTTCCAAAAAGGAATTAAAAGTAGTTTTATGTACTACATCTGCCCCTTAGTGCACTACGTAATTTTGTGGGTTTACCCTTACATTTTTCACTATTTCAAATGTGTTTCTCTATCCTATTGCTGTGTGAAACACCCATATAAATAAAAGGGGAAACTGACTGACTACACAGGGGAAACAGTGAAAATGTACAAATTAAACAAGCTGGGGAGAGGGGAAATACATATTTTATTTTCTTATTTGCTACAGTGATCCTAGGTTCTACTGATACAAATAGTACTTTAAAACGTTTCAGGCAGAAATGTAATTATAAAGTTCTTTCCAAGCAGATGAAAGGAGGACACATTCCATATTTCCCATCATGTGGTGAGCACAGGAGCGGCACCAGGGTTTTTGGCGCCCTAGGCGGGGGTCCTTCCGCGCTCCCGGTCTTCGGGGCACTTCAGTGGCGGGTCCCAGAGCGAGTGAAGGACCCGCCGCAGAACTGCCGCCGAAGACCTGGAGCGCGGAAGGACACCCCGCCGCCGAATTGCCGCCCCCCCCCAAATCCTGGCGACCGCCTAGGTCGCCTAAATGGAAGCGCTGGCCCTAGGTGAGCAACAGCTACAGAAAAATGAAAGTGAGAGGAGGTAATGGAAATGGGGGAAGAGCTTGGGGAAGCTTTTCATGGCTGGAAGTTTAAAAAAATATATTAAACAATGCAAGCCAAATCCTGCTCTCACTTACACTGGTACAAACCTGGAGTAACTCCACAGGGAACTTCAATGAAGGCCTTATTGAAGGCAATGGCGTTATTCCACATTAGCACTGCTATAAGTCAAAGTAGAATTTGGTCATTAACTATAATCACTATGTGATACAAATGCTTGTGTGCTAAATTCTGATGAATGTATATGCTAAATAATGGTTTGGTTACCAGCCTGCCAATATCATCTTTAAATATTAGGCTGGAAACTTCTCTCCCTTTGCTCAGCCAAACCTTCCCTCTTATTTGTCACCATTTGTACTCGTCTCCCACTATCATCTTCTTGTCTCCTTTCAGGCTGCCCTGAGATTTGAACCCCCCCTCCCCATCTTCCCATGCACAAAAAACCTCCTACTTTGCCTTCCAATACCTCCTCTAACTGTTCATCTCCCACAAAGCCTTCCACAGATAATCACCACCTTCACGTCATGCTGCGACAAAACAGACTTTTTTTTTGACTGATCTACTTTGAATTTGATCTGATTGTAAAACTGACTAAATATGATCAGTTACAGGGAATGCTCCTTCCTATTTGTTTACAAAGTACCAAGCACAGTGGGTGCTTGGCAATAATGTTGTCAAAATGAGATTTTTCGGCAGCTGAACTACTGTAGCAGTAAGGAAAGCATTTGATACCACATGGGAAATTATTAGTTAAATTGGAGAAGATGGGGATTAATACAAAATTCAGAAGGTGGGTAAAGAACTGGTTAAAGAGGAGATTACAATGGGTCATGCTGAAATGTGAACTGTCAGGCTGGAGAGACATTACTAGTGCAGTTTCTCAAGGCTTGATCTTGGGACAAATTTTATCTGACATTTTCATTAATCACCTTGGCACAAAAAGTGGGAATGTGTTAATAAAATTCGCAGATGACACAAAGATGGGAGAATATGTGGATGACCTTGAAAACTGGAGTAATAGAAATGGGATGACATTTAATGGTGCAAAGTACAAGGTCATGAGCTTAAGGACTAACAAGAGTATTTATTATAAGCTAGGGACTTATCAGTTGAAAGTGACAGAGGAGAAGAAAGACCTGCGTGTATTGGTCAACCACAGGATGACTATGAGCTGCCAATGTGATGCAGCCATGAAAGAGGCTAATGCAATCTTAGGATGCATCAGGAGAGATATTTCCAGTAGAAATACACAAGTGTTATAACCACCATAAAAGGCACCGGTGAGACGTCATCTGGAATACTGTGTGCAATTCTGGTCTCCCATGTTTAAGAAAGATGAATTCAAACTGGAACAGGTGCAGAGAAGGGTACTAGGATGGGAGACTTTAATCACCCTGATATCTGCTGGGAGAGCAATACAGCGGTGCACAGACAATCCAGGAAGTTTTTGGAAAGTGTAGGGGACAATTTCCTGGTACAAGTGCTGGAGGAACCAACTAGGGGCAGAGCTTTTCTTGACCTGCTGCTCACAAACAGGGAAGAATTAGTAGGGGAAGCAAAAGTGGATGGGAACCTGGGAGGCAGTGACCATGAGATGGTCGAGTTCAGGATCCTGACACGAGGAAGAAAGGAAAGCAGACTTTGACTCCCTCAGGGAACAGATGGGCAGGATCCCCTGGGAGAATAACATGAAGGGCAAAGGGGTCCCGAAGAGCTGGCTGTATTTTAAAGAATCCTTATTGCGGTTGCAGGAACAAACCATCCCGAAGTGTAGAAAGAATAGTAAATATGGCAGGCGACCAGCTTGGCTAAACAGTAAAATCCTTGCTGATCTTAAACGCAAAAAAGAAGCTTACAAGAAGTGGAAGATTGGACAAATGACCAGGGAGGAGTATAAAAATATTGCTCAGGCATGCAGGAGTGAAATCAGGAAGGCCAAATCACACTTGGAGTTGCAGCTAGCAAGAGATGTTAAGAGTAACAAGAAGGGTTTCTTCAGGTATGTTAGCAACAAGAAGAAAGTCAAGGAAAGTGTGGGCCCCTTACTGAATGAGGGAGGCAACCTAGTGACCGAGGATGTGGAAAAAGCTAATGTACTCAACGATTTTTTTGCCTCTGTCTTCACAAACAAGGTCAGCTCCCAGACCGCTGCACTGGGCAGCGCAATATGGGGAGAAGGTGACCAGCCCTCTGTGGAGAAAGAAGTGGTTCGGGACTATTTAGAAAAACTGGACGTGCACAAGTCCATGGGGCCGGATGCGCTGCATCCGAGGGTGCTAAAGGAGTTGGCGGATGAGATTGCAGAGCCATTAGCCATTATTTTTGAAAACTCATGGCGATCGGGGGAGGTCCCGGATGACTGGAAAAAGGCTAATGTAGTGCCCATCTTTAAAAAAGGGAAGAAGGAGGATGCGGGGAACTACAGGCCAGTCAGCCTCACCTCAGTCCCTGGAAAAATCATGGAGCAGGTCCTCAAGGAATCAATTATGAAACACTTAGAGGAGAGGAAAGTGATCAGGAACAGTCAGCATGGATTCACCAAGGGGAAGTCATGCCTGACTAACCTAATTGCCTTCTATGATGAGATAACTGGCTCTGTGGATGAGGGGAAAGCAGTGGATGTGTTATTCCTTGACTTTAGCAAAGCTTTTGATACGGTCTCCCACAGTATTCTTGCTGCCAAGTTAAAGAAGTATGGGCTGGATGAATGGACTGTAAGGTGGATAGAAAGCTGGCTAGATCGTCGGGCTCAACGGGTAGTGATCAATGGCTCCATGTCTAGTTGGCAGCCGGTTTCAAGCAGAGTGCCCCAAGGGTCGGTCCTGGGGCCGGTTTTGTTTAATATCTTTATTAATGATCTGGAGGATGGTGTGGACTGCACTCTCAGCAAGTTTGCCGATGACACTAAACTAGGAGGCGTGGTAGATACACTAGAGGGTAGGGATCGGATACAGAGGGACCTAGACAAATTAGAGGATTGGGCCAAAAGAAACCTGATGAGGTTCAACAAGGACAAGTGCAGAGTCGTGCACTTAGGACGGAAGAATCCCATGCACAGCTACAGACTAGGGACCGAATGGCTAGGTAGCAGTTCTGCAGAAAAGGACCTAAAAGGTCACAGTGGACGAGAAGCTGGATATGAGTCAACAGTGTACTCTTGTTGCAAAGAAGGCTAACGGCATTTTGGGCTGTATAAGTAGGGGCATTGCCAGCAGATCGAGGGACGTGATCGTTTCCCTTTATTCGACATTGGTGAGGCCTCATCTGGAGTACTGTGTCCAGTTTTGGGCCCCACACTACAAGAAGGATGTGGAAAAATTGGAAAGAGTCCAGCGGAGGGCAACAAAAATGATTAGGGGTCTGGAGCGCATGACTTATGAGGAGAGGCTGAGGGAACTGGGATTGTTTAGTCTCCAGAAGAGAAGAATGAGGGGGGATTTGATAGCAGCCTTCAACTACCTGAAGGGGGGTTCCAAAGAGGATGGAACTCGGCTGTTCTCAATGGTGGCAGATGACAGAACAAGGAGCAATGGTCTCAAGTTGCAGTGGGGGAGGTCTAGGTTGGATATTAGGAAACACTATTTCACTAGGAGGGTGGTGAAGCACTGGAATGCGTTACCTAGGGAGGTGGTGGAGTCTCCTTCCTTGGAGGTTTTTAAGGCCCGGCTTGACAAAGCCCTGGCTGGGATGATTTAGTTGGGAATTGGTCCTGCTTTGAGCAGGAGGTTGGGCTAGATGACCTCCTGAGGTCCCTTCCAACCCTGATATTCTATGATTCTATGATTCTATGATGACTGGAGGAATAGAGAACCTGATTTATGAGAGGAGACAAAGACCTTGGCTTGTTTAACTTGGCAAAAAGAAGACTGAGGGGAGATACGATTACTCTCTATAAAAACATCCGGGAGGGAGAGGAATTATTTAAGTTAAGGGCCAATGTTGCTACAAGAACAAATGGATATAAACTGATCATCAACAAGTTTAGGATTTAAATTTCATTAGAGACAAATGTTTCCAACCATCAGAGGAATGAAGTTCTAGAACAGCCTTCCAAGGGGAGTAGTGAGAGCAAAAACCTAACTTTTTTCAAGGCTGAACTTGATAAGTTTATGGAGGAGATGGTATAATGAGACTGCCTACAATGGCATATGGCCCATCCACATCTGCTTTTAGCTAATATCTCATAAGACCAGAGATATTTGTGTTATGAGACAGGGAGAACAGAATTTCCTTTTCTACACCTCTAAACCATTCTTTATTTTTATATTAATCATGTCCCCTCTTACTTATCTCTTTTCTACGGTAAACTGTGACGGGTTGGATCACAGAAACCCCCTTGGGAGCTGCCACCTGATGTGCAAAGACTACCTCTGCTCCTTTTTTCCCTGCCAGCTCAGGACTCCAGCACCCTGTCTTGCTGAGCCAGACACTCCCGTCTGCTACAACACAGACCCAGGGTCTGAATCACTTGTCCCAGAGCTGCAAGTTTACCCGAAAACAGCTCACAGAAGTGTGCTTGTCTTTAGCACTCAGATGCCCAACTCCCAATGGGGTCTAAACCCAGATAAATCCGTTTTACCCTGCATAAAGCTTATGCAGAGCAAACTCATAAATTGTTCGCCCTCTATAACACTGATAGAGAGATATGCACAGTTGCTTGCTCCCCCAGGTATTAATACATACTCTGAGTAAATTACTAAATAAAAAGTGATTTTATTAAATACAGAAAATAGGATTTAAGTGGTTCCAAGTGGTAACAGGCAGAACCAAGTAAGTCACCAAGCAAAATAAAATAAAATGCGCAAATCTATGTCTAATCAAACTGAATACAGATAATCTCACCCTCACAGATGCTTCAGTAAGTTTTTTTTCTCAGGCTGGACACCTTCCAGGCCTGGGCACAATTCTTTCCCCTGGTACAGCTCTTGTTCCAGCTCAGGTGATAGCTAGGGGATTCTTCATGATGGCTCCTCTCTCTCTTTGTTCTCTTCCACCCCTTTATATATCTTTTGCATAAGGCGGGAACCCTTTGTCCCTCTGGGTTTCCACCCCCCCTCACTGGAAAAGCACCAGGTTAAAGATGGATTCCAATTCAGGTGACATGATCACATGTCACTGCAAGACTTCATTGCCCACTTGCCAGCACACACATATACAGGAAGACTAACAGGTAAACACAGCCATCTGCAGACAATGGTCCTGGTTAATGGGAGTCATCAAGATTCCAAACCATCATTAATGGCCCACACTTTACATAATTACAATAGGCCCTCAGAGTTATGTTTTATATTTCTAGTTTTAGATACAAGAGCGGTACATTTCTACAAATAGGATGATCACACTCAGTAGATTATGAGCTTTGTAATGATACCTTACAAGAGACCTTTTGCACGAAGCATATCCCAGCTGCATTATATTCACTTATCAAATCTTTATAAAACTATCCCAGTTACATTATATTCACTTATTATCATATTTTTATAAAACCATATAGACTGCACAACGTCACATAAACAATCTCCCATCCCTGCACCATTCAGACTGATTTCCCTCATACAGACCACTCATTTTATATATGATATCATATCCACTCTTATTCATCTCATTTCTAAGATGAACAATTCCAATCTTTTCAATATCTCTTTATATGAGTGTTTTTCCAGGTCTCTCGTTATTTTCATTGCTCTTCTCTGAACCTGCTCTAGTTTCAAAATACCCTTTTTGATTCATGGTGAACAGTACTGCACACAGTATTCGAGATGAGGCTGCACCACTGATTGATATAAAGGCATCATAATATTTTCCATACTCTCCATCCCATTGCTTATACATCCTAACATCTTGATTGCTATTTAGATCACAGCTGCATATTGAGCAGAGATCTTCACTGAGCAGTCTACAGTATAACCCAGGTCCATTTCTTGAGTTGAAACAGCTAATTTAGAACCTTGTAAGGTGTGTATGGTACCATATATACTCGTTCATAAGCCGAATATTTTTGGTAAAAAAGTGACGCATCAAAGAGCGGGGGTCGGCATATAAACGGGTCGACACCAAAATTTGATGATTTTAAACTCTATGGAATCATTGCATTAATATCTAATCCATTGTCATTTTGTTTACCTGGAGTGTCTGCAGGCATGGAGCCCCTCGGCTCCCTGTGGCCACAGTTCGCTGCTCCCATTGGCTGGGAACGACAAACCGCGGACACTGGGAGCTGAGGGGCTCCGTGCCTGTGAACGCTCCAGGTAAACAAAACGTCCAGGCCCGCTAGCGGCTTACCCTAACAGGCCAGCAGCCAAAGTTTGCCAACCCCTGAAATATAGGGTCGGCTTATGAAAGGGTCATACAGTTTTTGCTATTTTTACCCAACCATCTTGGGGGGTCGGCTTATAAACGAACGGGCTAATGAACAAATATATACGGTACTTTAAATTTTTCCCTCCAACGTATATTACTTTGCATTTATTGACAATGGCTTTCATTTGCCATTGTGTTGCCCATTCACTTAGCTTGTTTAGGTCTCTCTGTAGTTCCTCACAATTCTCTCTGGTCCTATCCTAAATAAAACTTTGTCATCTGCAAATTTTGCTACCTCACTGCTCTCCCTCCTTCCCAGATTATTAATAAAAATATGAAACAACACAGGACCTAGTACAGAATCCCGGGCTATCCCATTGTTAACTCTTTGCCTTTATGAAAATTAACCATTTAATTTTACTCTTTGTTTTCTGCATCTCAGCCAGTTTTTGATCCATGACAATAATTTGCTTCTAACCCTATGACTATTTACTTTTTTTAGTAGCCTCTAGAACTGGACCTTGTCACAGGCCTTTTGCAAGTCTATATAAATTATGTCAACCAATTCTTCTTTATCCACTACTTTACTGACATGTTCAAAGACTTCTACAAGATTAGTAAAACACAATTTTCTTTTGCACAAACCATGCTGGTTAGTTCCTATCATATCATGATCTTCTGGTTGTTTTGTAATTGTTTTTAACTATCATTTCAACCAATTTGCCAGGTATATAAATATACTGGTTTACCATTCCCTAGATCATCCCTACATTTCTTTTGAAATACAGGTACATTTGCTACCCTCCAATCTTCTGGGACAGAAGCTGTTTTTAATGAGAGATGCATGTTTTTGCTAGCAACTTAGCCACTTCATACTTAAGTGCCTTCCGTATGTGCCACCTTGGGCTGGTGATTTACTGCATTTTAATTGTCAATCTGCTTCAGCACCTCTTCTTCTGTCACCTCAATCTCTGAGAGTACGAGATACCGAGAGAGAATCTTTGTTACCAAGAAAGAGCATGTCTAGGGCAGGAATCTCCCCAACATTCTTGATGGTGAAGACTGATGTAGAAATAAAGAAAGAAAGAAAGAATGTAGCTTCTCAGTAAAGTCTTTATCGTCATTAATTATTCCCTTTACCCTCTGGTGATCCAATGATCCATCAATTCTTGCAGTCTTCTTGCTTCTGGTACATTTAAGAATCTCTTGCTGTTTGTTTTTCCATGCTTAGCTATTTGCTCTTCCATTCTGGCCCTTCTAATTTCCCTCTTATAATTTAACTGCTGTAATTTATGCTCCTGTTTATTGGCTTCACTAGGGTCAGATTTCCACATTTTGAAGAATTTCTGTTTTGCTTGAACAGCCTCTCTAACCTTGCCATTAGGGCATATTGATTTACTCCTTGCCTTTCTGGTTCCCTTTTGTTCATCAGTACACATATCTCTTGAAACTCTAGTATTGATTTTCTAAGTAGCATCCATTTCACCTCTAAGGGTTTTACTTCATTTATTTAACTTTAGGGCTTTTTTTTTTTTTTTTTTTTTTTGGACTAATCATCTTTTCTTACTGAAATCTTCCTGTCTTAAGTTTAGTGACACTTTTTGGTATCCTACACTTTCTGGCTTGATTTGCTCTGGCATTGCTGAACTATAATATATATATGTGTGTGTGCGTATGTGTATTGCTCATCACAGGACGATACCTCAAAAATGACATTCTGCAAAAAGAGGCATTAATGCCAACCGTATCTGCATTGTCAGAAATGCAGTACATGGTTCAAGAAGGCTGCATCAGAAGCTCTGTTTGCTTTAATTCAGCCATCTGGCCAAACATTAGTATTCATCTAAGAATCCACATTACAACCTTCGCCATAACGCCGTCATATTAATAAAGATAAATCTATTTTTGTGATCCACGGTTAAATGACTATAAACCGATTAAAACATAAAACAAACTTACAAACATCTGCTTACGAAGATGTATTTAATAACAGACAAGGTATATGGAAAACTATTACCTCTAAACATTTTCATTCCTTATTCTAATTTAAAATTTTGAATCTCCAGAAAGGTTTTGATTAGACCATTTTATAGTCCATTTAGTCATCAAATTAGCATTGTGCATTCCCTTGTGCGTCCCTTGTTTATAGGTGCTACACCTGCAAATTGTGGACAACACAACAGCAATAATCAGCTGCTCCTCTGGTGTTGAGAAACAACTTCAGGATTTTTTTTTTCTTCAAACACATTCAGAGCAGCATTTCTGGCTTCTTTATCCACTTCCCTTCTAAAAATGCAGGGCGGTGGGATACGGACAGGAGCAGACAGCTGCTCTGCTGCAGAGTGCTTTTTATTTCCATTACAAATTCAGCTGCTGTAATATGATTTCCTGAACTTTAAAGAGGACACAGAAAGAAACATCACCACAATTTGCACAAAAACTTTAAAGAAAATGTGTTAGATTTTCCATCACTGTCTTTCAACCTCGACAAAACTGAAAGCAAGGCTTCAGTTTCCTTCAGGAATGAGAAAGAGGCAACAGCCAACACATGGATTATATACTAGTATATCCTGCTGCTTACTCCCATATACACCGAGCAGACAAATTCTCATTCCAGGCCATTAACAGTTTTCACAGGTGCAGCTGGATAGGCTGCATACTTTCACAGGAGAAGTCCTGAGAGTAAAGATAACTATTACAAAGCTCTCAAGTAAGAAAACAAAGCAAATACACTGGAGATCTTGGTGACAACACTGTTTAAGAAACAGTGAAATACTAAAACCAGGGTACCCAGCCAATATTGCTTTACTCCTATCTAACATAATGATATTACAAAAGAGTGAATGTAAATTATCTAGAGACTTTTAATAGCTTCTTCCTACAGCCAAAAATACTTATATTCTCAACTTCTGGATCCCAAACAGCAAACTGACTTTGGACATGAGAGAATGGAGACACTTGCTCACCTGAAACAGATAATCTTGTATATACTGTTTGAAGGCAGACAAATTCTATGAAGTTTGATTTCTTTATAAATCAATTATATCTGGGCTAGTTTTGACTCTCTTATCACACAAAGTACATATACATCTCTACATTCTTCCATGACTCTCGAGACACACTTTAGCACATCATGACATACCAATTAGATTATTAAATGAAGAGAATGACCGTCCACAGAAACACTTAGCTTAACATGCTGACTCTTGATTAACAATATGCCTCAGTTACAATATACAGAGACAACTGTTATAAGGCATTAGGGTGACCAGATGTCCCAATTTTATAGGGACAGTCCTGATTTTGGGGGCTTTTTCTTATACCTATTACCCCCCACCCCCATCCCAATTTTTCACACTTGCCCTCTGGTCACCCTATAAGGCATGCAGTTTTTTCTACTGTGTTACATTTAAAACCTCAATAAAATATTATACAAACATATAATAGCTTCCAGGTTTTGGGTAGATAATCAGCTGTTTCCACAAATCTTTAGATAATAGAGATGGGATTCCAGAGTCTGGACCACTGAGCTTACAAACCTGCAATAATAGTGAGGTTTCTTTAAGAAGCGTGGTTTTCCCCTTTCAATCAACTCTTCAAACCAGAAGGGTTGTTAGTAGGGCTGTCGATTAATTGCAGTTAACTCACGCGATTAATTCAAAAAAATGCATCGCACTTAAAAAAATTAACTGCGATTAATCGCAGTTTTAATCGCACTGTTAAAAAATAGAATACCAATTGAAATTCATTAAATATTTTGGATGTTTTTGTACATTTTCATATATATTGTATTCTGTGTTGTAATTTAAATCAAAGTGTATATTATTTTTGATTGCACTATAAAAATGATAAACAAAAGAAATAGTATTTTTCAATTCATCTCATAGAAGGACTGTAGTGCAATCTTTTTCTTGTGAAAGTGAAACTTACAAATGTAGATTTTTTTTTGTTACACAACTGCACTCAAATACAAAACTATGTAAAACTTCAGAGCCTACAAGTCCACTCAGTCCTACTACTTGTTCAGCCAATCGCTAAGACAAACAAGTTTGTTTACATTTACAGGAGATAATGCTGCCGTCTTCTTATTTACAATGTCACCAGAAAGCGAGAACAGGCATTTGCATGGCATTTTTGTAGCCAGCATTGTAAGGTATTTATGCGCCAGATGTGCTAAACATCCGTATGCCCCTTCATGCTTTGGCCACCATTCCAGAGGACATGCTTCCATGCTGATGATGCTTGTTAAAAAATATAATGCGTTAATTAAATTTGTGACTGAACTCCTTGGGGGAGAAATGTATGTCCCCTGCTCTGTTTTACCCACATTCTGCCATATATTTCATGTTATAGCAGTCTCAGATGATGACCCAGCACATGTTCACTTTAAGAACACTTTCACTGCAGATCTGAGAAAACGCAAAGAAGGTACCAATGTGAGATTTCTAAAGATAGCTACAGCACTCGACCCAAGGTATAAGAATATGAAGTGCCTTCTAAAATCTCAGAGGGACAAGGTGCGGAGCATGCTTTCAGAAGTCTTAAAAGAGCAACACTCCAATGTGGAAACTACAGAGCCTGAACCACCAAAAAAGAAAATCAACCTTCTGCTGGTGGCATCTGACTCAGATAATGAAAATGAACATGCGTCGGTCCGCACTGCTTTGGATTGTTATCGGGCAGAACCAGTCATCAGCATGGACACATGTCCCCTGGAATGATGGTTGACGCATGAAGGGACATATGAATCTTTAGCACATCTGACACATAAATATCTTGTGACACCGGCTACAACAATGCCATGAGAATGCCTGTTCTCACTTTCAGATGACATTGTAAATAAGAAGAGGGCAGCATTATCTCCTGCAAATGTAAACAAACTTGTTTGTCTGAGCGATTGGCTGAACAAGTAGGAGGACAGAGTGGACTTGCAGGCTCTAAAATTTTACATTGTTTTATTTTTGAATGGAGTTTTTTTGTACATAATTCTACATTTGTAAGTTCAACTTTCATGATAAAGAGATTGCACTGCAGTACTTGTATTAGATGAATTGAAAAATACTATTTTTTTTACAGTGCAAATACTTGTAATCAAAAGCCAATATAAAGTGAGCACTGTACACTTTGTATTCTGTGTTGTAATTGAAATCAATATATTTGAAAATGTAGAAATCATCCAAAAATATTTAAATAAACGGTATACTATTATTGTTTAACAGTGCGATTAATCACATGATTATTTTTTTAATCACTTGCCAGTCCTAGTTGTTAGGAAATGCACATATGGTCATAGGAAGGTATTTTCTTCACATACATCAGGATAGTAGTAGTGTAAAATACAGGGTAATTTTTTCTGCTAATTGTTTGATGTGCAAGTCCCATTAATTCTACCAAAAAACACCCAATCAGGCAGTGGAAGCTAGCTGACACTCAGCAGCATTCTCACGCACACTTGGCAGCCTCCTGTACTGTCTCCAAACCAAGACTTCCTTAGCAATTTCCTGAAAGCTACCATAAACCTACTCTACTTCCCTCAGAGAGAGTGCTAAGGAATTGTTGGTATGAAGACAGAAAAGGCAGGCTAGAAACGCCATCCCAAAAGACGGCCCTAGCAACAAGGCTGACACTTTGAACTAGCGAAACTGCAATGGAGAAAAGACTTGGCAGATAAAATCTACACTGCTTTGGTTCTATTAATTCAGAATTCATAGGTCATTATTATTACACAGGGTCAGATCATGGCCCAGCTTAGATGTCCATGCAAGATGTAAGAGGCAGTAAGTGCCTTAACTCCTGCCCACTATACAGGCTCCCCAGATCTGGAGTCTGGAGATCTGGAGGGGTAAACAGTCATTGCACCTCTCTCCAAACTGAGCAAGTGGGCAGGGAGTGTGCAGAGAAGGTTGGGGCAAGTGGAGCTGAGTCAGCAAGGAGATGGGGTGACTACCTCCCTGGGTGCAAGGAGAAAGCAGGGAAGGAATCATTCCTTCTCAACTGATGCAACCACCGCCACTACTAAAATGTCAGAATGCTGACAAGAAATAAGCTCTTGGGTGAACATCAGCTGCCTTAAGATGGGACCCAGGCAAGACGGAAGTGATACTAGTCAGAACAGAGAAATACTTTGAACAGCTAGCTGAGATTAAGACTGCGAGTCTGTCACAGAGGTCACGGATTCCGTGACTTTCCGCGACCTCTGTAGCAGCCGGTGCTGGCTCAGGGGCTGCTCGTTGCACACAACACAGAATGAACTGTCAGTGCTTGGCTGCAAAGCAGCATTGTGCTCTGAGCTCTCCCACCTTCTATCATCCTTATCCTCGAAAGCTGTGTGCTCAGAAAATGGTGCAACAGCATCCACTTGATACAAAAAAAGGCAAGGGAAAGACCAGGGAACAAACACTAAACACTGTTTAGAGGACCCAAGAAAGCACTGAGAAACCAATTATTTCTGGAATAAGTGCATAATGCATCTTAAAATAATCCAGTAAAAAGAAGAGAGGGAGGCCAAACAACATTCACTAAACTAGCATCACTTCCTTTCATAAAGCTCTGACATTGTTATTTGGTGTTTTAACAGTCAAGTTACTAAGCAAAGAACAAATACATGTTACTTGTTTCCAACATTTATAAATATATATATCAAGAATAGCGAAGTCTCACCAAAAGCCTTTAAACATTCTGAGTATATATAAAAATCCCACATGTTTTGTCTAGAAAGGACTGCATTAGGATATTAAACATTCATAAAACTCGTAGCACGAACAACCTAAGGTCATTAATTTTAATGACAAGCCTGCCATGAAAGCTTAAAATGCTTCTAAAATAGTCCAAAATATTAAGATATTTAAGTTGTGCAGGGGTTTATCTGATTGTTTTTCTAAATAAAAGAACTTGTCTTGAAAGCCAAGTGACGTATACTTTTCCTGTTGTCCATTTGCTTTTTTGATTGTACTGCTACCAGTTTTTTGCTCCGTTATGCAGCACAAAGCACATGGTCCCTTTTATATGTAATTTAACCACTGCATTCCTTGTGGATTGAATAAATTGCCTAGTTAATTAATAACACTTCCTATATGCCATGAAAATTTTGCAGCCATTTCCCCCCAGTGATTTGTGCACTGTATCTATCAATGGAAATGTCTTGCTGTGCCTTCTTAAAGGTTACAATGTCTTCACTACAACTGTTAGCATTTCTAATCATCCTAAATATGTACGATAAGCACATTGGGAGGTGAGATGCACTGAAAATTTTGATTGGGGAAAAATATATTTGCATGTGCAAAGAGACAAAAATATAGCTATTTCTTGGCATTTTTAAAAGCTGCTTATATAAGCCTATAAAGAACCATATAGGAGGTGGGGGATACTTTAATAAAGAAAGACCAAATGCATTGCTTATACTTTCAGTTCTTACATCCTGCAATTTTTTATGTCCTTCCGCCCACCCCCACATCTAACATAATTAGGGCAAATTTGCCCATCACTGCCACTGCCACATGTACATAGCTGCCTTTCATCATTCTGTCAGCTCATTAGAGTCCCATCTTCAAGATTTTTTCACAGAGTTAGATGCATGTACATATTTAAACTTGATAAATGCAAGCACTACAGTAGTAACAAGTACCTGAATCATGCTGCTGCTACAGCACCTGACTAATAAGTAGTGATATGATAAATGGAAACACTATCCATAAGTCTGGAGCACCACATGTCAGTACAGTGTGTAAAAGAAGAACTAGGGGGAAATGGCATAATGGACCATGTGTGGTGCATAATTTCCGAACACTTAGAACGCCATTATTTCTAAGCCAGATTTTTTCAGCTATGTCAAAGCTACTTGTCCTTATTTCAGATGAAGTCCAAAAGAGCTCCTTCCCTGATTAGGAAGAAGCAAATGCAATCTGCGTGCTATATGTGAAGGCACGGAGATCCAAGACAAGCACAGTGGGAGAAACCATGGCAGTTTACACCATGACTAGGACAAATTTGTCTGTCAGATTCCTCTCCACAAAACTAGGAGCATACCAAGGTATTTCAGGGAGCTGAGAGAGGGACTGAGGTCATTCTTCTTGGCAGGCTGATCCCATAGGCAGACATGCCAACTCTTGCGAATCTATCGCGACAGACACGATTTCCAAGTACAATTAAGCATCATTCATGATCTCGCAATACACCTGCCAAATCTTAAGATTTTTTTCCTACTGGCAGGGCCAGCCTTAGGGGTAGGCCACGCGGACGACCACCCAGGGCGCCGGGTGCCGTCTGAGAGCTGCAAGCTGGCAGGGCTGCCAGAGCGGGAATGAGTGAGGGCGATGCTGCACAGAGCTACCAGCCTGGCGGGGAGGCGTAGGCAGCAGGGCTCGCCCCTGCAGAGCCAGTGGACCAGCCTCTAGGTCTCCCCTTTCCGCAGGCATGGTGGTCATGGGGTGTATGTCCGAGGAAGCCCCCGGGCTCAGAAACTCCTCCCTGTACAGCCCGGCCTGGGCAGCCGGAGAGTGGCAGCTGCTGGCTGGGTGCCCAGCTCTGAAGGTAGCGACAAAGGAGTTTGACGCCTGCAGGAGGAGCTGTCGTGATGACACAAGAAGCTCCTCCAGCCCTGTGGTTTCCAGGGCTGGTCATGTGACAGAGCTCTGTGCAGCAGCCTTGGGGCTAAGGACACAGACCTGCCCTGCCACGGAGACCTGCCTTCATGTATAGCCTACAGCAGAGGGGAAGGGGAGGAGCCAGGGAAAAAGCTGCTGTTGGGTCCAGGGCCTCCCCTACTTTGGATCTTCCCCTCTACTTGGGATCTGGGTAAAGGAGGAGCCCGGGGGGAGGGGAGCATGTCAGGGGAACGGGGAGTCAGTGAGGTAATGTTGGTGGGTCCAGGGAAGGGGAGAAACCTGAGGGCAGCAAGCCAGGAGGTGGGGGGAGGGAATCAAGACGGTTATAGGAAATGGATGGCAGGTGAGGTCCCCTATCATAGAGATGAGAGGGTAACTAACTGGAGTCTCCATCTGAGCAGCCAGGGAGAGACTTTTCAATCTGAAATTATCATACATAGCCAGAACAGTAGAGAGGGTTTAAAAAGTAAACAACCTGATTTGATGATGTTTTTAAAAATCTCATGATTTTTTGAGGATCCGACTCATGATCCTACTGCACGGTTATGACTTGAGTGTGCTTCTTGTTAGTGAGTTGGTAGCTGTGGGCCCAATTCTGTGAGGTGCTGAGTGTCTTCAACTCCCATTAAACTCAATGGGTGCTGAGGGTGTAGCCCAGGGGTGGGCAAACTTTCTGGCCCAAGGGCCACATCTGGGTATGGAAATTGTATGGTGAGCCATGAATGCTCACAAAATTGGGGGTTGGGGTGTGGGAGGGGTGAGGGCTCTGGCTGGGGGTGCTGGCTCTGGGTGGGGCTGGGGATGAGGGGTTGGGGGTGCAAGAAGGTGCTCCAGGCTGGGACCGAGGGGTTCGGAGGGTGGGAGGTGGATCAAGGCTGGGGCAGGGGGCTGGGGCATGGGAAGAGGTCAGGCTCTGGGTGGTGCATACCTCAAGCAGCTCCCGGAAGCAACTGCATGTCCCCCCTCTGGCTCCTACACTGTCCCGTCCGCAGCCGCCGCCCCTGCAGCTCCCAATGGCTGTAGTTCCTGGCTCATGGGAGCTGCGGAGGCGGTGCTCGAGGCGGGGGCAGCGTGCAGAGTCCTCTGGCTGCCCCTACGTGTAGGAGCTGGAGGGGGGCATGCCACTGCTTCCAGGAGCTGCGCGGAGCCACAGCACACGCAGAGCGGAGCAAGCCCCGACCCTGCTCCCCAGCTGGAGTGCCAGAGCGGGGCAAGCCCTGGACCCTGCTCCCTGGCGGGAGCTCGAGGGCCATCTGAAGGGCCGGATGCGGCCCCCGGGCCATAGTTTGCCCACCCCCGGTGTAGCCTATAGGGCAAAGTTTGCTTATGGTAATTGAAAATGTGCTGAAATGCAAGTAGGGAGCAGGCCTTTAGGCCCAAAGCTTAGTCTTCATATTAGCTAAACCTGTTTTTAGCATGAATCAATAAGAGGTATTAATAGAAATGACGTAAGGCATAACCTTGGGTCATGTAGTAAATAAGGTTTTGTTTTAACTGGCTTTAGCAGGAGTTATAGGGGAATTTTGGGATGTTTTGGAATATTGGTAACTGCAGAATTTAAACTGATGCAAATGAGAATTCAAATGGTGTTTGATATTAACAGCCAGTAAAGAAGTAGAAGATATTTGGATTTGGGGGTATGGAAGATTAAACATGACAGTGTAAATAAAGATATAGTAAAAGGGAAGTTAATTAGTTAAGCAGTGTTATTATAAGTGGTTATAAAAAAAGATAGTGCACTAATTTTAGATTAGCGAATGCTCATCCACCATGGAGGTACTGTTAGAGAAAGGATATATACTCATTCTTCTCATCCAGGGACACAACATCCCTGGACGCACCATTTCACCTTGAAATGCGAGTATAAATGCAGTGTATGCTTAGACAGTAAGGCTTGTTTGCTTTAACCAATTATTTCATTTTAAATAGTCTTTAATTCTATCACTCATGTCATTCACAGTCCTCCACTAAATAAAATTATCTGTAACTGCCCCGCAGGCTCAAACCTTAAAGAGTTCAGTTTGCTTCTATTCCTTATCTTTAAACTATTAATTGGGAACTCATAAATCAAGGTTGCAAGGCTGTCAGAGACTTTCCCAGGAGGCACTCAGCACATTTTATTATTATAGTTCAACCTCAGATATTTGAAGGACTGTGGAACAAGTATGAAACCTTCAGCTAGTAAGAGATGTTGGTTCTGCAGGTTTTAAGTCTGTACTCAGTTAGGAGGACCTGAACATAGATTTCTAGGGTGCAAATCTTGCAATTTTACTTCTGGGGGAATTCTGTGCCAAAAGAGTAAAAATTCTGCGCACAATATTTTAAAATTCTGCATATTTTATTTATCAAAATAACAATATAATCATGCCAGCTTCAATTATTTTGGTAATTTATTTCAAATTACCCATCAACAAGTATGTCTGTAACAATACAGGCAAAAAAAAAGATACAGGAAATGTTTCTTTGACAAATAGATTCCCTACTAGGCAAATTAATACTTTGAAAAATTCATTTAAACTACAATACAGAAATGTATTTCCTTTACCCCTCAGAAGCAGTGCAAAGGCTGGAGGGAGTCGGGGTAATGGAGGAGCTGAGGGAGAGGGAAGGAGCCTGGGAGTGAACCTGGATGGTTTTGGGGTATGGTTTTGAGAAGTATGAAACAGGAGGGGTTGGGGGTGGAAGGAGGGAAGGGATTGTTGGGAGCCCCATGTTTCCAGATTCCATCAGGAAATTCAAGATATGATTTAGAATTTGAAGTTTGCCTCTGTTTGCTGGATGAAACAAAATATGATGCTGCAGCAGCCAGTGTTGCTATGCAAATAGAGAAGGCGAGTCCTGGGGACAATAATGAACCTCTCCCCCTTAAACGTCCGACACGGCCTTGCACTGCAAACTACCAATGTTCCAAATGCTGTGCTTATTTTCTGCACCACTAGTAACAATAGTGATACAGATATAAATGGCTAATTGAGGCATAACCAAGAACCCAATCCTATACATCCTTACTGCTGCCTATGGAACTACTCGTGGTAGTAAGCAATGTGCCTGGTAATATTTGCAGGAGTGGAATCTAAATTAGCTAATTGCCTATATATTTATTTTCATATCAAACTGAAGAAAGTACATTGTGATGTTTCACATCAACCACTCCCCCAGGTCAAACAGAATATTAATAAGCCCTTGAATCTCCATAATGAAAAACTAATAGTAGGAAAGGAGAAACTAGACAGTGGATCTTATGACTGTAAAAAAAGAAGTCTAATAATTTACTCCACTGGTAATGCAGGGAGTAAATGTAGGTAAACAGTACCTCTTGGAATATTAACAGCAACAACTGAATATGGCATTTCCAGGAATTAAAACAAATTCATTCATTTTCAACACGACTTTACTGTGTTGAAGACAGTGGGTCTGATTCTTCTCTCACATGCACCAGCAGAGCTCGGTAGTAACCCCAGTGAAGTCAATGGAGTTACACCAGTAGCAAACAGTCATAAGTGAAAGAACTGAGCCCCATGTGCAGTTCTCGTACAACCCTCTGGCAATACAGCACCTCCTTGTCATTATTAGATATGTCAAAGCCTTCTCCCAGCTCTAGTATCTCGAGATAAACTTCTATACATGGCCAAAAACCATCACAAACATGATTTTAAAATCCAGAAGTGCATCCTTCCAGGTAACAAGATACAAGATTTCTTATCACCAACTATTAAAATAATTCCTTTTTGTGGACACATTTTAACGATACTCTAACAAGGACTGATGCCCAAAGAGTTTTTCTGAGAAAGGTGGGGAGCTGTGTACCTTCCACCTGCCCTGGCCGGGGAGGCCTGGGGGCAGGGATACAAGACGGGGGCTACTCTTGGCAGGCCCCCTTCCCAGGGCAAGTGGAGGGTCCGCCACAGCTCCCCACAGCTGCCTGGCTCTCATCATGGCCAGGCTGAGGCTCCGAGGCACCCACAGCCAGAGCCAGGTCGGAGAGAGTCGTGTGGGCAGCTTTGGAGACCCTGGGTACCTGCCCTGGGCAGGGGTTCCGGGGGTGGGGACATGGACAGGGGGCTGCTTTCACCATGGGGAGGGGAGGGGGTATCCCTGGCCCCGCTCCGGCTTCTGGTTTGGCCTGGGACAGGGCCTCCAGGGGAACAGGAGGGAAGGAGGCAGGCCCTTGGGAGAAGAGGGGGGGGGCGGCCCCCCCACTTTGGGGAAGGCTCCAACACCCTTGGTCTCAGGGCAGAGGCTAGGACTTTATACTGTCCATCATTTCAAATTACATTTTCATTCCTGCATTATCCTTCCAGATTCTCCCTCCTACCAAAAAGGGACTTCACAGGACCCTGACGAACAGGAAAGCAGCCATTTCCAAGAAGCCACGAGGTCATACCCCTGAATGATTCAGTCAGTGGGAACTGAAGTAAACTGTAGCAGGTCACGCTGCTTCAGGGGCGCTGGAACAATTTTTATAGAGGGGATGCTGACAGCCATTGAATCAAACTGTAAACCCTGTATATGATGGAAACCACTTCAAGCCAGGGTGTGTGGCAGCACCCCCAGTTCCAGCACCTATGCGCTGCTCTCCAGACAAAGGGCCCAACCCTGCAGAGTCTTACTACTGAGTATGTAGTGCTTACTATCATGAGTAGTCCCATGCAGCTGATGGGGCTCTATGCAACAGTATGCGCAATGTCCAGTAATAAGGGTTCCGGCCCATGAGGTCAGATGCGCCAAAGGAGGGCTTGGAGAATAAATGGGGACAGGCTGAAAAATGATGTGAGCCCCATGATTGTTCACTGAACTGAAAAGCCCTGCTACTGAGTGTTGATTAATGTTTGTGAAGCACTTTGGAGATGAAAAAAGCCGTATAATTATGTCCCACTTGAAGCGACAACCAGTCAAATGTCATTCTCTTTAGAAAATTAGAGGAACAGATCCCATTTCTTACTGGTAACTAATTCCTGAAGCAGCAGTTTTGCATTACTGTAGTATATGCAAGAAATCGGGGTTTACAACTCACCTCTAGATTCCTGTGCCCTGGCTGTTGGAGTCTAACGCCCAGATCCTCAAAGGTATGTAGGTGCCTAACTCCCATAGATTTCAGAGGTTACAAGCATGGGGCCTGCTCCTACAAATGAATGATTCCAAGTGGAGTGGGGTCAAAGTGCCTTCTAACCAGGGCAGTGAGCAAACAAAGCTGGTCTGCCTCTCAAAGACTCCTGAACTCACAAGGTTTTCAACTTGAGCAAGGAGAACAAGCCATCCAATTACAAGACCAAGGTTCCAGTGAGTTAGTACAGTCACCTGATATCCACTACCATCAATGCGTTGGCCCCAAACCATCCTCTCCCCCACACCAAGTGGGAAGATCACCATGGTTCACAGATGAACTACAGCAGATGAAGTGCACACACAGAAAGTTAGATTGCCAGTTGCGCAAAACACATTCTGAATCATTCCACCAGCAGCACAAACAACTTTTACAGAACTTAGCCACTGGAGAAAATCAGGCAAAATGAGCCTCCTATTCCTCCACAGTCAATACAGAAGAGCTATTTTGCATAGTGTAACAGGTAACCGACCCAGACTGCATAGCCCAGACATCAGATCCAAGCATCGAATATTGCAAAAAACTGTCAGCATACTTCATTGACAGGATCAACTGAATACATACGGAGCTAACATACCCCTGACCAGATCGTATTATTGACCCCACCAGCCCCGACTGAGTTTGGCCTCCTCACACATCACAAAGTTTAAGATGCCCTGAAAAATATTAGGGCTACAACATATAAAACCAATCTATGTTACTCATGGCTGGCAAAAGCCAGTGAAGAACAACTATGCCCACTACTAATGGAAATAGTCAGTGCCTCCTTCAGAGAAGCACATCTATCAAACACCTTGAAAAATGCAATAGTTCCTCCAATCTTTAGGAAGCCTGAACCTGAAGCTCTCTCCAACTATCATCCCGTCTCCAAACTCCTGTTCCTAGGCAAAATAATTGAGAAAGTAGTAACCACCATGCTTCAACAATATGTGGCATCAGCCAACCTCCTGGGTGCCTCACAATAAGGATTCAGATCTGGGCATTGCACAGAGATGGCTCTTGTGACACTAAAAAGTGACCACCTCATGGTGATAGACACAAGTAACAGCTCCTCCTCGCCAAAGGCCCTCAGAGATCCATATTATCCTTACTTCTCTTCAATAGCAACATGAGACCACTGGGAGACAGAGACATGGTAGAGGCTTAGTTGCCCATGCTGTCGACTCTCAGCTATATATCTCATTCTCAATTGATGCAATCACCACCGTTACTATAATGTTAGAAATCCTACAGGAAATTAGTTATTGGATGAAGACCAGCTGGCTCAAGCTGAACCCAAGTACAACTGAAATGACACTGGTTGGAAACTGGCCAAGATGCTCTCTCCACCTTCCAGTGAAGGCATATAGCTCTCATTCATCAAAGTGGTGTGAAACCTCAGGGTCCTTTTTGACTCTTTGTTAAATGTGGATGACCAGGTATCATCAGTTTCCAAAAATGCCCTCTTTCACCTCCAGCTTGCTAAGGAAGTTCATTGTTTCCTCCTGGATGAGGACCCGGCTGCAGTGATCCAAGCATTTGTCATCTCCAGGTTGGATTACTGTCACTCACTGTATCTGAAGCTGCATGGGTTCCAGCTTGTGAAGAATGTAGCTGCCAATTTTCTCCATAAGTCAAGCCACCGTGAGTCCATCAGGCCCATGCTCAAGTCCTTCCATTGGCTCCTAGTCAACTTCCAATGCCAGTTTAAGGTTTTGGTCATCATTTTGAAAGCAATTTATGGATCAAGCCCCAGATACATCAAAGAACAAATTTAAATCTGTGACCCACTGCAACAGCTGTGCTCTTTTGGGATGATGCAGATCGCAAAGCCCCAGACGGAATGCCTGAGAGCTGGGATAAAGCATTCTTGGCTGAGGGAATCAGGCTATGGAATAGTCTTCCCGAGGAGATCAGACACATCCAGTCTGACTGTGTTTAGGAAATGTTGCAAAACTTTTGAGAAAACTATTCTACTGTGACACACAATATGAACATTCTCTTCTATTTCCAACCCCTGCCACCTTAATAAAAATACAAAAAATAAAAAGCCAAGCAAACAAAAACCTTGCCCCAGGCAGTGTTTCAACCGCAAAAAGGAAGAAGTACAAGAGACTCCATGAAGTCCACCAGGGACTTCGCTATTGCTATTGATTTTATGCAGAAGGCACTCAGATACTACAGCAACTGTTGGCTGTATCAAAGCCTATGGGCTTGTCTACACTTGAAGCGCTACAGCAGTGCTGTTTCAGTGTAGACACGACTTATGCCAAAGGGAGGGGTTCTGCATCGTCAGAGTAATCCACCTCCCCGAGAGGTGGTAGCTAGGTCGATGGGAGAATTCTTCCGTCAACCTACCGCTGTCTACATGGGGACTTCGGTAGGCTTAACTATGGCTATGTCTACAGTAGAAACCTTATAGTGGCATAGCTGCACCGCTATAAGGTCTCCCGTGTAGCCGCTCTATGTCGGCAGGAGAGCATCTCCCGAGCGCTGTCCACACCGGCGCGTCTGTTCGTGAAACTTATATCGATCGGGGTGTGTGTTTTTTTCACACTCCTGACCAACAAAAGTTTTAGCGACAAAAGTGCTAGTGTAGATATAGCCTTAGGCACTCAGGGATGCGGATTTTTCATGTCCCCTGAGTGACATAGCTGGGCTGATCTAATTTTCTAGTGTAGACTAGCCCTAAAATAGATGGATAAGACAATAGCACTAGCAGGAGCTGCTCTGAGTGGCTGCTTCAGGCAAAGAGGGGAGAGAGTATCTTTATCCTTTCCAATGAGGAAAAAATGGTAAGGGGTGAGGGATAGGACAAGTCATCTTTGACTGTTGGTGATGAACTGACTGGGGGAGAGAAGTGTGTGACTGAACTGGAGGAAGAGAGGAGGACATGTATGAGAGTAGGAGAGGGAAGAGAAGAGATTAAAGCGCAAACTAGAAGGGGAATCAGGCAAACATATAATACTTCAAAATGTAGAACCTTCCCATCTGCAAGAGTATTGGGGAAGATTTCCTCTCCCAACAAATTAAATGGAACCCCTGAGTTTATATATGTTGGCTACAGCATGGAACTAACACATTTCTTTTGGTGTCAAACAAATATTCAGGTTTTCCTCCTTTCTCTGTTAAAAACTTAAAAAAACATTTTGCAGTTCTAGCATAGAAAAGAAAGGAAGCAGAGGAGGTGGGGTGGGAGTGAAGGAGGGACGACACTAAAACTTCACTGAGGACAAGCAGAAAAATTAAAAGATAAACAACCATGGAAATTTAACCTTTACAGTGCACTGTTTTAAAGGTCACAGTATCATTTCCAGGGATGCCTGGAATTATCAATTTTCATGAGTATCAGGTGTGAAAGAAATCAAGAAAATAGGAAAATGAACATTCAAAATTTGACATTTACTTGCTGTTTGCTGTGTTACCAAGTGGCGCTGCTTTAGGTAACAGAGAAGGTCCTGAAGCTACTGTAGAATAGAATACCGTGGGCTTGATTCTCATCTCACTCACATGAGTATTAATTAGGCATAACTCTACTGAACTCGGTGAGGTTACGCAAGAATAAAACTGGTGTGAGATTAGAATCCAGTCCTGTACATACATGTCTATGTGTGTAACAAAAATACAGTCCATTCCCTCTAAGTCCTTATCACATAAGTGCATAGTCTGTTCATGTCCTTAGTAATCACCTGGTCAGTCTCGTTCCCTTGGACCTCATGTAATCCCAGTCCCTTTACGTGGATAGAGTATTATGTTGAAGTGCATACTGAAAGCTACCCCCGTCTGCACACTGTCTCTGGATAATGCATACAAATATGCACAGCATCAGCTAAATGTGCAAACATGGGGGTTGAGTGGAAAATGTCAGATTACACAACAGCACTCATATAGTGTCAATTTTCGGTTACTAGAAAAAGCATTTGCCTACAGTAAAGATTTTTAACTCAAGTTAACTGATTTCTAGCTAACCTGAATTAGCTAACACATTTGTACATGCTAGTCTTGGCACTCCACAAACATTTGTACCCTGGAACATACAAATGTGATAGCTAATTCGAATTAGCTGGCAATCAATTAACTTGAGTTAAAAGCTCAAGGGTGACCAGAGTTTAACCAATGAAACAGAGGTGAAGGACCCCATGGAGAGGATAGTTTAGTCAGGGAATAAAGCATAGGACTTGGAGCTGGTAGATCTGCTGCTAGTGTTTTCCATACACTATCAAAGAAACTGAGGAACCACCTGATCAGCATCCTATACAGCAAACAGATAAACATCAAGAAAGAGCTCTCCAACCTGGAGACTTTCATAAATAACCAACCCTCCACACAAATGGACTTTACTAAAATAAGACAGGAGATCTACATTACACACTTCACCTCTCTACAAAGGAAAAAGGACCGTAAGCTGTCTAAAATCCTACCTGGCACATGGGGCCACAACAGGGGTACCCCTAACTCACCCAGCAATATCGTCAATTTATCCAGCTACACACTCAACCCAGCAGAGGAGTCTGTCCTATCTCGGGGACTCTCTTTTTGCCCCAGCACCCCCACGAACATGATACAGTTCTGCGGTGATCTGGAAGCCTACTTTCGCCGCCTCCGACTCAGAGAATACTTTCAAGATAACACTGAACAGCGCACTGATACACAGATACCCTCCCACCAACAACACAGGAAGAAGAACTCCACATGGACTCCTCCTGAGGGTCGAAATGACAGTCTGGACCTATACATAGAATGCTTCCGCCGACGTGCACAGGCAGAAATTGTGGAAAAACAACATCGCTTGCCTCATAACCTAAGTCGTGCAGAACGCAATGCCATCCACAGCCTCAGAAACCACCCTGACATTATCATCAAAGAGGCTGATAAAGGAGGTGCTGTTGTCATCATGAACAGGTCTGACTACCAGAAGGAGGCCGCCAGACAACTCTCCAATACCAAATTCTACAGGCCACTTTCCTCAGATCCCACTGAGGAATACACTAAGAAACTGCACCATCTACTCAGGACACTCCCTACACTAACACAGGAACAAATCAACATACCCTTAGAGCCCCGACCGGGGTTATTCTATCTACTACCCAAGATCCACAAACCTGGAAATCCTGGACGCCCCATCATCTCGGGCATTGGCACTCTCACTGAAGGACTGTCTGGATATGTGGACTCCCTACTCAGACCCTACGCCACCAGCACTCCCAGCTATCTCCGTGACACCACAGATTTCCTGAGAAAACTACAATGCATTGGTGACCTCCCAGAAAACACCATCCTAGCCACCATGGATGTAGAGGCTCTCTACACAAACATCCCACACACAGATGGAATACAAGCTGTCAGGAACAGTATCCCTGATGATGACACAGCACAACTTATTGCCGAGCTCTGCGACTTTATCCTCACGCACAATTATTTCAAATTTGGTGACAATATATACCTCCAGACCAGTGGCACCGCTATGGGCACCCGCATGGCCCCACAATATGCCAACATCTTTATGGCTGACCTGGAACAACGCTTCCTCAGCTCTCGTCCACTCACGCCCCTTCTCTACCTACGCTACATTGATGACATCTTCATCATCTGGACCCATGGGAAGGAGACCCTGGAAGAATTCCACCATGATTTCAACAGCTTCCACCCCACCATCAACCTCAGCCTGGACCAATCTACACGGGAGGTCCACTTCCTGGACACCACAGTACAAATAAGCAATGGCCACGTTAACACCACCCTATACCGAAAACCCACCGACCGCTATGCCTACCTTCATGCCTCCAGCTTCCACCCCGGACACACCACACGATCCATCGTTTACAGCCAAGCACTGAGGTACAACCGCATCTGCTCCAACCCCTCAGACAGAGACCAACACCTACAAGATCTTCACCAAGCATTCTCAAAACTACGATACCCACACAAGGAAATAAAGGAACAAATCAACAGAGCCAGACGTGTACCCAGAAGCCTCCTGCTACAAGACAGGCCCAAAAAAGAAACCAACAGAACTCCACTGGCCATCACCTACAGCCCTCAGCTTAAACCTCTCCAACGCATCATCAGTGATCTACAACCCATCCTGGACAATGACCCCTCACTTTCACAGACCTTGGGAGGCAGGCCTGTCCTCGCCCACAGACAACCTGCCAACCTTAAGCATATTCTCACCAGCAACCACGCACCACACCATAACAACTCTAACTCAGGAACCAACCCATGCAACAAACCTCGATGCCAACTCTGCCCACATATCTACACCAGCAGCACTATCACAGGACCTAACCAGATCAGCTACAACATCACCGGCTCATTCACCTGCACGTCCACCAATGTTATATATGCCATCATGTGCCAGCAATGCCCCTCTGCTATGTACATTGGCCAAACTGGACAGTCACTACGCAAGAGGATAAATGGACACAAGTCAGATATCAGGAATGGCAATATACAAAAACCTGTAGGAGAACACTTTAACCTCCCTGGCCACACAATAGCAGATGTTAAGGTAGCCATCTTACAGCAAAAAAACTTCAGGACCAGACTCCAAAGAGAAACTGCTGAGCTCCAGTTCATTTGCAAATTTGACACCATCAGATCAGGATTAAACAAAGACTGTGAATGGCTATCCAACTACAGAAGCAGTTTCTCCTCCCTTGGTGTTCACACCTCTACTGCTAGCAGAGCACCTCACCCTCCCTGATTGAACTAACCTCGTTATCTCCATACTGATTTATACCTGCCTCTGGAGATTTCCATTACTTGCATCTGAAGAAGTGAGGTTCTTACCCACGAAAGCTTATGCTCCCAATTCTTCTGTTAGTCTTAAAGGTGCCACAGGACCCTCTGTTGCTTTTTACAGATTCAGACTAACACGGCTACCCCTCTGATACCTGCTGCTAGTTTGTTTCCACTGACCTCAAGCAAATCATTTAATCCCTGTTCCTCAGTTTCCTCAGCTTCAAAAAGGGAATATGAAATGATCTGCCTCACTAGGGTGGTGTTGCGATAATTAATTCATTACATTTTGCAAAGTACTTTGGGATTCCAGTCCTATGATTCTATGATTGTATTTCCACAGAGCTTGCTTATAAAGTATTTTTTTTATTATTATTATAATATCCCATTAACAATTCCCTAGTGAGCTTCGCATGGACTGTTATTTTTTGCATGGATTTATATTCCAAATTTATGTCACAGGCACCTAGAGTCTGGATCTGACAATTTTTAAGGAATTATAAAGCACATAAATAAAATGATCCAATCCTGATAAAATGCAACTTCTATTTGCACAAGGTAATCTGTCCCCATCCTCTCTCTCAGTGCTATATGACAGACATATTAATTATAAAGTGGATGAACATTGTGGAAGAAGAGACTACTCAAGTAAGGACATGAGTTGAATAGTGAAAGAGCCATTGGATACACTACAAATGAAAACCAAAGGGCTACCTCAGTGCCCACTATAATTGACACCATGACCAACATATTATGTTGAATTAGGAAAGCAGTAATGGAGAATTTTACATCTGACTTTTTCAAAGCTCAGCAAGGGGTATTCTGTGGTTCAAAAAAATCTTTTTATTTTTATTTTTAAAGGAGATTGATTGCTTCAGGCCCTCGTCTCTCTCAGCTTTATTTTCAAAAATTGGTGGGTCCATTTACTCATTCAAAGATGCAAATGCAAATGCACAACTAATGCATAATTCACAGACACAGTCACTTTTATTGCTTGTGCAAACTGGACAACTGCAAGTTCTAATGACCAGTTAGATAAGTAACTCACATGCCTTATCCCAATTCACTTGAATCACTGAGATAATTGCACAAACGCATTAGGTGCATAACAGCACAGTCCCTTTTTGCATGCATAATTGCACAGGACTAATTTTGAAATGAGGCCACAAATGTTTCAGTATACCAGGAGTGAAATGGCCCTAGATGACACAGTAATTTAGAATTCACATTGTCCAATGCTTTTGTCTAGTGCAGGGGTCGGCAACGTTTGGCACTCGGCTCGCCAGGGTAAGCATCCTGGCGGGCCGGGCCAGTTTATTTACCTGCTGACGCGGCAGGTTCGGCCGATCGCGGCCCCCACTCGCCGCGGTTCGCCGTCCCGGGCCAAGGGGGGCGGCGAGAAGCGGCGCGGGCGAGGGATGTGCCGGCCGCAGCTTCCCGCCGCCCCCATTGGCCCGGGACGGCGAAACGCGGCCAGTGGGGACCACGATCGGTCGAACCTGCCGCGTCAGCAGGTAAATAAACTGGCCCGGCCCGCCAGGATGCTTACCCTGGCGAGCCGAGTGCCAAACGTTGCCGACCCCGGGTCTAGTGCATGAGAATGACCTTTTGAGGTATGTTCATAATATTTAGATGGGCTCTTAGTCTCAGTTCTGAGGGAAACTGTTCTTACAATGTGCTCATTCTATTGTTTATGTTGATTTTCAGATGTGTTATTTCATAAAACATGAATATAGGTATTAATTTCCCTTCTGTAAGTTCCATTACCTGCTGATCATCAGGAGTCCATATGCCACAGGTGATCTGACTCTCCAAGTTAATCTCCGAAGACCAATGTCTCTGTCCACTGACTGAACCAACCAGCACAAATCCATCCCTATAGGAGATGAGTGCTTGAGTCCCATCATGGCTCCATGTAAAGTCGCTCACCTTAACATATACATAGATAAGAGATTAGACATTAATCATGCAATAATTTCCAAGTTATTATAATTAAGGCACCATTGTATAGCACCAAATGAGGATAGCTTAGCCAAAGGGCTACACAGTTAGAAGTGTGGTACGGATTTGTATGAAATTTTGGTAAAATGTTAATGTGCTAATTTCTTCTCTTATAGCAGTTTTGTGGTTTCATGGATGTTTCCCAACAATGAAAAAGCAACAATATTAATACTTAGCATTTTCATGCTACCTTTCATCTCAAGATCTCAAAGTGCTTTTCAAATGTTAAGTTAGCCCTGCAAGTATTACTATACCCATTTTATATATGATTTATTATGGAGAAGTTTAACATGGAATTAATATACGGTGTCATAAAACTTGCTTAGAATAGCGCATTTTTATCACATGGCAATGGAAATCAGAAGTTCCTGATGGTAATTAATTGAGGGTTTAGCAATTTCATACTGTGCCACCAGTGAAAAACTCATTAATACACTGAGAACCAGTAACAAGAGTTTAAAAAAAAAAAAAAAATTCTTGAGATTGTTAACTAGATACAATGGGATAAAAAAGGACTATTCCTTTATCATGTTCCCTCGGAGTGAAATTCACCAGTGGGCCACTAAAGTCCCACTTAAGTCTTACTTAAGCCTTGTTTTGAAGTCTTAAGTAGAGTGTGAATCTTGTCCTTGCTTTCTGCCTCATAGCAAATTTCATCCTGTTTGTAAAACCCAAGCAGCTCAGTGTAGCAGGAATTTCTATGACACTACCTGTTTAGTCATTTCAATAAAGAAATGTTTTTTAAAAAGGAAGATTGCACTTTGCATTTTCATCTTTTTCATTTTGAACCTCTTATGATTTGACTGTTCCTGACTAAAGAGAAAATGTTCATACCAACCTGTGCCCCGCGATCATTCACAAGCTCCACAGACCATCTGCCTTCATATTGAATCCAAACAAAAATTCCTCCATCTGCATCGCAGGTTGCCAGTTTCTGGAATGGTTCATTCCATCTCACCAGTACAACCTAAAGAGATTCCAAACAAATGCAGCATTACCATGTCTGTATACAGTGTTAACAAGTGTTTTACAAGAGACTCAATTAACTAATACTGCAAAATAAACAATGTCACATTTAAATTCTGAATAAGATCTACAAAATAGTAATTTTCGGCATAATATCATGCAGCTCTCAAGAACAGCTGGACTCATTTTATTACAGGACTCATTTTATTATGGCTGTCAAGCAATTCAGAATTCTCCTAACTATCAGGCCTTTATGGAAGACATCAGATACCTCTGAAACTAACAAAAACATGTTGTATGTGGTAATCCAGAGTTCCACTGTAGAAAGAGTAAACAAACCTTGAAGTCCCTGTACACACAATCTGCCTTTCTCAAACCACTTTCCCCTGCCCCCACCTCAAAGGCTACCAGATTCCCTGGGCCAAATTCTCAATTCTACTGACTTCAGTGGAGCCAGGTCCACTTTCACCAAGGTTGAATCTAGCCCCCTGCATCAACAACCCCTTTAAAAACATTCCAGACTCCCTAATTCATGAGAACTTGGAACATAATTTAACTTGAATGTTTCTTCTCTGCTACCGATTGCAGAGGGAATGAGGCTTTGTATGGGTTCTTCCTTCTCACATTAGAGACGTTTGGATTCTTCCTACAGAACTTAGCCAAGCTAAAACCTGCCATGACTGGTCTCTCATTTATAATTAGCATGAAGTTAAGTTAATAAATGAAGCCACTTTAGAAGCCCCAATATGCACCTGAAATGAACCATGTCATCTTAGTGCAGGGATGGGCAAACTTTTTGGCCCGAGGGCCACATCTGGGTATGGAAATTGTATGGCGGGCCATGAATGCTCACAAAATTGGGGGTTGGGGTGTAGGAGGAGGTGAGTGCTCCAGCTGGGGGTGCAGGCTCTGGGGTGGGGCTGGGGATGAGGGGTTGCGGGTGCAGGATGGTGCTCCAGGCTGGGACCGAGGGGTATAGGAGGGGGTCAGGGGTGCAGGCTCCGGGCAGTGCTTACCTCAAGCAGCTCCCGGAAGTAGCTGCATGTCCCCCCTCCGACTCCTACGTGGAGGCACGTCCAGGCAGCTCTGCGCGCTGCCCTGTCCGCAGCCGCTGCCCCTGCAGCTCCCATGGGCTGCAGTTACCAGCCCATGGGAGCTGCAGAGGTGGCACTTGAGGCGGGGGCAGCGTGCGGAGCCCTCTGGCTGCCCTACGTGTAGGAGCCGGAGGGGAGACATGCCACTGCTTCCAGGAGCCGCGTGGAGCCACAGCACTCACGGAGCGAGGCAAGCCCTGGACCCTGCTCCCCGGCGGGAGCTTGAGGGCCAGATTAAAACATCTGAAGGGCCAGATGAGGCCCCCAGGCCATAGTTTGCCCACCCATCTTAGTGCCTTAAACAGAAATTAGCCTTAAAAAACATTTACCTTCTGCTCTCATCTTTCACATTTTTTTTTCTGATTTAGTTTAATTTCCAAAATGTCAGAATAATCCAACTAGGTATACATACAGACTCACCACCATATAATAGCATAATACATGAAAACTACAGACAAAAATATTAAATTGACAATTATGAGAGTGTAAATTTAGTTGTTGAATGGTCAGAGTCTAGGGTGGGTGCCTGCTGAATTGTTAGACAGCACACATCTATCCAAATAAATACTCTTCATTTCCCAAAGAACAGGACTATGTTTCCTCAAATTCATTCGGATTTTCACTAAAATGGGATGGTACTCTTGAAGGGCCCCATTTTGCGGCTGATTCTGCACAGGAGGATCCTTGCACCCATGAGGAGCCCCACTGAAATCAGGCACTGTACAGAGCCAGGATCAGGAGTTAAATTTGCAACATTGGGACTTAAATTTACTAGGTAAAACAAACTCCTGTACCAGTTTATGGACTGTAAAGGCCATATCTCCAGCTGGTGTCAATCAGCATAGCTTTCCATTCCTGAAGGATCAATCTTGTAGCTACTGAAATAACCCAACAGAAATTATCTCCTGGTGCACTATATAGGACTCTTGAGTAAAGGTTGTGGGGAGAAGTGGGTGTGGTGAACCTCTTCCTTGCTCTCAAACAGCAGAGCAGAATCCCTCCAAACACTCTGAAAAAAGCACTAGGCCATACATCCTGCTAGAGTAATAGCCTCACACCACAGCTCCAAGTGGCTTCTCTGGAGAGGGTGTCCAGCCCTGAGCTGGATAGCTCATCCAATGCTGTCAGGCACACAGACGGCTTTTTTTTAGAAGAGCAGTAAGCAGCCCATTGCTCTAGGCTGCTGTGAACCATCCTCCACTCTGGGCTGGAGTTGCAGTCGAAACAGCTCTGCTGCCCCATCCCTGAGCTGCTCTAGCAGAGAAGGACCATAATACCGTAGCCCCACGCCAATATTGGTATTATATGTAAAATATGTATAACATGTCTTATTATATAAATTAAACATATACAGAGCAATCACTTCATTCACATTGGGGTGAAATGCAGCAACCATGTAGGGCAGGGGTTCTCAACCTTTTTCTTTCTGAGCTTCGTCCCCTCCCCCAACACGCTATAAAAATTCCACAGCTCACCTGTATCACAACAACTGTTTTTCTGCATACCCAGTAGATTAAAAGCCAGGGCCAGCGTTAGGGGATAGCAAGCATGGCAACTGCCCAGGGCCCCATACCACAGAGGGCCCCATGAAGCTAAGTTGCTCGGGTTTCAGATTCAGCCCTGGGTGGTGGGGCTTGGGCTTTCTGTCCTGGGCCCCAGCGACTCTAACGCCGGCCCCTCTCTGGTTTATTTTGGCGGACCACCTGAAACCTGCTCACAGCCCCGCAGGGGGCTCCAGACCCCTGGCTGAGAACCACTAATGTAGTGGAATGCACCAATAATTCTCAACAGTATTATGAAGGAAGTCAACAAAATACCTTCTCTAACAGCCTTCTCCCCAAATCTTTAGAGGTGGGGGAAGTATTTGCAGCTCCATTGATTTTAAATGGAGTTATGAGTGCTCCACACCTCTGAAAATCAGGCCCTTAATGCCTAGATAGTACTGTGACTGGACTTTTCATAGACAAGATAGACAAACTGCAAGGGGAACTTAGGTATAGGAGATAAACTAACTGCTCTAACAACATTATAGTTCTTATCTAATCCCATAAAACCCTGAGTTAAGATGCTCCTGCATTTTAAGATCACCTTGTTGTGCATGGCTCTTATAAGGATTTGAGAAGAGGATATGATTTTACAGATAACACTTTCTAATTAACCTGCTGACATGAGCTAAGGGCACAGTGACAATATTTAACTTGAAATGCCTTGGCTCTTATCTATTTTCAAATGGAACCTTAGGGAAACTTGATGATTTCTCTCTCTCCTTCTCGTGATTATGGTATAAATGGAAGTGAAGAAGATTGGGTGCAAGCGACCCTCTAACAGAATATCTATGCTTTCTCTGAATTTGATACACTGTCCAAGAGTTCATTTAGATACAGACATTCATACAATTAGAATAATTAGGTCCTCGTATACTCTAATATACATACCTCTGGTATACCCAAACTATCCAATTTAGTAACTTTCTGGCCAAATCTCAGCCTAATGTGAGCTGCCATGATCAAAATACCAAAGAGCCTCTGACATTTAGAATCATAAACTCACTTCTATAATTACAAATGAAAGTAGGGCAATGACTTCATATGTCTGGTGGTAGCTAGCTCCAAAATAAGTCATTTTTGTGACAGCATTTTATAATCCAACTTTTTAAAAACACAGAGCAGATGTTCTCATTTCATAAGATCATGTTTAAGATGTTTCCTTCATTTAAATTTAACATCTGACCAAAGGTGCTGACTCCACAGCTGCTCAAATATCTCCAATTTCATTTTTGGCACTTACTGTATTTGGAGGAGAGATAAAGAAAGGAAGAAAGATTGCCCAAACCATTCAGATGACTTTTGAATCGGCTAAAATGCATGAAAACAAATTAAAGGTGAAACTCACCCCTGAGCAAAGAGCCAGACCAAGGCCTATATAATACACCCCACCACAATGCATAAGCTTCACTAACAGCCCAAATTCTCAAGGTATTAAGATGATGTTAAAAAAAAATAGTGAACAGAGTTTGAGCATAGAAGTTTCTGGTTATCAGGGAATAACATACAGATTATCGAGGGTGCAAAGTTTGGTTTAAGATAAAGTGGCATGAGGAATACATAATCTGCAATATCCCCGATTGGAGGTAAAAGGTTGATGGGTCAAAGTATAGACATTGAGATATGAGGGTATGAAGTTCATAAAGTGGCTATGTTGGGGTGTGGATTATAATGAGTGGATATGATGATGAGGATGGATTGACTCTCATTTGGTGAGATTTAATGTTCAGGGGGTTTATGGTTCCAGTTCATATGATCCAACGGAGGAGGTCACTTGGTCCCTTTCTCGTAGTGGGAGAACGATGTCACTCTGGCTCACGCCTCCTGGTACTGTCGGTGGCCGGTGATGTGCTCGATGTAGATGTCCCTGGACCATCGGATGGCGTCTGAGACCATGAGGCGCCGCATGAGACGTGCATAGCGTCGACCGATCCCGCAGGTCCGCAGCACACGCTCGTTGCAGGGGTCCCAGGCACCCAGGGCTCCGACAATCAGGGCGTCCATCTGCACCTCATAGCCCTTCGCTCTCAGGGTGTCAGCCAGGGGGGCGTACTTTTCCAGCTTACGAGCTCAGGCTTCGCGAAATGCCGGGGTCCTGTTCTCAAAGGAGACCGTGACATCGACGAGGATGATCTTTTTCTGGGCCTCGTCGGTGACAACCACGTCAGGTCGTAGCTGGCTGTCGGTACCGGCGATGGTGCAGTTCACGGAGATCTCCCCCAGGCGTGGTGCGATGGCTTTCACCAGGCGGTTCTGGATGGCGTTGTGGCGCAGCTGCCAGGCTCTGGAGTGGGGTTTGCAGCTGCACAGGACGTGGGGCAGGGTCTCGTTGGGGTAGCAGCACTTCCTGCAACGCTTGTCTCGGTTCCCATGGCGGACGGCTCCGTTGAGCGGGACGCAGTTGAGCCGGGCACGGTGGATGAACCGCCAGTCGGCGAAACAGGTGAAGCCGCCCCAGTCGAGGAAGTGGTTGCTGGCGTCCCACTTGCTGGTCAACTCAAAGGCTTTACCCTGGTCCAGTTTACGCTTCAGGGTTTCCACGTACAGCGAGTGGATGGCGGCCTTCAGAGTCCTCTCCAGCAAGCCCCTGGCCGTCAGGGTAACGACGGTGTTGTCGTCGGACCTGATCTGTGGCACCCGGATTCCCAGCTCCTGGCGCTCCTCGCACAACTCCCAGCGGCAGCCGATGCGCTTCCCCAGGCGACGCGTGGCGTTGCAAGTGCGGGACCACAGTGAAGCGATGTCGCGCCCGTCCCGTCCAAATTCCCCATCAAGGGAGCCGCTCAGGAAGGTGGCGATGTCTTGGTTCGAGGGGGCTCTGCCGATCCACTTCTCTGTCGCATCATGCAGGGCATTCGCCGCAATGTTCCTCACCATGGCATTGGGACATGTCAGCAGGCGGAAGGCGTGGGTGATCACCGCGACGTCGCACAGGTCACCCATGCGGGGGACGTTGGCACCGCCTGTGGGCGATGTAGACCAGCTCGTTGCTGGCTCTCTGGGGAAGGAACAGCCACTTCTTCACCAGCTTCCGGATGATCTTGTCTGCCTTGTTGAGGGGCACCTTTGCCACGGTGGATCCCCTTAGGGTGAACGAGATGCGTGGGATCAGGAAGGTGTTCAGGGCGTTTATCTTCTGCCACGGTGCCAGCAGGGAGGCATCAATCTTGGCGGCGTCCTGCAAGATCTCCTGGATGGTGTCCTCGGGTGTCTGCCGGACACGGAACCCTGTTGGCGTGCCCAGGTGCTGGTATGCCTGCCCCTCTGCCAGGGGGATGACGGGCTCACCCTGGATCTGGAACCCCGTTGTCTGCACCGAGTCCCTTTTGCTGCCGTCAATGTGCAGAGTTGCGCACTTCTTTGCATTGAAGCGGAGCCCCATCCAGTCAGTAGCTCGGCTGGTGGCATCTAGCATACCTTGGAGCAGGCCTGCACAACATGCGGCCCGCGGGGGCTCACTGTGCGGCCCGTGGGGGCAGGGCCGGCTCTAGGCACCAACAAAACAAGCTGGTGCTTGGGGCCGCACATTTTTAGGGGCGGCATGGCCGGCGCCAGAATGCCGCCCCTAAAAATGTGCCCCGGCCGCCCTAGCTCACCTCCGCTGCCGCTCGCGCGCCGCTACTTGCCCTCCCTCCCAGGCTCTCAAGCCTGGGAGGGAGGGGGAGCAGCGGCGCGCGAATCAGCTGTTTCGCGCGCCGCGGCCGCTCGGGGTCTCCCCTTCCCTCCCAGGCTCTCAAACCTGGGAGGGAGGGGGAGATCCTGAGCGGCCACGGCACGCGAAACCGGCCCCCCTGCCCCAAGCGGGACACGGGCACAGAGCCCTCGCCCCCCCCCCCCCCAGCGGGGCACGGGGCTCAGCCACCGCCCCCGTCCTGAGCGCCTTTTGGCCCACCCCCCCCCAGGACTCCTGCCCCATCCAACCCCCCGCATTCCTTGATGCCCCCCCCCGGGACCCCTGCCCCATCCACCCCCTTCCCTGTCCCCTGACTGCCCTCCGCCGCCCCATCCAACTCCTCTCCTGATTCCCTATCCAACCACCCCTTCTCCCTGTCCCCTGACCACCCTTGGAACCCCAGCCCCTGACTGCCTCCCACCGCCCCATCCAACCCCTGCTCCTTCCTGACTGCCCCCCGGGACCCTTGCCCCCATTCAATCCCCCTGTTCCCTGCCATCTGACCGCCCCGACCCCTATCCACCCCCCTGAACTCCCCTGCCCTCTATCCAACACCCCCTCCCTGCTCCCTTACCGCGCTGCCTGGAGGTGGCTGGCGGCACTACAGCCACGACGCTCGGCTGGAGCCGGGCCACGCCGCCACCGTGCAGTGCCTGGAGCACCGGGTCAGGCTGAGCTTGCAGCCCCCCCGCTTCCCGCGAATCAGCTGTTCGCACAGGAAGCCTGGGAGGGCTGAGAAGCAAGCGGCGGCTTCGCGCTCAGGCCCAGGGAAGCGGAGCAGAGGTGAGCTGGGGCGGGGAGCGGTTCCCCTCCGCGCCCTTCCCCCCGGGTTACCTGCTGTGGCGCGGGCGGCTCCCCCCACCCCAGCTCACCTCCGCTCCGTCTCCGCCTCCCTGGGCTTGAGCGCGAAGCCACCGCTTGCTTCTCTGCCCTCCCAGGCTTCCTGCGCGGACAGCTGATTCGCGGGAAGCGGGGAGGGGAGGGGGAGAAGCGGGGCAGAGTGTTCAGAGGCGGAGGCGGAGTGGAGGTGAGCTGGGGCCGGGGAGCGGGGCGGAGAGCTGGAGCACCCATGGGGTCGGCTCCTAAGGCGCCACTTTTGGATAATGTGCTCAGGGAGAGCAGCCGCTCCCTCTGCTCCCCCCCAGCTACAGTCCTGGTCACTTCAACTTACCGGTTGTTAAATTTAGAAGCCCTTTTAGAACCGGTTGTCCCGCGCAGGACAACCAGTTCTAAAAGGGCTTCTAAATTTAACAACTGGTTCCCGCGAACCGGTGCGAACCGGCTCCCGCTCACCACTGGAGACTCCCCTTGCCGCTCTCACCCTAGGAGCCAGAGACCTCCCAGCAGGGCTGGTGAGTGCGGCCAGGGAAGGGGGAAGGGTGTGGTGGAGTGAGTGTCTGGGAGATGTGCGGGGGGTGCTGGGCTGTGAGGGTGTGGAGGGCGCTGGGCAGCGGGGGAGGTTTGTGTGTTTTGGGGTGCTAGGCAGTGGGGGCCTGTTGGGGGGTGCTGGGCAGTGAGGGAGATCTGTGTGTGTCAGGGCACTGGGGGTCTGTGTGGGGCATTGTTTAGTTGTGGTGGTGGGGCTGTGGGGAAGGGCACTGGGAGGGAGGGAGGAGAAATCTGTGTGTATTGGGAAACTAGCGAGTGGGGGGTTCTATGTGGGGTGCTGATGTGTATTAAGAGTTACCAGCTGGATTGAGGACTGATAGATCTGGACAGAGTTTATATTGAATGGGCAAATGAAAAAGATCGCAGGGAAAAACAGTAAGGTTAGTTTAGCCGTCTTTGACATTTCGACCAATAAGGAAATTAAAATGCATTTGTAATTACATATCTTATTCTTGGCTGATAATCATTTATTGATAATTTTTACGAAAATTTTCAATTTAAAACACAAACTTTTGTTTTTCTTTTTTTACTTATGATGTCTATCTGAAAACCCATATAAATTGACACAAATTGCAAATTAAAACTTTTTAAATGTATAAGCATTTTACTCACTTGGGCGCATTTGCCTCATGGGACACAAATTTGAACTCTGCTTCAAAAATTTGCACAGAAGAAATTTTTCTTTTACCTTAATTATACTATCTTAGGAGCCCGCTATAACATAGTACCAAGGTTCAATACAAAGTCATATAAAAGTTATACAAAAATGCATAATGCAGAGATTTATCTACAACTGCATTGATTGACTGCTGTGTGCAGTAATATAGTGACCCCTGGACTACAGGCTTCCACACACTGTCAGTGCCTTGCTAGTGTGCCAATCTCTCTTCTCTTTGTGTGTGACTGTGAGTGTTTCCCTTGTGTGTGAATTTATTCAACAAAATCTTGAGCTTCATAATGGATACCATGAGTGAAAAGAAAAAGAGAAAAATAGAATCAGAGCACAAAGTTTTCAACACTGAATGGACGAATAAATACTTATATACTATTTCCAAAGACAAAATACTGTGCCTCGTGTGTCGCGAAACGTTAGCCGTTCCGAAAGAATACAACCTTCGGTGGCACTTTGAAACTAAGTATCCCAATCTCGCCAAATTGAGCCCAAATGAAAAAATAATTAAAGCAGCCAGTTTAGCGAAAAACCTTAGTAGAGAACAGCAAATTTTCAAGAAAGTGAGCACTGAGAATGATACAGTTACTAAAATAAGCTTTAAAATTTCTAAGGAAATTGGTGCTGCTGGGAAATGCTTGACAGAAGGCGAGTTATTAAAAAAATGTATGTTGATTGCTGTATCTGAGTTATGTCCAGAAAAGAGGGGAATATTTGAGAATGTCAGTCTATCACGCATGACTGTACGGAGAAGAATAGCTGACATTTCTACCAATTTAAGTGATCAGTTAAAGCAGAGAGTCAGTGAATTCTGCTTTTACTCCCTAGCTATGGATGAAAGCACCGATTTAAAAGACACCGCCCAACTTCTTATTTTTATTAGAAGTATTGATAAAAACTTTGAAATTACTGAAGAACTTGCTGGCATGTGCTCCATGACGGGTTGCACAACCGGAAAAGAAATCTCCAGTGAAGTGATAAAGTGCACGAATGATAAGTCGGGATTAGATTTCACAAACTTGGTGGCCATTTGTACTGATGGTGCTCCAGCTATGTGCCAAAAAAATGTTGGAGCAGTTACTCTTCTTGAAGAATTTATCGGGAGAGAAATAACCAAACTTCACTGCATTATGCATCAGCAGGTTTTGTGTAGCAAAGTCTTAAAATTTGAGCATGTAATGTCAGTGGTAGTTTCCATTGTAAACTACATCCGTTCTAGAGGACTTAAAACATAGGACATTTCGAGCCTTTCTTGAAGGGGTAGACACCGAGTGCAATGACTTAATCTACCATACAGAAGTGAGGTGGTTGAGTCGAGGAAGAGTTCTCCAGCGTTTTGTTGCTTTGAAAGAGGAGGTAGCAAAATTCCTAGAAAATGGGCCAATAAAATTCCCAGAGCTTGAAAATGAGTCCTGGAATCAAGATCTCTTTTTCTTTTGTGATATTACAGCACACCTGAATGATCTCAACATTCAACTTCAGGGAAAAAATCAACTTATATTTCAAATGTGTGCAGCAGTGAAAGCTTTCAAAATGAAATTGAAACTTTTCAGAAGTCAGCTGTCAAAAGGTGAAATGTGTCACTTTCCCACTTGTGCACAGCGTATCCCTCAGCACAAACACGCCGAGTTAGGAGAAAAATACGCAAAGCACATCATTCTTTTGATTGAAGAATTTGACAGAAGACTTACTTTGTCTAAAGAAGAAGACGTCCAGTTGAAGCTGATTGAAGATCCCTTTTCTGTGGATCCAGAGGAAGTGCCACTAGATTTGCAGTTGGAGGTTATTGAACTTCAGTGTTCAGCAGTTTACCGAAATAAGCACAGAGAAAGCAGCTTGCGGGACTTCTACAAAAGTCTGGACAATGAAGTTGCACTGAAAACGTTCAGCATTTTTGGACGCACTTACATATGTGAACAAACATTTTCCATCATGAACATGAATAAAAACAAGCAACGTTCTTCTCTGACTGACGACCATTTGGAAGACATTATGAAAATATCCACTTCAAATATGACCCCCAAATGCGACAAGCTTGTTGCCGAAAAGAGATGTAATATTTCTCATTAAATTTGCAAGGTAATTATGAAAAGTACAAATGTTTTCTTTCAACGGAACAGATGTTTTTAATTTTTCCATGATTAATAAAAAAAATTAAAATAATTTAAAAAATTGTTTGATTTAATTGAAAAATTCTTAATAAAGTATCACACACCCTCCCCCCCAAACCTTAGCTGTTTCGGCGGGGCGGTGCTGGGGAAGGAGGGTTTGTTTCCGCGGGGCTGGGCAGTGCTGGGGGGGGGGGGTGTTTCCGCGGGGCCGGGGGGTTTCGGCCCTCAGCTGTTTTCTTTGGAGTAATATGGCCCTCGCCGCTTTACGAGTTGTGCAGGCCTGCCTTGGAGGCTCTCTGGGTTGTCCGTGGTCAGGACCAGATCGTCCGCGTAGGCCAGAATGCTGAGTTTCTTGCCGTGCAGGTCGAAGCCGGTCGGGCCGCTGGAGATGGCTCGGATGAGCGGTTCCATGGCCAGGTTGAAGATGATGGGGCTAAGGGGGCATCCTTGTTTCACGCCGCGGTGGATAGGGATGGCGTCCGTCTCTCCGTCCGTGGCGCGGATGGTGGTGGTGCAGTCCTTGTAGAGGTCTCGGAGGATCTGGATGAGGGTTTCTGGCATCCCGAACTCTCCCAGGGTGGCAAAGATGTGATGGTGGGGTATGGACCCAAAGGCGTTGGTCAGGTCAAGCCATGCTACTGCGCACTGCCTCTTGGACCTCCTGGCCTCCTGGATGGCCGTCTGAAGGAGGAAGTTGTGCTCGTAGCATCCCTCGCAGGACATGAAACCCTTCTGCACTGAGCTGACGGCGCCCCCGCACACTGACCAGTCTGTGATCCTTGCCGCGAGGCAGCTGGCATACAGCTTGTAGATGGTAGAGCAAATTCTCAAGGTATAGCTACACTGCAATGTAAGCCCTAAGTCCTGGCTTGACTCAGGCTCAGACTCTCCACCCCCGTAGGGTCCTGGAATGCCGGGTCCAAGCCCTGAGTTAGTGAGACTTGTGTGTAGATGGAAGGTGGGCCAGGCTTGTGCCTAAGTTCAAACACTGGGCTTACGTTATAGTGTACACATACCCCCAGAGGCTCCAAGCTTGTGTTACCTTTAATATTCTCCATTGGGCTTTCTGGGCCCAGATCCTCAAAAGGTATTTAGGCACCTAACTCCCATTTCTGGGCCCAGATCCTCAAAGGTATTTAGGATCTGGGCCCTTGTGTCCTCATGTAGCTACTCATAGCTAATACTTTTGGGGTTTTTTTTTTTTTAGTAAGCTCTAATATATTCTAAATAGTGCTTGAGCCAAAGGCCAACAAAATCAATTGGAGTCTTTCCATGGACTTCAACGAGTTTCAGATCAGGCCCTTTTTGTTACGTTTCTCTACAATATGTGATGATGAATTTGTTTGAAAAGCATTCAAAATTTTCCACAGTTTTTGTCTTCAATGTCAACTTCATTTTGTTGAATTACATTTAATTAATACAAAAGGCACTAAAAACTCTCCACAAGAACTGACTGCATTGTTATTATGATGACATGAACACAAAAGCATCAGCAAAAAGGAAAGCCTTTGAAAATCATTTTTCATACAGTATTAAGGCTTTCTTATTCTTGTGACACATCTTTTGCTTCCATATTATAAATTAAAACTCAGCACATTTATGCAAGGATTAAATGTCATTTTTTTAATTTGAAAAATCAACAACAGACAATGTGGAGCCCAAGCTCTAGTACAAGACTTTAAACGGGTAAAGAAATACTTTTAAAGCTCCTTGTTTATCTAGATCCCAAATTTGGCTGGCAAGGGACAAAATATGCTTCCGTCTTTTCTTTCTTTTTTTAAAAACATGTAAATATATTGTTTATTAAGGCCCTACTTAATTTGCAGTATTGCGGAAATTGCGGATTCCCGCAATATTAGGCTTGAGCTGGAATTTTGATTTTAATTAGCTTACTTTGCACTGTCTGAAGTTTTGCATACATTTTCAGGTTTGCAACACACACTTTTCCCCCCATTAGTAAAGTAGAATCCTATTTAGCTGAGCTCATAGTGGCTGGGGCTTGGGCTGTCAGCCCCATACATGGCAGGGCTCCCGCTATCAGCCCCACGCATTAATGACTTTAATATAGTTGCAGCAAAATGTCTGGTTATCAAAAAATTAGCAGGCATAACATAATACTTGAGTGTTTATACTGTTTCAGCAATTTTTCTAAAACAAACAGGTCTTCTCCATCTTTTCCAAATTACTGCAATTAATAAAGGTCCATTATTACTTCTGCGCAATTTTCTATGTCTTGTCCGCAACTCAGCCGCAATTATGTGATAATCATCCTGCAATTCAAAGTAGGGCCTTATTATTTATTAAACAAAAGATGTGCTGTATATCAGCCGTGATTATTATTTATATTCTGATAGCACCTAGAGCTCCCAGCTGATTTGCCTGAACTCTGTTTTTGTTTTCTTGACTGTGTGTATGATCAGTGATTAAACTTGACTGCAACAGGAGGAGAAGCTCTTACCACACCAACCCAGGAGGAGGGTGACGGGAGCTGTGCTGTTTAGCCAAGCCAGAGAGAGCTGTCTTGCACCCCATGCCCCTCACACACAGTCCCTTGCTTTACCCTGAGTGTGGTTTCTAGCCAGATATAGCTATGAACAATGTTAAGCAGGGAAGTCTCAGCTCAGACTTTTCCAGCCAGACCACACTGCCCACAACATAGTAGGAAAGTTACACTAATTTTGCACTTCCACTGAATGCTAAAAGGCAGCAAATTTAGGGTTACCATCCGTCCGTATTTCCCCGGACATGTTCGGCTTTTGCGCCTGTAAATAGCGTCCGGGAGGAATTGGTAACAAAGTTAAAATGTCCGGGGTTTTTTTCTCCCTCACCTCCCTCCCTCCCTTCCATGCAGAGTGCGGCTGCTGATTGTGCGGCTTGGCTGATTAAGCTGCTCCCATTGGCCTCCAGCAGCCAGAGCCCTCCCCTGCTCCCCCCTCCCTCTGTCTGCAGCCCTGTGTAATACACAAACCGACCCACCGGGCAGCGTGTTTTGCAAACACGTGGAGCCAGAATGGTAAGGGGAGTCCGGGGGGGGGGACGGCCAGTCAGGGAGCGGGGGAGTGTTGGATGGTTCCCCGGCCTCCACCTGCCACCCCCCCTCCGCGCCCCCCCCCCCATGAACCCCCTCCAGGGCCGGCTCTAGGCACCAGCAAAGCAAGCAGGTGCTTGGGGCAGCAAATTTGCAGGGGCACAAGAATCCAGCATGGGAGCTGAGAACCAACAGGGAGCCCTTAGAGCTGTAGTTCCTTGGTTAGCTCCCTGCCTATAGAGCCAGCCCTGGAGCAGGGAAAGAACTACATTTCCCAGCATTCCCTCGGCCGCAATTAACAGGAAAGGGAAGGAGTGTGGAACTGAAATCTGCAGCTTGCTGTAAATGGTAGGGACAGAGCCAGCTCAAGGTTTTTTGCCGCCCCCACCCCAGCCCTGGGCTCCCCCCGCACCCGTGTTGCCCCAGCCCTGGACTCTCCCCCGCCCACACCCCCTGCTGCCCCAGCTCTGGCCCCCACCTGCACCCCTCTGCTGTCCCAGCCCTGGGCTCTCCCCCCACCCGCATCTCCTGCCACCCCAGCCCTGGGCTCTTCTCCCCCCTCTGCACCCGCACTCCCTGCTGCCCCAGCTCTGGCCCCCATCTGCACCTCCTGCCGCCCCAGCCTGGGCTCTTCCCCCCTCCCCCGCACCGCCTGCCGCCCCAGCCCTGGGCTCTCCCCCAAAGAAAGAATTGGGTGGACTAAATGGACACTGCACCTCTCTATCTGAAGCCTAGCAAGGCAGGTACGTGGATCCCACTAGAATTTAAAATAAAATGTAAGGGAGGGGAAGCTCTACTAGACTGGGCAGCTTTAGATACAGTACCAGGCATGTAGGAGGATTTACACTTCTGAGCCATGGAAGCAGAAATTGACTTTTCTTTTCCAGATTTAGCTAATATTCAGAAAGGGAATCCAGCACCTGCCTTCCAGATTTGAACACCCTCAAAATTCAGGAGTGCTCAAGCTCAGTTTGGGTAGCTGTTACTTCATTTCTCCCAAATCAAATATACTGATCCACTGTAACTTGCTGTAGAAAAAGTAGAATAAATTGAGCAAGAAATGCTTCCCAGTGGTTATTAGGACTGGAATTGCTATTTTCAACAGCCATTGCTTTTTTTAATTATTATTATTATTATTTTTTTAAGTTTTAGTTTTATTTGTTTAAAAGGAAGACAGTGATATTGCATTGGCAAATTCCCCATAGAAACAAAGAATGGAACAAAAAAATAATAAAGGCACCTCAACTTTTCCTCATTTATGTAGGACAGTCTTATAATATGCATCCAGATAGCCTTCAATCACACAAGCTGAAAATTGTTCCACTTTACTGCAGTTCTGTAACCATATGGGAACCAATCCTGTCTGTGTTCTGTGCACATCCAAAATTCCTGTTGAGTGACCCACCCTGGGAGCGAGTTACCAGTGACCCAGGGCTGGGGTGGCAGGAGGGTGCAGTGGGGGTGGGGGTGGGGAGCCAAAAATTTTTTTGCTTGTGGCAGCCTCCCCTCCAAACCTAGAGCCGGCCCTGCCTCTCCCTTGCCTGCTTGTACTGCCAGAGCCAGAGGCAACTGCTGTCTGCTGCCCCCGGGTCCTAGCGTCCCCCATCCACTAATGGGAAGACAGGCTGCCCTTACCCTGCCCTTCCACCCTAGCCCCGAGCCTCTCCAACGCCCCAAACCCCTCAGCCCCAGCCCTCATCCCCCCGCACCCTAATCCTCTGCCCCAGCCCTGAGCCCCCTCCTGCATGATGAACCCCCCATCCTCAGCCCCAACCCTCATCCCCCCGCACCCTAATCCTCTGCCCCAGCCCTGAGCCCCCTCCTGCATCATGAACCCCTCATCCTCAGACCCACAGCCCTCACCCCTGCATCCCCTCCTATCCCCAAACTCCCTCCCAAACCCCCTCCCCCTTCCCACACACCCCCTCCTGCCCTCAAACTCTCTCCCAAAGCCTGCACCCCCTCCCTTTGCACCGCCTCCCACCCCCAAACTCCATCCCAGAGCCTGCACCCCTCACCCCCTCCTGCACACCCACCCCCTGCCCCAGCCCGGATCCTGCACCCAGCACCCCTCCTGCACCCTAATCCCCAGCCCAGGACCTGCACCCCAGACCTCCTCCCCCCATCCAACCCCCCTCCCAGAGCCTTAGGGTATGTCTACACCCAGCTGCTAGTTCGGCGGCTGGCAATCGAAGTTCTGGGTTCGACTTATCGCGCCTTGTCTGGACGTGATAAGTCGAACCAGGAAGTGCTCGCCGTCGACTGCGGTACTCCAGCTAGACGAGAGGAGTACCGCGGAGTCGACGGGGGAGCCTGCCTGCCGCGTGTGGACCGAGGTAAGATCGAACTAAGGTACTTCGAACTTCAGCTAAGTTATTCACGTAGCTGAAGTTGCGTACCTTAGTTCGATTTGGGGGGTGAGTGTAGACCAAGCCTTAGGCAGGTGGGGGGGGGGTGGGTTCTGGGCACCACCAAAACTTCTACGACCCTGCCACCCATGCGAGTGGATAAGGGTCTGGGCAGTCAGGGGACAAGAAGCAGGGGGGGTTGGGGTTCTGAGGGGGGCAGTCAGGGGGTGGGAAGTGGGAGTGGATGGGGGTGGGGGCGGGGCTTCCCCCCCAGTGTCCTCTTTTTTGATTGTGGAAATATGGTAACCCTAGCAAATTAAACTGCTATGTTCAGTCATTCTCTGGCCTATTTACATCTGACATGGAATACTGGGGCAAGTCACCACCTAATTTGGTGCAGTATCCTTAAGAATCAGTATTTCAGATTAGTACCAGAGTAGAAATTGTATTCCTGCAAAAAGTTAATTGGTGACCACTCCTGAGACATATATGTCCATAGTATTATCGTGATTTTATCACGAGTCTTGCAATATTCAGTGTTTTCCTTAAAGCTCCAGCCTTTAGAGCCATACAAAGACAGGAAAATCTCAGTTTTTATTTAAAAAAAAAAGAGAGAGTTTCTAGCTCTCCTGGTTTTGGAGAAAAGCTTGAAAACATGAATCTTAAAGGCTCAAAAACCAGAAGGGAAATAAAAAGAGACCAAATTTTATTATTTTTTTAAAATCTTGTGATTTTTCAGCCAAAAATATTCCATTCCATGATACTGGAATCTTTGAGGTTGGCAACACTGAAATATACTTGAAGGATATATTTTCAGTTCTACACAAGCATGCAAAGTTTATTTCAGCTATACTTTCAATAGGCTCACGCAAGTCTTGAAACATCATTATTATTTTTACCACAGCACCCAGAGGAGCCAGCCAATTGTGCTTAGTGTGATACTAACTCATAGAAAAGACATAGCCCCTGCTTCATGGGGCTTACTGTCTAAGGGCATCAGTTCTGCGATTTAATACATGCAGCCAGGCCCCCATCAATTTCAATGGACAGGCAGCAGGGTCCACACATATAGATCATTTTAAGACAAGTTAGCTTAATACAAGATGCAATAAACTAGTGTAACAAAAATGGAAGGAGAAAGGGGAGGCAGAACTGGGTGACAGTGACAGAAACACACCAGGGCTAAAATAGACTAGCTATGTGTATAATTTGTATGTTTGATTTTTTTTAAAGATATAAATAAACAAGAGACAACGACATCAGTAATCCCTGCTGGCCACCTGCCTAGCCATTATCAGTTGGCAATTTATTGTAGGCATCACAGGCAATTCAGGTCTTTAGGAGAGATGATACAGAATCATCCTTGCCTCTTACAAAATGGAAACAAATCTGTGAGAGTCGAGATGATACATACAGAGTAGACAAGGCGAGTGAGCCAATATATTTTATTGGACTGACTTCTGTTGGGGAAAGGGACAAGCTTTTACATTCCACGCAGCTCTTTTTTAGGTCTGGTATGATAAATGATACAGCCAGGTTGGTCTGCATCATCCAGGCCTTAGATCTGTGTGATTATATAAGGCAAGGTGGACAACTGTCCAAATGTCCAGGGCTGGACCGCTGGACTCTGACTTGTGCTGGCCAAGGCAAGCAGATCATGGTACTACTGCCCAGTTACACATTTACTGTATTTATGTTATTGCATTTATTATTGGGGGGAAAACAGCTTACATACCCTCTTCCCCACCCTCACAAAATGACTATTACCATTGAGTCAGCCTTTTTTAATGTTTACAAACACCACAAGCTTAATCAGTTTAATATAATAAAATACTAAGAGAATAAATAAAAAAAAGCATGTATAGAATGTTCCACCCAAGGATCTCATACACATTGATGAAAAGTAAATGATTTAGCGTCACAACACACCTGGAAGGTATGAAGTACTATCACCTTCATTTTACACATTGCGATACTGAGGCACAGAAGGTTAAGACCACATTTTTCAAAAGCAGCTTCTGAGTTTCGGTGCTGAACTTGGGATACCTTGGGCCAGATTTTCACCAATGTTGAGCATCAACAGCCCCAATGACTTCTAGTGAAGATGTGAACTATCAATGGTTCTGAAAGTCCAGCCCAAGATAGCTCAGCTTTTGCACCAAAAAACAGAGCCTCCTGAAATCAGAGGCCTCTCTTGAAAATACTGGCCTAAGTGACTTGCCCAAGGTCATATAGTAATTCTGTGGCAGAGCCGGAACAAAATCCAAGTCCCTTGACTATCTATCCTGAACCTTGACCATCCTTCCTCCTTTGTGAGGAGAGAAGAGAAAGGCAGGAGAGCTCCCACTGTTAGAATATTCCCCCTTGGAATCTTGCTCCATTGTATCAACGGAAGTTGATATATGATGAGTATTTATTATATGAATTTTTATATATATAATTAATTGTGTTCAACTGAAATTATTATGAGCAATAGCCTAAACTTATTCCCCACATGACTGTATTACTCTAACTATTGCTCTTCCTCAACCCATACCCTCCCTCCTGTTTGTGGCCTTCACTCTTTCTATCGCTTCTACATGCATGAGACTGGATGCTCTCCAGGGCAGGAAACATAGCTCACATTTCCAGAAGTGTCCAGTGACTATGGGAACCTCCATTTTTGGATACCCAGTTTGAGATACTGAAAGGGGCCTGGTTTTCAGAAAATGCTGAGTACCACCCCAAGAAAATCAGACCCTTTTCCAGTGGTTCAAGTTGACCACCCAAGAACTGAAACACCAACACTTGCTAGTTGCTAAAATACGCTCTATTTGTTTCTCTGGACTCCTCATACCAAAGCATCACCAAGCAGACAATCTTATGGAGCTTCCGTTCTTGCTTTCCTCCCATACAAACCTACCAGCCAGCAGTCTCCAGCCCTGTCTCACAAAGATCTTTTCTTAACACCTAAGAGCAAGAAGAGGGAAGCCCAGCTGGTTTTAACCCCCTTTTTGTTGGCAACTAGGTACTGCACTTCTTTCCCCGTTGCACATTCATCTTCACCACCCACTTGGGAGCACTTCCCAATATGTATGGAAAATACAAGAATGGACTAAACCACCTGTGCTAGCAGCTGAGCATTGCCCGGACCCAGCACCTTAAAAAACAAAAAACAAACAGACATTTGCAGAGGAATGGTTGACTGAACACAGCAGGCTGAAGAAAGAAATCATGAGCAGCTAGTACAATTTGTTGCTACTTCACTCTCCTGCATCGGTAACAATCCTAGGTGGAACAACAATCATTTAAAGGTACATGAAAAATAAAACAATTGTTAATTTCATTTTAGATCTGTGGTTAGTCATTTTATTATGTTAAAAAACCTGAAGAAATGTTTGAAAGAGATATATAGAAGTATATAGAATTGTAGCCTGAAGTTAAAGTAACTGCAATGTAAAAAGCTTTCTGTTCTAGTAAAAAGATTTTCTTTTTGCAACTGATTAAAAGAATGACAACAATTAGAGTGGGTAGAAAAATGAAAAACTAGCTTTGCAATAAAATTTCAAAGTTGCATTCACTTTGGAGGGCTTGAAATAGATAAATTTTTATATTTTTGGAAATTTTTGTGAATTTCCCCCTGAAACTTTTATTGAAAATATTATCAAAAGAGTTAAATGATTATCATAATTTTGAGGGGGATTACTAAAAACAGGTAAAAATTTGAAACAAATATCAAAAAAGGACACCATTTTTGTCACAAAAAACTAATTTAATCAATGGCGACAAATTTTCATGAAAATTTTCTGGTTTGACAAAAGGATTTAAAAAAAAAAAAACGAAACACAAATTTTTATTTGAAACATTTTGATCACCTCTAATGACAATTAAAATACCAAAACCCTCATGTAGCACAGGGGAATCAAGTCCCAATACTCTTAAAGTCGGAATGTTCACCTTGTGTCAGCAGAGACCTTGCTCATTCATTGTCTAAGACTATGACACTTCTGAAATCCTAGCTTGCTGAAGTCCTTGGGAAAACTCTGATTTCAGCAGGGACAGAATTTAATCCAGGAGCAGCAATCACACTGAAGCCTTTTTCTTATCATCTTGGGTACCTGTGTGCCAGTAAACCTTCACCTTTTTTCTCAACCTCTCCTAAGGTAAAATTCCTTTCTCACCCTTTGGGTGGGTCTGTTAGCAGTTATTTGCCTCAATATTTAAAACTCACATCTAAATTATAGTTGAACTGGAATTTGAAGGCTCTTACTAAAGAAAGAGAAGAAACCGATGAAAATAAGAAAAGCATTTCAATTTAATTTTGGCGATTAAACTACTTGGTCATTTCCCTTTATCCTTGGAAACAGAAATATATTACTGTTTCTTTTAGAGAAGAAAAATAAAAAGATGAGTCACCTCGTTTACAAGTATGATCAAGAAAGCAGATAGAACTGCCTGAAAGTGCTGTGCTCCCTACTCAAATATTATAAACACACAAATCTAACATGACTTTGCAAAATGCAATATAAAGACTTCTAGATAAATCATTAATAATGATTGTGCACAAAGCTGAGTAGGCGATGCAGTTTGGAAGTACAGTACTGATGACATTACATATCATTACTTCTAGGCAGCATGGAAAGCACAATACAAGGGATTAAAAGGCAATGATGGTCTTCCTCTGTGTTTGTGCTGTGAACATACAACCTCACCATTCATCTTAGATCCTACACAACCATTGCTGCTCCAGTCATGGACCCTGTCCCTAACATGTTATGAGGAGAGAAAGCAGATGCGATTGTTGGAACTTCATATAGTCCCCTATGTGCTTCCAATACCAGACTGCTGTTACTCCCATCTATCGACAGTGGAGAATAAACTCTTCTCCCCCACAATCCTCCATCACCTAGAACAGCCTCTATTCCTTTCTTTACCTACTTGATCAACTCTCTTCAAATCAATGTCCACCTCTCCTCCTCAGCCTAGCATTCAATCCTTCAATCTAATAAAACATTCCTATTCTATTTTGTTAGCCTCCCAATTTCCCTGTTCTCTTTCCCCCCAAAGCTCCCAGGTAAAACACACAACTATTTATCTTTATCATACCCTTGCTTTACAACATACAGTCGTTTGCATTTAATGCTTGTACTATGGACTAATCAAATATGAAGCAGTTAATAAGACTTTTGTATGAAAGATGCTATGTACAAATATACTGCAAATAGGAACCATAGTTACTTCCTCTCCCCTTCTCTTGTCCCACCAGCCCCTATTTACACATAAACTATGCTCCATGACTGAAGAAACATAAGAACACTGCTGTAGTTTAATCTCTCCCTGCTTTCTAACCTTGGGGAACTACTCTTCAGTATACTGACATCATATCACTTCCTGGAAAACTGGGTAAGCCTAATTTTTAAAAAATCAATAGGTTAGTTTCACTGATTATTTTAAAAGATTGAATGTTTAATCATACTTTAAAACATTAGTTTTTATTTTGTTCATCTTCTATTGCATTGTTATAGGTAACAAAATAAAGTCCAAGCACAGTTCGTGCTCTAGCCCTGGAGACTGTGAAACTTCATAGGAAGACACTACCCCAGAATTATCATCATCCAGTAGGCAATGCAATTACTAAGGCTTTTGACAAGGCATTTTGACAGGGTCTCTACATGCTTTTGAGTTGACATGTGTATGATTTATACCAAATGGAACTTCTTCCCATGGTGATTTTAACTATTTATACGGTCATATTTATTTTATTACATTCTGAGCAAGATCGACCTTTCACATTTTCTTCAGTTTCATAACATAAGGTTAGGCCTTGGTGGAATATACGGCCTTCTGCTGCCTTTAGCATTTCTGATTTCACTTATTTCTGGCACAGATGACCAAATAGGTCAGTATCTGCCAGTTCTCACAGGATAGGTGTAATTTACTAAATGGTCCTCTTGACCTAAAATAGTAAGGAGTCTATGGTGTTGAAATCTCTGCTTTGTGGTTTCAACCTTGATTCCAGGTCTTCTCTGCTTTTAACATATGGTACTTAGATTAGTTACTACAGCGAAGGGGGCCATGTGCCTAGAGATGGATGGGTAGCTAGAGCAACCAGTTCCTAGTATTCCTTCTCAAACCTGGAATGAACTGGAGGATGTATCACTAAAAGAGATCTACACTCAGTGCTAGCTAGTGTCAATCTGCCTCTGCTCCTCAGCAAGATCCTACTGGAGGGCAGGTGTCTCCGGAGGATGAGGATGTTCTTCTGAACAGACTTCCCCCTGCCAACTAACACAACATGCGATACTATTGCAGCAGAGAATATTGGGCAATGCAACATTAACTGATAGAAAACATGCACATACTACATTTGATATAAATACATGGTCGAATTCTATTCGCCTGACACAAGTGGTCCCATTTACTTCATATGGATAAATCCTATTAGTTGGTGAGGTGGATTTGACCCCTTGGTATTAAGCATATTGCACTTGGTTATACACATTTTTCTGTCCTTGTCTATAATGTTTCATATGATATTTCTAGTGATATTGGGAATGCTGATATGGAACACATTAATACTTCTTAACCAATAACGAGATTTATTTAAAATAAAACCCCAAACACTACAACGAGAACATTTAACTACTGCTATTTGTCTCTACAGACTGTACATAGATGTGGAATTTATACAGAGCAGGCAGATAGAGTTGGTAAAGCCAGTAGATTATTGGAACATCTACGATACAGAAGTTTGAATGGGCATGTTACCAAGTGGTTAGCGCGGAGTCAGGAGTCTTGGATCCTATTTCTGGTTCATAGCTTATATGGTTCGCTCAAGGTCACACACCAAATTGGTTCAGTCATCTATTTCATACTTATTCACCAGAGCAGCTCATACAGGGTTACTGTGTAGCTTAATTAATGTTAGTGAAGCGCTGTGAGAGCCTCAGAAGAAAAATGATGATATATGAGTTCAAAGATTTACTATTCATTAACCTTTATTAATCTATTTAAACAAAACTTACCTAGATCAAGATGAAAGTATAACTTCTTTTAAAGCAAAGAGCAGTGATACACTATAGGCCCAATCCTGCAGTGCTAATTAAGGCAATATTTAAATTCAACCTGAGTTTTGCCTGAACGGGAACTGCAAGATAATTAACACCTGTGTGTATTTCCCTGATTACATCGTTTGTTTTCTCCACAAAAATAAAACTATTTTAATTCTGAAGCATTCCCACCAGACAATTTAGATATCATCCCTCAAGTTACAAACATGTTCCAAGGCAAGAAGATATGAGAAAGATTGAGTGAAAACAAAGTTAAGATACAAATAAAAAATATTTCAAGTCTTTTTTTTTTTTTTTAACTAGCTGTAAGGGTTAGACCAGCATGCTCATCATATTTGTCTGGATCCTTTCATTTCCTATACAAGTAAACAATTCTAGAAGGTTGCTATATTAAAATGTATTAAATAAATAAATAAATATATTTAAATGTATTTTGTGTTAAGGCAAAAAAGAAAGCAAATCCACTTTGATAATCCTATCATTAAAATGCAAATGCTGGTCAGAAGAGCTTGAAATCTCTGCAGAACAAGAGTATTTTTTAAATTAGAAACTGAAGCCTGGGCAGTCTAGGCCAGTAAACTCCTCACATTTAAAGCTGACAATTGAAAGTTATCCTTTAAGACAGCATGAAGAAAAAAAGAGAAGTAGGCAGATTTATTATTAAAACAGACAAGTGCAATTTCAAATTTTACTGATGTTACAATCACAGAGCATAGTCTAAACATCAACCATCTGCAATAAGTCCTTCCCCATTTGGAATTTCAGACATTTACATGGTTTGCTCTGCTACCCTGATTTAAGATTTATATGACATGCTAATAAAAAGCACCTTGGCAGGATAGGCTGTTCTGGCAAACATTTTCATTTGAAAGGTATGTACATTGCTTCCAATACGTTTATACCAAAATTAATTTCAAAGTTTTCTCTACGTCCTCCTCCCTTGGTGCATTCCAATGGACAGGGTACCAGATAGAGGTATTCAGGAGACCTATGTTCTATTCCCAGCTCTGCTGCTGATTCTCTGCTTCACCTTGGGCAAGTCAACTTTACCTCTGATCCTCAGTTTCCCGATCTGTAAAATGGAAATCATGTCCCCGTCCTACAATGAGATCTGCCCACTCAGATCCAGTTCTGGTATCATGCCCAAAGTTGTATGTTTGTCACAGCCATGACATCCATGAAAGGAACCATGACAAGAACTCTGAGAACGTTCCCCAGACCTGAAGAAGAGCTATGTGTAAGCTCGAAAGCTTGTCTCTCTCACCAACAGACGCTGGTCCAGTAAGATATTATCTCACCCACCTTGTCTTTCTAATATCCTGGGACCAACACGTCTACACCAACACCGCATATTTAGCAAGTATCATGTCGCTTATAGGGTTTTTTTAGAATACAAAAGTCATGTCATCATACCAGCCAGTCAAGCAAGATTCATTCCTCAATTATTATTTTTTAAATTGGTTCTTTGTGTCTAGTGTAGTGAAACCTGGAGTTCAATGGTTTTAAACTTTTAAATATTATTAAATGGGATTTTTTATTTTAAAATAAAGGATATTTAGTTGATTTTTTTTCATTTTCTCTCATGATAATTTATTATTCAGATATTGTGTGCCATGCCTTTTCCCTTTTGTTTTTAAAATTCAGTTATGGCTTTGGCTTTTTTTCCCCCCAAGATGATAATGTTGTCACAATGATATTTATCTTCCTTTGTAAAGTGTGTTGAAAGGCATATTGCTATATAAGTGTTAAGTATTATTTTTATTAATAATACATGACAAAAAAATTTTTTTATACAGCTTGCAGTTTAGCTTGTCAACCACTGTTTTTTATGTGACATACATGTATTTTATCTTTTCCACTTTTCTTATATTGCATTCAGTAATAACAGACTCTTTTTCATATACATGCTATGCTTTTGTCTTTTGGTTTCCAGAGACATTACATTCCCTTCTCGGCTATAAGTAGGCTTTGAAGGATTAGATTTCCTTCAGTAAATGTTAATTTCACTGTACACACACACAGTAACCAATGAAAAAATATTTCCATCAATTATAATTGAAATTTACAGATAAAGTAAGAAAAATGCTGCTTGAGAACTTATTAGAGTTTCATTTAAGGACATTTGCTTTGTATATTTTAACAGGATGTTGACAATTTGTGTTTTAACAGTTATTATGAGTTTTTAAAAAATTAACGCAACATCCACTGTCAGTAAGTAATTGCTGTCTAACCCCCCATTGCCTGACTCCCCCATAATTTCCCATAATTGTGAAAATTCACATAGATAAAAATAGAAAAAATGCGTAACCCCATAATTTTGTAAAATTGAAAATTTAAATTGACAAAAATCTAAAAATTGCTTAAACAAACATTGATATTATCTGTTGAAATTATAAAAAAAAATATCTAATTCTGCCAAGCCAAGTTATAACAATGCCTTTATTTTATATTCAGAACTGTCCTCTCTCATGTTACAATGATCATAAAGGAATTATTATGAAGAAAAATTATATTGAGAATAATAAATGTTGTGCTGTAGCTAAAGAATTGCAAACTTTCAGTAGTCATAGTCAGAATTTCTTGCTCTCTCTCTCCATCTTTCAGTATTTTATTAAGCACATCAAAGTGAAGTCATGGTCCCTGCTGAAGTGCATAGCAAAAGGTTTAGTCTCTAGAACACTAGAATTAATTCAGATGTTTGAAGATCAGTTGTACGGGTTGTTTCAAAACATCTTTTGTCCATTAAGAAAAAAATCTGGTGGAGAAAAAATAATTGCACTTACAATTAAAAAATCAGAAATTAACCATGGTGTGGGAGGGCTCTCTAACATCCTGGGACCAGCACAGCTACAACACTCCATACAGAAATTAACCTTGTCACAGACCCTTTTATACATTAGGGATAAATGAAGGGGGAAAAACAGAAAAATGCCAACAGCCAACAAATTAATAAGTAAAATGTTGCTTAGAATAAAATAAGGATATGAAAGATTAGGCTTCTTTTCTAATGGGGCTGAGAGAGAGAGAGAGAGTGTGTATTCTTTATGGCCTTGATCCAGCAAAGCATTTAACGATGTGAATAGTTCCATTGGCTTTACTGGGACAACACAGATGCACACACTCAGATGCATAGACACACATGCAGAAGTTTTTGCATGAGCAAGGCATTGGGAGTCTTTCTATTGACTCCAAAAAGAGATGGTTTGGGCTATACAGGACCAGTTCTGGGAGATGCTGAATGCTTCCTGTGAAGTCAATGTGAGCTGGAGGCACTCATCACCTCACAGGATTGGACCCCCATTTCACAGCGCAGGGCATTTCTGGAAAGGGACTGAAAAAACTGTCAACATGCGATAGCTGTTGTGTGCATCTTTTGGTCAAGGCCAAGTGACTGGCAGATTTGAGATTGTAAGCTCCTCAGAACCCAGACTCTTTTTCATTGTTTGGAAAGCATCTAGCACATTCTGAATGCTTCCGCAATCTAAATAGCAACAAAATGAACTTTCTTCCTGGAGTAGCCTTCAGACATCTAAGGAACTGCAGGGATATCCTTTAATAACCCGTACCCCTGCCACTGGCATTAGGAGAAAGAACTATCACTGTCAACATGCAGTGACAGCCCTGCAGCTGCATGCAGACCCTGAGGGCTATGTCTGCTACACTGGACAGCAGTTTCCAGTTCAAGTCCTATATTCAAGTGCTGACACTTTGTCCTGCAATTATACTTTTTACTTGGAGAAAAAAGATTATTGTGCCAGTTGCTGTCACCCTGAGTTTTTCCTCCTTGAGAATAATGAACATTATTTAAACAAATATGAATAGTATTAATAGCATTAATTTTAAAAAACAGTAATGTTTATACAGAGTTTTGAAAATATAAGAAGTGCTATATAAGGGTGAAATTATTTTATTAGTTGATTTTTTCTTTTCCCAGAAGAATGAAAAAAATAGATTACATTTAACACAGTGATAAAAAAAGAAATCTCATTTTTTAGTATAGTTTAATGCGACCACTAAATTAGACAAGACACCAATACCAACCGTGGGCCTAACTCTACTCCAACTGAAATCAACAGCTATACTAGGGGTTGTCAATAGGCGGACTGCAGATCAAATCAGGACCTCCAGACACTTTTGAACAGACAGAGAAATCTTTTTATTTACTTGTGGTGGTGGGTTGTTGGTGGTGGGGTTGTTTGGTTTTTTTTTTATTATTATTATTTTCCTCTGGAGTCTGGACCTTGACCAAGAAATTTAGACCTTGACAAAAAATAATTGACTACCCCTGAGCTAGACCGAGAGGAAGGTTGGCCCAGTGGTTAGGGCACTAACTTGAGAGATCTCAGTTTAACTCCTTGCCACAGATTTCCTGTGTAACTTTGGGCAAGTCAAGTGGTTTCTCTCTCTCCATTAGTTCCCCATCTGTAAAAATGGGGATACTACTACTTTCCTACCTCACAGAAGTGCTGAGAGGAAAAATACATTAAAGATTGTGAGGTGCTCAGATACAATATGGTAGCCAGATGAGATATATAGATTGTTTGGCCTAATACTAATGACTTCATCTGTAAAACTGTACCATTTAATAGTATTTATACCCAGGCTGTTTTATTTTTAAAGCAACCTTTGCTGTACCATTTTTCTTTATTAAAAAAAATCCCAAAGCACAGAGTTAAAACTTTCCCCATCCCTTAACTTCTTTCTTCTGCAAATAACAACTACTTATGTGTGCAAGAGCTGTTGGATAGGACCTTTCATTTGCAAAGTGAAAATGAATCAAGACATACATAAGTAAAACTTTCTAATTATAAATGTAGGTAAGCTCTGGAATAGGCTTCCTAGGGAGGTTGTGGAATCTCCATCACTGGAGGTTTTTAAGAGCAGGTGAGAGGAGCACCTGTCAGGGATGGTCTAAATTTACTTAGGCCTCAGCACAGGGGGCAGGACTTGATGACTTCTCATGGTCCCTTCCAGCACATTTCTATAATTTGACGAATGATATGAAACTAAGAGAGGAGGTGGTATCTGTGCACCACTTTGTTGATGAGAGTGATACTGATTTCCCCCACCCCTTCTCCTTTTAAAAATTTTCATGCAAATATAATGCTCATAAAAGGTGCCAGATTGACAGCAAGAGACTTTACTCACCTGTTTATCCACAGAACAAGCAAGGAATGGGCAGTAGCAATGCAAATTTCCCAGACAATTTGCCTCAGCCACCACCAGAAGCAGCCCTCCCCCCATTTAGAAGGGAGATGGTAGTTCAGCGTTCCTGACCATTCAGTCCTTTCTCTTTCTGCTGAGGCTGCCAATAAGGGGGCAATCAGTACCATTTTTTTTAATGTGATGTGATCTTTTAGTTGCTCTGAAGCTGAACACCACAGCTATCTGTTTTCTAAAGAGAATGAGTCTGGGATTTTCAAAGGTGACTAAAGGAGTTATACATTTGACCCCCTCTCCCCCTCCCCAGAAAGGCCATGGCAGTTGGGTGTCTAACTCCCTTTGGTGCCTTTGAAAACTCATCTTAAAACACTCTAGGTGGTAGACTTATGGAACAACTCCTAAGGTAGATTGGTTCTAAGGATTAAGGCCCAGTTTCTCAAAGGTATTTAGGCTCCTAATTTACACTGAAATCAATGGAAGTTAGGAGTTTAAGTACCTTTGTGGATTTGGGTCCAACTACTTTGTGAATGCTCCTTTAGGAACAGAATGTGCTCGTTAAGACTCAGTGTGGTTAAGAAGCCTACTTTAAAATGCCTGTGATGTCAACCTGTCACTGAATGCCCAAAGGCACCTTGGTTTTAAACTGCTTTTCAGGGGGCACATTAAAAGATCTAAAACTTAACAAATCTCCCTATGTGCCATAAGGCACATTTTTTTGTAATTAAAAATATACATACAAAGTCTATTATCCGAAACATTGAAAGGATTTGCCATGCAATTGTTTTGTGTGTGTTTACAGAACACAAAACGTATCATCTAAAAAGATGTCCTGGAGGTATACCCAATGCACCCCTAAAAATGGCAAACAGATTTAAGAACAAAAATTCAGCTCCTCTGAATAAGTTAACGTAAGGCCTAGAGTCCCATTCCCAAAGAAAACCCCATCACTGCTTGTTTCACATAGAAACTATTGCATTTAATCAAACTGCAAAGAAAAAAAATGGCAGGTGACATTTTTAGGCAAATACAAACTTTGTCCAAAGTATTTTTACAAAATGTATTTGGACAGTTGAGTATCTCTGTCAGGGCTCTGTTCAGGTGTGGCGGTGATATGCGAGTTATGAAAATGACAAGACATTGACATTGTCTACAAATATTCATTTGAGTAACAATTTCTGCCCAACATTTTAAAGGATTATTAAAGAAGAAATGAGCTAGATGCAAGTCTGAAAGAAATTAAGACAAGAACTAAGTTAAAACACCTGACTGAACAAGATCCACATGAGGTCTGCTCTAGTGCAATATTTGGCTATGTCTATACTATGCATCTTTGTCGCTACAGCTGTGCCACTAGAAGTTGTGCAGTGTAACCACTGTTTGTCAGCTCTCGTGCCGACAAAAAACGTCCACCCCCATCGAGTGGCATTAGCGTGGTCGGCAGGAGAGCTTTGAAGGAAGGCTGCTAGGGCCTCTTTCTTCTCTCCTGCCCTCCAGAGACAGTAGGATTGGGGTGGGGATGCCACTGGTGGCTCACTCTCCTTCATGCCCTACCTTCCTAAGGCTCCCCTGTAGTAGAGACAACTCTTTGCTCAATGAACTCTCCTTGGACTCATACAGTACTCATTCTCCATGAGACATATACACCCCTACCCCGATATAACGCGGCCCGATATAACACGAATTCGGATATAACGCGGTAACGCAGTGCTCCGGAGGGGGGGCCTGCGCACTCCGGTGGATCAAAGCAAGTTCGATATAACACGGTTTCACCTATAACGCAGTAAGATTTTTTGGCTCCCGAGGACAGCGTTATATCGAGGTAGAGGTGTACCTCCACAGCATAGGCACTCTCCCCCACAAATATACTTTCCCCCCTTGCCCTCATGTCTCCCATGTGTGTACACTGCTTTATCTGTGAGAAAATAGAGAGGCAGTCCTATTGTCTAACTCCCACCAGAAGTGCATGAGCCACCTTTTCGAACCCAAGTAACCTGCAAACAAAATTGATAGGAATAAGTTGATATGATGAATAAATTGATATTATGAGATGACATTTTAATTTGGATTATTTTTTAAATGCTTTGGCTTTATCTGTTTGCTTGTTTTTTCTGAATATGCAGAATAATATCAATACAGAAAGGAGTGCCCAGCAACCCACTGTATGAGGGCAGAACTACAGTTCTGCTTCAGCTACCCTAGGACAAAACCACATAAAAAAAAAACAGTTATCCTTTCCTACAATGAAGCATTTAGTAACGTTACTGCAGGGGCATAGGCAACTTTATTTGAGGGCGCTACAGTTAAAAATAATAAAATAACAGCTTTTGATTATTATTTTCATGAGTAATTTTGTACCACGATTAAGTTTGTCTACTTTTATACAATGAGATAAACTTCTATGAATACAATCCACTCATTTTTGGGTGGGCTAAACCCCCCCCCCCATGTCCCCACTTATCTACCCCCATGTACTAGCTGTATTGGGAAAGGTACTGTCCTGCTACCATAGTGAGTACCATACGCAGAGTTGTAGGGTGACCAGGTGTCCGGTTTTCAATCAGAACACCCAGTCGAAAAAGGATCCTGGCGGCTCTGGTCAGCATCGCTGACCAGGCCATTGATTGTCCGGTTGGCGGCACCGTGCAGCGGGGCTGGCAGGCTCCCTGCTAGCCTCTGCGTCACATGGCTCCCGGGAAGCGGCCAGCATGTTCCCCCTCTAGCTCCTATGTGTAGGGGCAGCCAGGGGGCTCCCCCCCCCCCCAAGCGCTGTCCCTGCAGCTCCCATTGACCAGGAACTGCAGCCAATGACAGCTGCGAGGGCGGCACCTGCAGACAGGGCAGCGCACAGAGCTGTCTGTCCAGCGCCAAGCTTCCACGTAGGAGCCAGAGGAGGGACATGCCACTGCTTCCGGGAGCTGCTTGTGGTAAGTGCCGCCCAGAGCCTGCACCCCTGAGGCGCCTGTCTCGTGCCACAACCCCCTGCCCCAGCCCTAATCCCCCTCCCGCCCTCCAAACCCCTTGGTCCCAGCCCAGAGTACCCTCCTATACCCCAAACCCCTCATCCCTAGCCCCACCCCAGAGTCCTCATACCCCCCTGCTCCCCAACCTTCTGCCCCAGCCCAGAGCCCCCTCCCGCACTCTGAACCCCCCCAGCCTGGAGCCCCCTCCTGCACCCCAAATCCCTCATCCCCAGCCCCACATCAGAGCTCGCACCCCCAGCCAGAGCCCTCACCCCTTCTGCCCCCCAACTCGCTGCCCCAGGCCGGAGCCCCCTCCCACACTCTGAACCCCTCATTTCTGGCCCCACCCTGGAACCCGCACCCCCAGGCCAGAGCCCATTCCTCCTCCCACACCCCAACCCCCTGCCTCAGCCCAGAGTCCCCTCCCATACTCTGAACCCCTCGGCTCCACTCCCCAGCCCAGAGCCCCCTCCTGCATCCCAAACTCCTCATACCTGTCCGCACCCCAGAGCCCACACCCCCAGCCGGAGCCCTCATCCCCTCCCGCACCCCAGCCCCCTGAGCCAGCCCGGTGAAAATGAGTGACTGAGGGTGGGGAGTGGAGTAAGCAGGGGGCAGGGCCTTTGAGAAGGGGCGGGGCATGGGTGGGTCCTCAGAGGAGGGGCGGGCGGGGCGGGGCAAGAGTGTTCGGTTTTGTGTAAGTAGAAAGTTCGCAAACCTAAGTAGCTGTGCAGACCTGGTGTCTCCTTGAGTGCAAATTTCAAGGGGCCAAACATTTTCTCCCAAATAACAAAAACCAAATTAAAAATCCATAGAATTCTGAGCAGGGCCATCCTTACCCATACGCAAAGTACGCAGCTGCGTAGGGCACCAGGAAATTTGGGGCACCAAATATCCTGGTGCCCTGCGCAGCTGCGTGCTGCTCCAGCCCCTGCCCCACCCCTGCTCCGCCCCCACTCCACCCCTTCCCCAAAGCCCCCACCCTGCTCTGCCCCCGCTCCTTCCCCACCCCAGCCCCGCCTCTTCATACCCCTGCTCCACCCCAGCTCCCCTGAGGAGTGCAGCAGGTCCAGGCCTGCACTCATCGGCGGCGGGAAGTGCAGCGACCTGGCTCCAGCCACGCCGCTGGTGAGTGCTGGGGGGTGGTTCCCCCCTGCCTCCCAAGCCAGCCCCCCCCCCCAGAGGCCTGGGGCCCCACACAACCCCACGGGGGGGCTGCGTAGGGCCCCAGAATAGCTAGGGACGGCCCTGATTCTGAGCAAGGTTAAAATAATAAAAAAAAAAATCTATGGACCTGATTCTCATTTACACTACAGTCTCTTTATCCCGTTTTGACAGAATAAAGGGGCCTTACAGCAGGATCAAGTAAGCTCACTACAAACTCTACATTTACTCCCAATTTAAGTGAAATGCAAAAGGGTCTTAGAGTAAATGAACATCAAGTCTTATACAATCTAAATTAACCCTTCCACTGAAAAGTAGTTTAGCGGTCAGACACATTCTTGTTAAAAGTTTCAAGAAGAAAGGAACCTTCAAAACCCTTCAGATTATTGCCTGAAAAAGTATAGAAAAAAATTGCTGGAGAGGGTGTGGGTTGAATGCAGAGAAAACCAGACACCCTACAGCAGAGCTCCCTGGATCGTTTTCTGTGTCTCATTTTAAAAAGTGCTATCAAAAAGACAAAAATACTACTTGAAACCAGATCTTAGAGCACTGCAGAGGGATGGACCACTAGCTGATAACATGAAAGCAAAACAAAGGGTGAGAGGAGACAGCAGAGGCAAACAATTTCTTTAAAACCCACATTCCCAGCCAGCATCAGCTACATGAGAACCTTGAATCAGCGTGTTCCTGGAGGCCCTCATTTATTTGGCAAGCACCATCTTATTCTGGAGCGTAAGTACGGTAATGGAATTGTTGGAGAAGGTCAGAGAGGAGAATTTACTGGAAGACTAAACATTTATTCTTCCCCATCCCACACCATTTTGTCTTCCTAGTCTCTGGGTAAACCCTTCTCCTCAGACAGATTTATACATAATAGTGGAATACCACATCTGTACTGTTTACAGTTAGATGTGCTCAGGGACACTGTGATAGGTACATTAATGAAAAATAAATGTTTGTTTTGCTAGGAAACTTTACAAAGGAGCCAATGTCTAGGCTACTTAAAGTGTCAGTAGGAATGTGCCGATGTAGCTTGGACTAACAGTAGGAAGACAACAGCCCACAACGTTTTGCACAATATGGGTTGCACTCTGAGAAATGACTGAAAATATAATTGGGTTCCACATTACCTCTCAATATCTATACAGATCAACTGTGCTCAGCCTACAAGATAGCTAGTAATTTTCCCGACTGCTAGGTCTTCAAACTCAAATCAGCACTGAGAAAAATCAAGCAGTGCTGTTTCTGCCTCTTCCGAGTACACTCACCCTCAACTGTAGTAAAGATTCTATAATCAGAACTCAACTGACAATTTTGCTGATGGATGTGCAAGGCAAATTGCAATCTAGCTTGCACTGCCACAGCTGTAATGGCTACAATAGCCCTCCAAATAAGACTTATATGGGATTTGATTGTTGCACTGGCCTTGTGTTGGCTCTCTGCACAGAGAAGAATTTCACCCCAGTGTGAATCATAATAAAAACTTAATTTTGTCAGTAAACAGCTCTGACACCAAAAATCTAGGAGCAGACATGCTATGCATGAAGGTGCCATTTTAATACCGTTACTTATCGGACCATTATCACACTTCAAAACTGGTCAATTTGCTCAAGAAAGGATTTACAATAATCCAAACAAAAAGCAGAGATCAGCGCTTTCAAATCTCCTGACATTTCCCAAGTTACAGTAATAACTGTCCAATAATCACATTAGCATGGATCATAAGAGACAGAATGGAGACAAATAGTACACCAAGGTTTTCCACCACTAGAACTGGGGCTATTTGACTATCCCCAATTCTCAAAGAAATAATAAATTACTGATTAGCCCAATAATGAAAGTCTAACCAAGAGGAACTCAGTGTGAGCTAGTGGTGCTTTTAGAACATTTCTGGCCACCCAAGGAACATCAATGATTGTAAATTATATACACACATTCAGAGAGCCAGAGCATCTGTGGAATATCTGTATAATTATCAGGGATAGTCTGCAAGGTCCACAAAGACTGTGGGTTCCCCATCTTTTGGGAGGCTGACCCCAAACTTATGTGCCGCAATGGGGAAAGCTGCCTGGAGTTCTACCTGCTATACAAGAGGTCACGTGAACTCCCTATCAGCCTGCAGCTGTGTGGGTGCCTTCGCAGAATTGTTTTCATGACACCCAGCCAAAGAGGATTGAAGGCAGCTCATTAAGATGCCAGTTAATCAGCAGGCAGAGGGAAAAGGAAGAGTTGTCTGAACCTCCTCCCAGCCTAGAGTGGCAGGGTGGAAAGAGCAGGTGAAGCACAGGAAGGGGAGCACAGCCCTCTCCTACCTCCAGCACCAATGCTTCTAAGGGGAAAGGGGAGAAGAGGAAAGGGCAAACCTCAATAAATAGAAGAGGCACCTCGAGGGAAAGGCAATCTGAGAGAGACAGATGGGGACCTCAATGGAAGAGCAGAGAAAGAGATGGGACTCTTATGGGGGAGGTATGTGAAAATGCAAGGAACACAGGAAGTGAGTAACAGAGTAAGATGGTGCAAGACAGATGGCTTGTTTTCATTGCAAAGTTAACTCGAGTTATAACTTGAGTGTTACTCCTAACTCAAATCTGATCCACACACAAAACCCCTTGAGATGCTGACAAGCCAGATGCCAGTTCTTGCTGAGGCTGCAGGCATTAGCTAAGAACTCACAAACTCATAGCTAGGGACGAGACCAGTTCACTTACGTGTTAGTGTTGCTCAAAACAGATACTAGTGTTATAAGAATGTACTCAGTGTTTAGACTCTATAGAATGTTTGTACGTTGCTGCACACAATCTTATTTGTAACGTCTGTATTCCATGCTATAAGGCAATATGTACGTTTTGCTTTATAACTTTGAAAATATTTGCTCTAAACTTGTGAACTAAGATGGGAAGTGATTCCCCTCCACCCCTCCAGAACAACTATCAAAATCAGATGGGCCATCAAGGAACATCACAATACAAAGGATTGGTTAATGGCCCTATTGCACCTTGGAAATGCAACATACAAGGAAGCTCCTCCTACAGACTTGGAGGATGAATGAACGAAATAAAGTAAAGACACAGGAAAATGTTCATTTCTAATTGCTGTTGAACTCTCACAGGGCCAGCAGCCCAGAGACACCAAACTGAAGCCAGAGATCGCCAGGAGCTATCTCCTGGGTCAGCCCTGAAAGACACTTTGAATTGATAGATCATGACAACTCTGTCATTTGTAGGATTTACACTGCAAGTTATTTGTGTTTATGTTTGCTTGCTTTAACCAGTAAATAATTCTCTTATTTCTTTTTCCTTATTAATAAACCTTTAGATAGTTTATTACAGAATTGGCTACAGGCGTTGTCTTTGGTGTAAGAGCTAGGGTACCAATTGATCTGGGGTAAGTGACTGGTCTCTTGCAACTGGAGACAACCTAAATAGCATGTGAGATTTTTGGATTAAAAGTGTCCATTTATTACCAACTCCAGCTTGGTTGGGTGGCAAGATAGACTGCAGAGTCTTAGGGGACGGTCTGTGACTCCATGGTGAGACTGTTAGAGTGATTCAGGAGTTCACATTTGCCACTGGCTTGGTGAAATCTAATGATAGAACTTACCCCCAGTTTGGGGTGTCTGCCCTGAGGTAGGCACTCACGGTCATGAGCCACTCCAGATAGCATGACATCCCTCATCTGAAGTGTGGTGGTGCTTTCAGTTCAAGTTGACTGGCTTGTCACAGGGTACAGGCTAAAGATCGAGTGAGCACAACTCGTCAATTGCTAACACGACCATTCTGCAGTATGGACACAGGCACAGTTCCACTCAAATGCCATTAATTGTCCAATACCTTCCCATAATTCCCCCATGTGCCCAGAAAGGACCAACAAGTTCTCCCACAATTCACTGGGAAAGAATTCTTAGAATGGCTCAGCTTACTATAGTACAAGTAACCAAGGGATATGCCCCTAGAAGTCTTAGGGCTACTACACATGAGTGAGTGCAGCGCCAGCGTGGACACAGTTGCTCGAATAGTGTCTATTCTCACTTAAGCTACGCTACCTTGAGAGAAATAAGTATAGGATAACTTGACTTAACTTTGCAGGGACGACACACCAGAGATGGGAGTAAAAATGAGAGAAAGAGTGAAAAGGAAGGAGATGCTGCTTTTCAGAGAGAGACAGGGGAAGTGGAAAGAAAGGAGACCAAATAATAAAAAAAGAGAGGGTGGAGGCTAAGAAATGGAATAACGGAAAAACAAGAAACACAACTTTTCAACTAGTAAAAGCAATTTAAGGACCTTTATTTTATTGTAGTTGCCTGGCAGACATCCTAAATTGCTGTACGTTTGGGAAAGAAAGGGATGCCTATTATGAGTACTTACATTATACTAATGCTGCTGATTATTCTGGATTCTGCAGTCTGGGCCCTATGGATAAGTGTTATACTTTATAATTTACTTTTTTACTAAATTGCCAAATACCATAAAACTCTGTTTGTGCCACATAGAAGCTGGTGTGTGTGTGTGTGTGTGTGTGTGTGTGTGTGTGTGTGTGTGCGCTCCTGCGCTTCTCCGCCCATCGCTTTGTCTTCCTGATTTATTCTCCTCTGTTTCTTTTTTGCAGCAGCATCTCCCTAAAATGGAAAGTTCAGTAGATTTCTTTTGCTTATTTCCACGCTACTTCCTTTACAAGGATGGAACACGAAGAAGTGAGAAGGAGATCCTTCCAAACTGCAGACACAGCAGCAGGGTCAAGAGTGGTCACTAGCTTATCTGGATCTTTTCTCAGGCTATGTCTACACTGCAATGTAAAGCCCAGAGTTTGAACTCAGGCTCAAGCCTAACCCCCTTCTGTCTACACACAAATCACACTGACCCAGGGCTCAGACGCAGGGTCACAGCACCCCACGGGGGTGGAGGGTCCAAGCCTGAGTCAAGCCAGGAGCCAGGTTTCAAGCACTATTGCTTTGCAGTGTAGATGCAAATGATGGTGTATCTACACTACAAAATAAGCCGAGGGTTAGTAGAACTTGAGTTAGCAGACCCTAGGTTTGTTAACCTAAGGCTTGAGCGTCTACACTCATTTTTAATCCCAGGTTAGGAACTGTTGAACCCTACGTCCCAACCTGGGGCTCCAGCACGTACACTGCATTATTCAGGCCTGAGTCCAACCACCCACATCCCAGACTTCCTAGCGCCCTTCCAAAACATGGCTGCTTTAGCCCTTTGTTTGTGGTGCAATGTGGGAAAATTGACTGTCCGCCAAACTTGACTGTCCAGAGGATACAAAGTCAGCCCATGGGATTGTGGGATACTCTTGGTATACTCCCAGAGCATGATTCCAGAGGGGCTGCATCTACACTACAGTGTAGACATACTATGAGAGTGTCAACACTCAAGCCCAAGGTTAACAAACCCAGGGTCTGCTAACTCAAGTCCAACTAACCCTGGGTTTACACTGCAGTGTAGACATACCCTGATGCTGAGCAGAGTCCTCTGCTGAGCATTATTGCTATTGAGGGAGGGGCATGCATCTGCTTTTAAGGAGCTCTCCTTTTCCATGCATAAGGAGATCTGCAAAACGGCCGGCTATATGGCAAGCTGAAGGAGTAGGGCAGTTAATGACAGAAGCGGATGTTTCCAGGAGAAGGTAGCTGCCATGCAGGGTTCCTAAGCATCGCTGGAGCATAGCCCTGCTCCTTTAAACTGATGCATACTTCTCAGTCTTCTGTATAATTCAGTGCAGTTCTGCCACATAAATCAAGGGCTTTGCCACCTACTTCAGCCGCATAATGTGCTGCATAGCTATACACAAGGTTCCGTGTGCTAAGTAGTTGGAGGAGGGGGAAAAAATACAGAAAAAATAAATTTCAACAAATGCACACAAACCCCTGGGTGCTATGGCTGCCTAGCAACCCCCAAAGTCCAGGCTTATTTAGAAAATTGTCCTTTGAACATGTTCAAATCTTGCCAACAGAACAAAGATATCAATAAAAGCAGATGACCTTTCTTTGTAGCAGAGGAGGCTACTAGCTGCCCAAATTTACCCACCTTTGTTACTGAACGAGTCCGTTTAGTTTAGGGTGGGGGCTAATGAGGGAAACAAGTACACTTCTACCCCGGATATAATGCTGTCCTCAGGAGCCAAAAAAATCTTACCGCATTATAGGTGAAACCGCGTTATATCGAACTTGCTTTGATCCACTGGAGTGTGCAGCCCCGCCCCCCGGAGCACTGCTTTACCGCGTTATATTCTAATTCGTGTTATATCGGGTCACGTTATATCGGGGTAGAGGTGTACAAAGAATCAGTTCATTAGCCCTCCCAGAAACTTAAGGCTTATTGGTTGTATGTGTGTGTAAATAGCACAAATGACCACCAACCTAGCCCTGAAAGCTTCCCACTTTGTGCAGATGGTTTTCCTAAATGAATTAAACCTTTAACATGAAAGTGGTCATATGCTTTTAAAGATGCCATCTGCTTTTCTCTGCTTGTGTCATAGAGCAGAATAGGTCACATGTCAGATAGGCTATTCATGAGGACAGATGCCATCTAGCTCAGAGTGCGCCTGATCCAGCTTCCATTGACTTCTCAGTCTCTTGCCGAGGTGGATTTCCGGAGTCGACGGCAGAGCGATCAGGGATCGATTTTACCGCGTCTTCACTAGACGCGGTAAGTCGATCCCCGATAGACCAATTGCTACCCGCCGGATCGGCGGGTAGTGAAGACAAAGCCAAAGACTCAGGGTCTGAATCACTTGTCCCAAAGCTGCAAGTTTACCTGAAACCAGCTCACAGGAGTGTGCTTGTCTTTAGCACTCAGATGCCCAACTCCCAATGGGGTCTAAACCCAGATAAATCCGTTTTACCCTGCATAAAGCTTATGCAGGGCAAACTCATAAATTGTTCGCCCTCTATAACACTGATAGAGAGATATGCATAGTTGTTTGCTCCCTCAGGTATTAATACACACTCTGAGTAAATTACTAAATAAAAAGTGATTTTATTAAATACAGACAGTAGGATTTAAGTGGTTCCAAGTAGTAACAGACAGAACAAAGTAAGTCACCAAGCAAAATAAAATAAAATGCGCAAATCTATGCCTAATCAAACTAAATACAGATAAGTTCCTCACCAGTTCCAGAATGCTCCCTTTTACAGGCTAATCTCCCTTTAGCCTGGGTCCAGCAATCTCTCACAACCCCTGTAGTCTCTGTCTTTTGTTTCAGTTTCTTTCAAGTCTCCTGGGGGGGGTGGAGAGGCTCCTTCTTTAGCCAGCTGAAGACAAAATGGAGGGGCCTCCCCCAGGTATAAATAGGCTCTCTCTTGTGGGAGGAGACCCCCCTCCTCCCTCCTATGCAAAGTCCAGCTCCAAGATGGAGTTTTGGAGACACCTGGGCAAGTCACATGCGCCTGCATGACTCAGTCTTTACAGGCCGACGCCATTGTCCACATGGTATCTTGCATGTCTCCAGGAAGACTTCTTATGTGGATTGGAGCATTCCAAGATGCATTGTTCCCCAAGTGTTTCCCGATCAGGTACTTAACCTGGCAAATTCCTTCCTAAAGAAGCTGACCAAATGCCTCACCAAGCTTACTTAGAAATCAAGCAAGCATACAGCCCATATTCTTAACCTCAAGTAGAAAATGGTATATAAGTACAAAGGATGAATAGATATAGTAGACCATAACCTTTACGGAGATATGTTACATGGCACAGGCAGCACAAAACATATTTCAGTTATATCATACATACATTTATAAACACCCCCCCCATAAAGCCTTATGGGGTACGCTGTCACAGCATGAGGGCTTGGGGGAAGGGGTGGAGTGGGGTGGGGCGTGGGGCGGAGCAAGGGTCAAGCACCCCCCAGAAACTGGGAAGTCGGCACCTCTGGGTGGGCTGTCTGAGCAATTGTGCAGACTTTTTGCTGCTAATGCTGCCACATTACTAGACCCTGCTCTTGCCTGTCTCGCTCAATCTGCAACCAACCCTGTTCTGACTCCTGGCTTCTGCCTCACCCCTGCCCTAACTCCCACCATGCCTCTCCTCCAGCTCCTGCCCTTACGCCTCACTCCTGATCATCAGCTACCAATCCTAGCGCTGACCTCCAGCTTCTGAGTCTGACTCAACCCTTGGCTCTGGCATTTCATATCTGACGCTGGCTCCGATCCTTAGGTTTGATTCCTGGTTCTTACTCTATCCCTGACTCTAGCATTCGGCCTCTGACTCTGGTCCTGACCTTTGGCTCCATTTCCCAGCTCACGATTCCTTCTCCCACTAGTCCTGACTCTCACTCTGACCACTAGGCCAGACAGCCCACAACCCACTTTCTAACAGTTATAGGCAAAACATTTTGTCCGGCATACTGAGACATTAGGTATCTAAGGAGATTTGTTTTGTACATGTTGAGTGTGTTAACTTACACATTACATGACAGTGCTGTGATTCAGACATGAAACACACTAGCACATTTCACGTGTAACCAACGTGAACAGCTTCTGTTTTGTGGGGGTTGATTTTTCAAGGTTGATTTTTTTTTTTTAAATCAATTTTTGAGTTTTATCTAGAGGTCCAAAAATTGGTGTTTTCAGCTCTCTCTTTGTATATACATGTGCTGAAACTTCATTTTCGGTTCAGTTCTTTAATTTACCCTCAGGGAGGAAAAACGGGGAACTTGGATAGGAAATGATCCAGGCAGGCAACTGTTTAGCACCCTAGAACTTAGCTGCCTGCCACTGAGCCCTGGATTGGTGCCCAGAGGAGAGCGTGGAACAACACTAGAAGGTGGAACAACAATAGAAGTCTACCCCTCAGTGAGGAATCCAACTAAGAAAAATCCTGAATACATAAGGGTCCGTCCAGACCCCAAGTCCGGGAGCTAAGGAGAAAATCCCAAAGCCCTCACTGGCACCAAAAGACTTCTCCCGTTATTAGACTTTTCTTTCTGTGTAGCCCGAAAGGGGTGGACTACAATATGTGACCCAGCCGGAGGGCTGAACCGAAAAAGGACCGACCCCACAGGAAGGAGTTGTAGAAGAAAGGGGGATCACTGGCCCCACCCCTTCCTGACCACTGGCTGTCAGGGTCACCTTTCACAATACAGTAATGAGAAATGTATGTTACGTGCATTACTCATTACAGTCTATGCTACTGTAACGAGTAGTCTCTTCATAATGTTCCCTAGTGCGCTTTAACATAATACTGTTTCAAACAACACTACATTAAAGCACACTAGGGAAACTTTAGTGCACACTAGCAGGGTTTACACAGACCAGTTAATGTGTAACACATTAATGTGCTTTAGAAATCACACCATCGTAGTCCATCTTACTGCTCCATCCATGTAGACAAGCCCTGAGATACAAAGTAACCATTTCTGGTGTTATTCTAGTATTTATTGGATAAACACCTATATCCTTTGTTGTTGTAGTACACCTCTACCCCGATATAACGCGACCCGATATAACACAAATTCTGATATAACGTGGTAAAGCAGTGCTCGGGGGGGGGGGGGGGGGCCTGCGCACTCCGGCGGATCAAAGCAAGTTCAATATAACGCGGTTTCACCTATAACGCGGTAAAAAATTTTGGCTCCCAAGGACAGCGTTATATCAAGGTAGAGGTGTAGTACCAGAAGTGTTTTATCAGTGTTTATCAGTTGAAACCTAAAATTAGAGGCCATACCAAAGTTATACAAATATTATTTAACAATCAGATAATTAGATCATGAAGAACAATACTCTAGGGGAATGTCATCTGGCAGCTGTTGCAAATGTCATCCTAGCTGTGCTTGACCTGTAATTCTTTGTATACTGTATTCAGAACAAATCCCCAAAGGCAGTTTTTCCTCATTTCATATAGACTAAAAACCACACCAATTTCATTACAATTGCAGCTGGTCCAATAACCAGCCCCCACTATTTTTTCTGGTTGATTTAACAACCCAACAAGAGTGCTACAATCAAGGGGTGCAATCAACTACACATCTAGCAACATAACAACAGACATGGATTTGACAACTCAGAGAAGCAAAGTACTAATATTATTATTTTATTTATAATGATTGCACCTAGAGGCCTCAACCGGGTCAGGCCCCCATTGTTCTAGATATTGCACAAAAAGACATAGTAAATGACAGTCCCAGCCCCCAAAGAGCTTACAAGGTAAAGTCAATACATACCAGTTTATTAAAACAAACAATGAAGCTATGAGCAGAGGAAAGCTATGGGTAGCTGTCCTAATAGGATGTTTTAGCCAAGAATAGCTGTGTGAATGCCTAGGTGAAATAAGTCCCTCCATTAGAAGGAGTCACAGTAACAGCAACAGGCCATTTACTGGGCTGTTATTATTTGGTATTTCCTGTAAGCATCCCAGAGGGGGTATGTCTATGCATCTTTCATCATAAACTTTGTAGATTTTGTAGACTGCAAAGAATCCCAGAGGTGATATTTCCAGCCCTGCTTTCTGGTAGTAGTTCCCAGTAGTCCATGTATTGCTAACAAAAGACCTACTCTTAGTCAAACCACTAGAAACATTTCACCTTTTTTAATGTGAATATAGTGCAGAAGAAAAGTGATGGATTGACGGTCCTGGTGACTAAAGACCTTTTTAATCCACCGACAGTAGAAGAAGCTTCATCATGTTGCCCCATGATTGACCCTAACCTGGGTGGACTATTTCAAAGAGTGAGAAAATAATTATGGGAGACTCCACTGGCCTGGCCTGCTGACAATACCAAAAACGGTATCAATTACTGTGGTGTGGACATAGGTCTACGAGAAAATGGAGTGAGATCAAACTTTTTTCCACCAAAGAGCTACCAATTCAAGTTGTATTTGAACCAAAGAACTAGAGATGAAAGAATCTATATCCCATTCCCAAGCCTCTGAGCCATCTAGACCATGTGTTTTACTTTGTTAAAAAGTCGTCCTTGCAGTTTATCTTTCTCCCCACCGCAAAAAACAGAGACTAAGGGCATGCCTTCCTTAGCAAGTAGTCACGGCACCAGCGCTGGGAGAGAGCTCTCCCTGTGCTATAAAAAAAAAACCCACCTCCATAAGGGGAATGATTCCCAGTGCTGGTGCATTGTCTACACTGCCACTTTACAGGGCTGAAACTTGCAGCGCTCATGGGGGTGTTTTTCACACCCCATAGCGAGAAAGTTGCAGCGCTGTAAAGTGCCAGTGTAGACAAGCCCAAAGAGAAGTGTACAAATTCCTGCCTATGTGTGTATTTCAGTAAAATCCTACAGGAGATCCTGTTGGGCAAGATATGCAGATGTTTTCTGCCTCGGGTCACTGGCTTGTCTACTGAGCATCTGGAAAATGAGAAAGACAAAACCTGCTAATGGAATGAATTACATTTAGGCAAGTAAGTCCATATCTTGCCTCTCATTATCTCCTGATGCCATTTTCCTCTCTCCTGTCATATGAAAAATCTCAGGACAAATGGCTGTCCTCTCAGACTTTCAGTAAATCAGGAATTAATCTGGACAGATGCAACACAGAACCAGAGGCAGGTTGCTGCTAGACTGTTCTGAAAGTGAAAAATCTATCCCAGTAAAAGGGAAACATTGGTTCCATTTTTACAGGTCAAAGGTATTTTTTATTTTAAAAATGTCTTTGGCTTGACAACTTATACATCTCTGTCAAATACCAAAAGGCTCTGACTTAAAGGAATATCACCACCCATTTAAAAACAAGTACATGCCAACATGGAGTTTAAATTGGTTTAGGTACTACACCGACTTCTGAAGCCCCCTGCCAATTTTTGTGGTTTTACAACCAATCATTTTCTCCTCTTCTCCCACTGCAAAGCCCATCCCCCTAATCTCCAGTAATGGCTCACTCCCAATATCCACTATTGTTTCTATGCCACTGAACATTTCTGGAAGAGGTCCCCTGACCAGGCAGACTTCCTCCACTGCAAATCTGTCCTCTGCTTCCTTCAATTCTGCCATCTTTCTCATCAAACAGAATGATTTTGCCACCATCCATGCATTCCCATTCTCTGATGCCTATTTGTTACCTTTAACTCCTTCCTTAAAATCTTTCCCTGTAGGAAAAAAATTTATAACCACCAGAAAAATTAGACAATGGAACAAGTTCCTGTGGAAAGCTCTGAAACTGCCATCATTGGAGGTATTTAAAGCTACAGACAGCCAACACGGGTTTGGTGTGGATATAATGAAATCAGCACTGCCATAATGCAGGTGGTGGACTAGATAATCCACAAGAGGTGCTGTCCAACCCAAATGGTTCTATAAAGTCCAATTGCAAAAGCAATAAAGCCTGTCTGCTGGGATATTTCCTTATCAAGCAATGATGTGAGAACTGCAGAATGGGCTTTAACAAGCATTTCCTTTTTGACTCTATGTATGTAGGAAGAGAAGTTTGGGTTTCTTTGTCCTTTATTAAACTTTGTGTATTTTAAAATCTAGATGTAAAAAATTAGGAGGGAGTTCAAAGAGCAACAAAACTAAGTAAGGAGCCAGAGAGACTGGCTTAGGAGGAAAGAATAAAAGATCTAAATATATTATATATCTTAATGAAGCAGCGATTAAGCAGGGTCATTGTAACAGCCTACAAATACCTGAATAAAACAGCAAGGGAGAAGAGGAATTATTAAGCGCAGACACACACCTGGAAGATATTAAGAAAAGGAAAATGTAGGTTAAAATATCAGGTGAAGCTTCCATGCAAGATCTAGATGGTAGAACAGTCTCCAAAAGGAAGAGGGGAAGGAAGCCCAGCCCTGGAAATATTCAATAACATAATTCACAAAGCTGTAGAAAATGTATTGTAGGAAACAATCTTGTACTGACCATGGATGACCTAAATACATTGTTTTCCAAACGTTTTACTAAGGTGAACCACCAACTGCATTTTGTCTTTTTTTGCGACCCCCCCATTAAGTATATGAATCCTCCACCACAGCACTGCAACCCTAATGCCAGTCTACTGTGAAGAGGAGGCACAGGAAGAGAGGGGGTGGAGGCTGGAGAGCAAGCCCATCCTTCACTCATCCTGCAGGGAAAGCTTCTGTCCCATGGGACTGGGGATGAGCCTGGCTCCCTGCTCTGAGCGTTGCATGGGGATTGCAATACCACTCAAGTTTCATCTGGCCATCCCTCAGTGATGCCAGAGGGGCAGCCGAGCCAAATTTGAGCAAGTGGTGTGGAAAGGAGGGGCAGCTTGGCCAAACTTAAGTGATACTGTGACCTGGGTGCCAGGTCACAAGGTCCAGAGGTGGGACCAGACCTGCCACTGTGAAGTGTGAGTGAAGTGCAGGCTTGCTCTCCAATGCCGCTCTCCCCCGCTCTCTCCCCCTGGGGCCTCCCCTCTGCCCCAGGCCAGGAGAAGCATATGTTTGTCTAGGCCAGGACCCAGTGATGTGCTAATCCGGCCTGGATGTGGCAACCCAACTAGAATCTTCCCAGGATCCACCCATTGACCTAACAGGGTCTCCTATGTCTCTGATTCTATTTTTAAAATATTAACTGGTTATTCATTAACTGAGATTTTTTTAAAACCTATGTTACAATATAAATAACAATTATAATAACAAGAAGTTATTTTCTCATGCTATCTCTTACTTTAGACAAGCATACTTCTTTTCTTATGCTGTGATTGTAACATTTGATTTTACTAATCAGGTTACTCATATAATATCTTGAAACATGGTCATTGGATTTCAGTACACTAGTTATCATGGAAACAGGAAGGCTACTGTCAACTACTGTAAGAAGCCAATTTTGCAGATAAATTAACTATGTCCTTGTATAGTTTTGGTTCTAGCACAATTCTTGTGTGTACCTGACTTAGCCTAAAAAGGCAAAGGGCCTGTAGGCTATTTTCATGTTAGCAAACAAACAGCAGTTCACTCCAGTGAGCTATTATCTGGGGGTACTCTTTGTTAGGTTCATGTCTGGTAGCATTGTCTGAGTACAGCTTCTTTACAAGCAAACAGAATATGATGGGCTAGATCAGAGGTAGGCAACCTATGGCACACGTGTCAAAGGCGGCACGCAAGCTGATTTTCAGTGGCACTCACACTGCCCAGGTCCTGGCCACTGGTCCGGGGGGCTCTGCATTTTAATTTAATTTTAAATGAAGCTTCTTACACATTTTAAAAACCTTATTTACTTTACATACAACAATAGTTTAGTTATATATTATAGACTTATAGAAAGAGACCTTCTAAAAACATTAAAATGTATTACTGGCACACGAAACCTTAAATTAGAGCGAATAAATGAAGACTTGGCACACCACTTCTGAAAGGTTGCCGACCCCTGGGCTAGATGATGCAGTCAGTCAGTGTGGGAGTCATCCACTTTTTGGAAGCCTTTATCAACACATAATATGAACAGCTGATCAGTATGCTCAATTTAGTTTAATTATTTTTTAAACTAGTGAATCTAGTGCTAGTGAAAACTGCTGACTGGTCTACATGGCTTCTGTAGAAGGGGCAGAGCCCCTGAACAGTCAACACCACAAACAATAGATTCCTCTTCCAAAGAGGGGAGGGTTCATAGAAGACCAGAGATCAACAAAGAATGAACAACAAATCAGAAGTGTAGGCCAGAGATGGGATCAGAGGTGTAACAAAAAGGTCATCAAGTAGAGAACCCGAGACAGTACACAGTGCTCAGGGAAGAGATTTAAGGAGCCAGTAGAAACATTCCAGCGAATGACTGAACAAATGAAAGCAAGGAATATAGACCCACAGTCACACCATGTCTCCCCTAGATCCAACCTCCTCCTGGATTTATAAATGGCTGGCTTGGCTAATGACAAAAAGGGGGTTGTGAGCTTGTCTCTGGAATTAAAGGGGCTTTGGGATGGGTTGATCAAAAATTAAAAGGTGTTGGGGGAGAAAGTGCAACCAAAATCTGAGGTTCAGGTTCTGAAGGAGGCAGAAGAGGGGCTACAGCCTGGCACACTGGAGTGAAGCATTCATGAGGCTCTCTCTCTTGCCACAGAATAGACGGGCATCAAGGCAACTCTGTGAACCAGAAAGGTACAGACAGCAAAGAACACTGAAACCCTTCACTGGACAGGAGCATCATGAGTAGCTGCAGTACAAGCTTCGCCATGAAGCCTCACTATGATATCCCATCCGTGACCTGAAAAGAACACCTCTAAGGATAGAGGGTAGTTCAGTCAAAATGCCCACAGAATGTCTGTAGAGACCATCAACAAAGATGTCAGCCAGTACAGCAGTGATAGTGGTTTTAATGAAGTTGACATCTGCTCACCAGAAAGTGGAGTGAGATCAACTTGTTTCATATTGGCCACTGAACAACCATCAGATGGCTGAAACTTTTGGTCACTACCACCCTCGCCAACCTATGTCAGTTTCTAATGGGAGTTCACAATATTGCTTAGGTCACAAGGAGACTCAAATCTAATCTCATCAACATTATTGTTGATAACATGAACCCCCCACAGCTTGTCAAAACTGGTAACCTTTACTCAGGGGAGTCAGGCAGTATGAATATTGCCTGTCAGAATCCAGATGCCCTGGCCGAGTGCAGAAGAGTGGGACTGCAGAGTAAACTCCCATACCCAGCCTAACTACCAGTCTCACACTTTTTTTTTTATTAGAATTTGTCAGCACTAAAAGTAAAACAAGACAATGCCAAGTCATGTACTGTATGTGCTGTTGTGTGGTGAGACAGTTATATCAGAGGTATTGCAACTTAGCCAGTCTTCATAGAGTTAATATTTTTATTTGTGTTCTGTGATCCTGTTAGTTAAAATAGTATCACACAAAAGTAGAGATTTTTTTTAAACCTTTCCAAAAGTCTATTTTCAAACTGTAACTGCACAGTCATGATATATTACCCCTTGATTACATTTAACTATGAAACATGATTTTTTTTCCTGTTGTCTTACTGTCTCCCCATCAGGTCCTTTAGTGTTTGAGTCAGTGCAATCAGAGACCCCGCAGATATTGTCCTATCTGTCTTTTGAAGACCAAGTGTCAAAAGCTCTCATTAGCATAAGAATTACCTCATCCCCTAGTAACTAGGCAGATATTAGTTTCTCTTTTTACAGACATGTCTTTCCTTTGTTACAGAGCACCAGTTTACAGGAATCCTTTCAGATACCAGATGGCCCTCCCATACTCTTCAAGTTCTGCATGCATCATCATTAGTCATTCTTTTGTCTTTTTAAACAGGCATAAAACATCATGCTTTAACACGTCACCTGAGCAAGTGCCAGGAGAGGGAACTCAGCAGCTATCCACCAATAGTAAGGTTTATTCAGATATAAGATATCAAGTAAAATCCTCAAGTAGGATCCTCTCATTTTTTCAATAACATGTACACCTACTATATGGCACTGCGTAATCAAGTCACCGAGTCAACATTATTTAAATTTAGATATAGATATCATTGGGCAGAATTGAAAACTGGACCTTGTGAATTCACTACTCACAACCATATATTCAGATACACCAATACACATACACAAGGGCACACAAACAAACACTCTGTGTTTCGGCAACAATAAAATATCCAGATGTGCCTTTATAATTAAGACAATGAAGCATATAAAAAAGGATTTGTTTTTTAAAGATCTTCCTTTGTTTATATGTAAGTGTGCCTGCCCACTTCACTGATCATTAACAGAAGACATCATATGTGTCAACACTTGCTCATGCCATGCCTTTGGGTCATCATAAGTGAAATGAACTCCAGAATATGAGAAGCAGAGAAATCACTGCAGCCCTGCCATAAGGAAGTTTTGAATGGAGGAGGCATTTTATGGAAAATGTATAGCATACATATTCCAAAAATCCAGATCAACACCTTCCACCTAAATCTGTTACTTACCCTCAGCTCCTGACATAATTACATTTCTAGGGCTGCTGGAGTCACATGTTTGTATTTTTTCCTTTGAATCATAGAAATGTAATTACTTTACGACACAATACTAGTTATGGCCCTGATCTTGCAAGCTTTTCTGCTCAGCTACACCCTGCATATGCACTGTGCCCCATTGACTTCAGACATCTACCCACATGGAATAATTATCAGGATCTGGAAGACTGTGGCCCCTTGCTATTAACCTTTTGCCATGCTAAAAATTAACCATTTATTTCTAACCTTTGTTTCCTGTATCTTATCCAGTTTTTGATCTACGACAATACATCAACTGATTTTCCTTTAACCACCCACATACTGATACATTCAAAGAATCCTAAAAGATTAGTGAGACACAATTTTCTTTTGCAAAACCCACACTTGGTTTGACCCTATCATATCATGATCTTCCAGGTGTATTATTATCATTCTATTTTAATGATCATTTCAACCAACCAACTACAGATTTAAGGTTTACTAGCCTGTAATTCCCTAGATCATCGCTAGAGCTTTTTTTAAAATATAGCTTCAATCCTCTGTTAGGGTCTCTGTTTTTAATGAGTTGGCCTATTTTTTGCTGGCAACTTATTCCTAAGCTCCCTCAGAAATCTTGGATGTATATCTGCAGTGAAGACTGATGCTTAGAAATCATTTAACTTCTTGGCAATGTCTTTACTTTCCTTAATTGCTCCTTTTACTACCTAGTGATCCAGCAGACACATCAATTCTTTCACAGGCTTCCTGCTTCTGATGCACTTAAAGAATTTCTTATTGTTTGTTACTATACCCTTAGCTATTTGCTCTTCGAAATCCATCTTAGTCCTTCTAATATCTCTTTTACATATTGCCTATTGTAATTTATGCTTCTATATATTAGCTTCACTAGACTAAGATTAAGGGCCGTTCATATCAAACCACAAGGCAAGGATTACAAAGGAACAACAACAATAAAATCAATGCTTATTAAAGACATGTTTAGGGCTATTGTATGGAGTTTACTTTCCTCTAATCATGACACATTTGGGGGGGCCTTCTCAAGATACTGATGCTTGGTAATAACTTGAACCTGTAAATCCTTCCAAGATGTATAGCTGGGAATGCCAGGCTGCTCTTACTCCAGGACAATGAGCACAGTCTATGCATGTGTGTAAGTATGGTTAAGCACTGGGTAAAGTCCTTGACCCTATCATATCATGATCTTCCACACTGTGGGGGGCAGTGGGGAAGGGAGGGTCTGACTCTTAAGCCTTTTGCTCTCCTGTTCCCTTCCTTGTAAGAACAGTAGGGGAAAATGGCTTAGGTGTGGGTGGAAAATGGGCCTGTCTGATGATCTCAGGCACAGTCTATTCATGCACAATTGATTCCCCCTTTGCTCTCTCTGCCTTGTTCATCACTTTTATATTGCACCTATACACACAGTGTTCCAAACCTATGCTGTTCACCCTCAAGGGCTTTAAAGGCTAAAGAGGACAAACATCACATGTGCAGAGGGAAAGGGTTCATATTTGTCTGTACTTTTCATTTGCTTGTAGGCATTTATTTCTTTACGTTCCAGGCTCTTTGAGCTGAACTAACGTTTATTGGTCTGTTCTGTAAATGGGCTCACTATAAATAACATTTGACTCACTTATATTAAAGGGCATTGTTTTGCCTTAATAATAACTTGTCTTGACAGTTGTCCCATGCAATATTCCAGTTCTTTTAAAGACCACCACCATAAATCTTAATGTAACCCACTCTTACTGCACCACTAAACAAAATGAACTTTAACAAACTGGTGCATACATGGAAGCAGAGAACTCTGTGTGTCTTTCCAATAAAAAAAAAAAAGATACCACTGCATAATAGTGTTGCTGAAGTATTTTGGAACTTTACTACAAAACACTGTAGGGTTTGGTTGGTTGGCTGGTTGTTTTAAAGGGGCATGTGTAGTATCAAGGAGAGATTTAAAAAATTCATGCAAGAGTTACTATACTATACAGAAACAGCTGTCAAGACATGTTCATTTTAAAGCCCAGTAACCTTGACAATTTCTAAACTCACAATTTATCTCTAACCATTAAAGCCAATTCGAGACAGCAGGCTGAAGTTTCTGAATTAAGTGGGGATTATATTCCATCTTCATCATAAGACTCATGGAAGTTTAAAGAATCTATGCTTTGACCCCTAACCAGAATTTGAGAAAATGGAGAATTTGGGGGATTTTAATGGTTCTATTTCAGGTGTGAAATTTCTGGTATCTTGCCCAAAATGTGCAACAGCAAAAGGCAGAATTCATGACTAAAAATTCCTTCTCTCCTTCGCTCACAACCCCTCCATCTCCCACAACACTTCTAGTTGGTCGAAACACTGTACCAGGATTGTGTGAAATAAAGAAAAAGCTAACGCCCAGAAACAGATACTCCATAAGTGCTCACTGCAAAATCTTTATTTTTAGGGGCCTGAGCGCTGCAGCCCAAACTACCCATACACCGTCACAACTCCAACATGGGGGATGTGAGAATCCACTCTCCCCCGATAAGAAACTTTTCCTTTCCTCCATGGTTTTCTTTAGGCCTAATCCTACAGCTCCTACAAGACCTAGGCCCCAGGCATATAGTTTTTCCATCTAGTCAGGCTTTCATTTAAGACATATCCCTACTTATATAATCCAAGTGCTTGCAAGGATGCAAAATTCTTTTGCCTCATTTGTTTGGGTCAAACTAAAAGCCAAGGACTTGATTCTCCACATAGAGGATATGAGAATCTTACTTCCCTTACAGTAACTGGAGTTTCTTTCAGATGTATGGTCCCTATCTGTATTTCACTATACACATATGCTCCATGCGCCCAGAGCTGGAGTATTTTGAAAGTAATGCCCATTGGTCTGCACACATGGTCTTACCTCATTCCACCAACCAAGGAGATAAAGGGAAGGGCAGACCAACCATCTCTGCAATTCCTTCTCCACTGTGAATCAGAGAATATCCAAAGCAGAAGAGATGGAGGGCGACTAGTGGAATACAGATAAGGACCACACATTTTGCCAAACCTCCAGTTACTATAAGGTAAAGTAACTTTCTCTTCTTCAAATGCTGGCCCCTATGTGTAGTCCACTGTGAGTGATTGACAAGCCCTACTCAAATAGGAGGAGAGTGCGAGGTCACCGATGGCAGAGGGGAACAAAGGACTGCTATTCTAAAAGATTCATCAGCACAGGAGTTCTGTACCAAGGAATGGTGTCTAGCAAATGTGTGATTGACCTCCACGTAGCTGCCTTACAGTTTTCAAGTAGACACACCTCTTGAAGCAACACCATAGATGTTGCTTGTGCTTATGTGGAATGACCTCTTACCCCATGAGGAGGGGGGAAATTAGACAACTGATAGCAAAGCAAAACACAGCCCAAGATCCATTTTGAGTTTCTTTGAGAGGATACAGCCTGATCCCTGACCATTTCTGCTATGGTGACAAATAGTCTCTGTTTTTGTTCTCTTCATAAAAAAGGCTAAGGCTTGCCGAACATCATCGGAATAGAGCCTCTTTTCTTCTGAGGAGGTGTGAGGTTTTGGGAAGAACATAGATAAGTGGATAGACTGGTTCGGGTGAAACTTGGAAACTACTTTGGGGGTAAATTTAGGATGTAAACCTAATGAAACCTTGTCCTTATGAAATATAGTGTAAGGAGGATCTGCCGTCCATGTCCCAGGTTCAGCAATCCTCCTGACTAACGTGAAGGGTACCCAAATTGGGACCTTCAGGGATAGGAGAAATATGGAACAAGAAGCTAATGGTTCAAAAGCTGGCTTGGAAAGTACTGAAAGAACACAGTTCAAGTCCTACTGAGGAGCAGGGATTTTTTGCTTTTTGCTTTTATTACATGCAGAAGGGTTCTGATTAGGCCTTTCCAGAATCTGCTAGTCAGAGGGTGTGCGAAGATCGAGTAGCCCTGTGAAAGCAGATGATATGCATTGATTGCTGCCAAGTGGATCCATAAGGAACTGACAGACAAACCTGTTGTCATCAAGGAAAGAATAAAGTCCAGAATGAGAGGAATATCTATGGCTTCTGGAGAAATAAGTCTTCGATGCACACAGACAGAGAAACGCTTCCAATTGACTAGGTATAATTTCCTAGTGGAAATCTTCCTACTATTAGAAAGGAAGTTCTGTACAGTTTCTGAACATGATTGCTCGAAGGACAATGCCCATCCAAAAAACAGGCTCTGAGATGAAACGGATGTGGGTTGGGCTGTCAATTAATCGCAATTAACTCACGTGATTAATTCAGAAAAATTAATCGTGATTAAAAAAATTAATCGTGATTAATCAGTTTTAACTGCACTGTTAAACAATAGAATACCAACTGAAATTTATTAAATATTTTTGAACGTTTATCTACATTTTCAAATATATTGATTTCAGATACAGCACAGAATAAAAAGTGTACAATGCTCACTTTATATTATTTTTGATTACAAATATTTGCACTGTAAAAATGATAAAAGAAATAATATTTTTCAATTCCCCTCATTCAAGTACTGTAGTGCAATCTCTATCGTGAAAGTGCAATTTACAAATGTAGATTGTTTTTGTTACATAACTGCACTCTAAAACAAAACAATGTAAAACTTTAGAGTCTACAAGTCCACTCAGTCCTACTTCTTGTTCAGCCAATAGCTAAAACAAACAAGTTGGTTTATATTTACGTCACCTGAAAGTGAACAGGCGTTCGCATGGCACTTTTGTAGTCGGCGTTGCAAGGTATTTACATGCCAGATATGCTAAACATTCACATGCCTCTTCATGCTTTGGCCACTATTCCAGAGGACACGCTTACAAGCTGATGATACTCGTTAAAAAAAAAATGTGTTAACTACATTTGTGACTGAACTCTTTGGGGGAGTCTCCTGCTCTGTGTTTTACCCGCATTCTGCCATATATTTCATATTATAGCAGTCTTGGACGATGACCCAGCACATGTTGTGCGTTTTAAGAACACTTTCACTGCAGTTCTGACAAAAAGCAAAGAAGGTACCAATGTGAGATTTCTAAAGATAGCTACAGCACTCGACCCAAGGTATAAGAATATGAAGTGCCTTCTAAAATCTCAGAGGGACGAGGTGTGGAGCATGCTTTCAGAAGTCCTAAAAGAGCAACACTCTGATGCGGAAACTACACAACTCGAACCACCGAAAAAGAAAATCAACCTTCTGTTGGTGGCATCTGACTCAGATGATGAAAGTGAACGTGCGTTGGTCCACATTGCTTTGGATCATTATCAAGTAGAACCTGTCATCAGCATGGACGCATGTCCTCTGGAATGGTGGTTGAAGCACGAGGGACATATGAATCTTTACCGCATCTGGCGACAGGGCATGGATCACTTGATGATAACCTGTCTGTTCATTCCCTTTGGGGCACCTGCCATTGGCCACTGTCAGAGGACAGGATACTGGGCTTGAGGGACCTTTGGTCTGACCCAGTATGGCTGTTCTTATGGTACGTAAACATTTTGCAATGCCCTCATGTTTTTTCTGCATGTCGCTTTGTCAGAATGATGCTACAGGATGCACCTGCATAAGATACTGACTGCACACATGCCAACTATAAAGAGACTCACTGCTAAGAAACATTTTTATATAACTGGTTCCAAGTGCCATACTGTATTCTCAGCAAAGGATATTGGGCTAGATTCTCAATGACACCAACATCCCTTTAATTATCCAGAGCAGCAGAAAGAGGCTTCAGTATCAATGAGAATCTGACCCATTACAGGCACAAAGTTCAAGCACTGTCCTGTGTTTTTAGTGTTCTCCTCTCTCTTTGTGATTAAAGGGAACCATGAGCTGAATATTGCAAGAGTAAACGTAAAAATGAAAATATTACATTGCCCAACTAAAGAGACCTTTACGAAAAGTCCAGTTCTGAAAATAAGAGTGCATAAATACATAAAAAAAGACAGACTACACTATTCTGCAGTTTCACCATCTATAAGAACATAAGAATGGCCGTAGTGGGTTAGACCAAAGGTCCATCTAGTCCAGTATTCTGTCTACCGACAGTGGCCAATGCCAGGTGCCCCAGAGGGAGTGAACCTAACAGGTAATGATCAAGTGATCTCTCTCCTGCCATCCATCTCCATCCTCTGACAAACAGAGGCTAGGGACACCATTCCTTACCCATCGTGGCTAATAGCCATTAATGGACTTAACCTCCATGAATTTATCCAGTTCTCTTTTAAACGCTGTTATAGTCCTAGCCTTCACAACCTCCTCAAGTTGAGTGTGCGCTGTATGAAGAAGAACTTCCTTTTATTTGTTTTAAACCTGCTGCCTATTAATTTCATTTGGTGACCCCTAGTTCTTGTATTATGGGAATAAGTAAATAACTTTTCCTTATCTACTTTCTCTACATCACTCAAAATTTTATATACCTCTATCATATCCCCCTTTAGTCTCCTCTTTTCCAAGCTGAAAAGTCCTAGCCTCTTTAATCTCTCCTCATATAGAACCCTCTCCAAACCCCTAATCATTTTAGTTGCCCTTCTCTGAACCTTTTCTAGTGCCAGTATATCTTTTTTGAGATGAGGAGACCACATCTGTACGCAGCATTCAAGAGGTGGGCGTACCATCGATTTATATAAGAGCAATAATATATTCTCCGTCTTATTCTCTATCCCCTTTTTAATGATTCCTAACATCCTGTTTGCTTTTTTGACCGCCTCTGTACACTGCGTGGACATCTTCAGAGAACTATCCACGATGACTCCAAGATCTATAGTCCAAACTCTCCCACAGCTATTTGCCAATGGAACTGCATGACACAACAACAGCTTATATAACTGCAATACAAATGGCATTACCGCACTGCCTACAAAAAAACCCATTTAGCTCAAGAGTAAAAGTCATTCATGATTACTTAATAAGGCTAGATACTTCAAAACAATTTCATATAAACTGCATGTCATTAGGGAGGCCATATGCTTTTGAAATGGATCCCCCAAGGACATAGATATTTCAATCAAGGATACAAAATGTGTTTCTTAACAAGTAAGCTTACAAAGTTTGAGTCACTCCTCTTAGAGACACAAATACATTCAGTGTTGGCTGGAAACAATAGCTATGCATAAGGCATTTAATGCTGTCACTGTTGCACCATATCTACTATCCACAGCACTTCCTTTCCCTTCCCTCCAATTCTGTCCTACAGCACTTAAACACAGTGATCCAGGAAGCCAACAAACAAAAATACACTCTCCATCCCAACAACATTTACTTATTATGCAGGACTTTCCATCAATAAGAGTGCAGAGTGCTTTACAAAAGATGGTAAGAATCATTATTCTCATGTTACTGATGGGAAAACTGAGGCAAAGGGAGGTGATGCGACTCGCCCAAGGTCACAAAGCAGCAGGTCAGTAGCAGACCTGGGAATAAATCCAGGCCTCCTGAGTCTCAATCCACACTGATATCTCCAACAGTTTACTTAATTCCTATTTTAAGATAGAGGGAGCGCAGACACCACTGCATGCTAACAGATGGTAAATGTTGCTTTATAAATGATGACTAGTGAATGCAGACACTAATATGATAATATTTATATTACACCAAAAAAATCTGCTACATTAAAACAACATTATTAAGGTTACAAAGCCAAGACTCGAAAGTTAGGAAGTACTACAATTAAGGTTGTCTGTGTAACCTTAAGACCCTTTGTGCACATGCATTATGATACAGTCTTTAATTACATGATCACATACTATTTTTTCCACATGGCCCCTGTCTCATTTAGTGCACAAAATGGAAGGTATTAATTGAATAAGCAACTATTCAATATTTTGTTTTATCCTCATTAATCTATATGTTGCCCTAGGCCTTATTTACTTGACACGAGTCAAAGCCTGCTCTGAATATTACCTTACCTTAGACCATCCCATGCTTTGCTGCACATTGGGCTACCCACATTTGCCATCCTTGCCTGTCAACTGCCCTTCTCTCCAAATCTTCCCATTTCATGCTGAGGTGCTTGATGTCATTCAAAACTGTTCGTTTCCATGTAATTCGTGGTCTTCCTCTCTTTCTTTTTGCGTTTTCTTGTTTACATTCAAGGGTGGTATTTGGTAAGCATTCTTTTTCCATTCTCAGCATATGTTCCAGCCGCCAATGTCTTCTTTTGTAGATTATTTGTGAGAGGGTGCCTTGTCCAGTAATTTTTCTGACTTCTTCATTCGTCTTCCTATCTCTGTATGTTATTCCCAATATTCTTCTCAGACATTTGTGATGAAATGCATGCAGCTTTTGCGTATCTTTCTTGGTAAGTTGCCATGTCTCACTGCTATATGTTGTGATGGCGATAACAATTGCTTTGTACACATTCAGTTTTGTCTTGAGGGAGATATTTTTGAGTTGCCAGATGTTGCCAGACGCAGCGTTTGCCATTCCGATTCTTATTTCCTCAGAACTAGTACCCTCTTGACTGATAGTACTTCCAAGATACGTAAAATTGTCCACCTTCTCCAGTTTCTCTTCTCCAATTTTGATTTCCGTCCCTGTAGTCCCCATTAACATGACTTAACATTTCTTTGTAATGTATCTCAAACCTATCTGTGACATTCTGTAACTCGTGGGAACACCCTACACCCCCATGTTTCATCCTTATAATATGGTTGTGGGGTATCTAATGCAAAGTTTGTCGTGTTGGGTGTCTTCGGAAGGCTCATGATCCACTGAGTATTGTTGTTATAGTGCTGTTATAGTAACTGTTGTTACAGTAATGTTATAGGTTATAATTTCATGTATATAGTTATGAGGCTGAAAATGTATCCTCATGGCTTAAAACAATCCCAGGCAAAAACTCTCCAAGAGCAGAGCAGCAGTTCACACCTCATTAGGGCATGTACGGGACAAACCCAGCCCAGCCTCAGAGGAACAAAGGACACTGGCCTAGGCAACAATAAAGGATCTGTTGGACTCTCCAGTGAGTCACCCCCCTTCCTTTGGTCAGTTTGGGACTGCGATGAGGTAATGCTCACCTGACTCTGAAAGGGGGGGGAAAGAAGAAAGAACATGATAAAAGGGAGAGCCGTTTGCCATGCTCTTCCTCTCTTCTCTACCTCCATCTATAGACATCACCACCAAGCGACTGAAGCGTTGATCAAAGGGGAGAGCCTGGCTGAAGGGCAACCAGCCAGCCTGTGGTGAGAAGCATCTAAGTTTGTAGGGGCATTGAAAGTGTTAAGATCAGCTTAGAATGCGTTTTGCTTTTATTTCATTTGACCAAATCTGACTTGCTCTGCTTTGACTTATAATCACTTAAAATTTATCTTTGCAGTTAATAAATCTGTTTGTTTATTCTACCTGAAGCAGTGCGTTTGGTTTGAAGCGTGTCAGAGACTCCCCTTGGGATAACAAGCCTGGTACATATCAATTTATTTGTTAAATTGACGAACTCATAAGCTTGCAGTGTCCAGCAGGCATAACTGGACACTGCAAGACGGAGGTTCCTAGGGTCGTGTCTGGGACCGGAGATATTGGCTAGTGTCATTCGGTTGCACAATCCAAGGAGCAGCTTACATGCCAGAGGCTGTGTGTGAACAGCCCAGGAGTGGGGGTTCTCACAGCAGAGCAGGGTTAGAGTGGCTCCCAGAGTCAAGGATTGGAGTGACCTAGCAGATCACCGGTCCAAATAACACCAGAAGGGAACCTCACACTATCTCAGGGGTAGGCAACCTATGGCACGTGTGCCAAAGGCAGCACACAAGCTGATTTTCAGTGGCACTCACACTGCCCGGGTCCTGGCCACCGGTCGGGGAGCTCTGCATTTTAATTTAATTTTAAATGAAGCTTCTTAAACATTTTAAAAATCTTATTTAATTTACATACAACAATAGTTTAGTTATATATTATAGATTTATAGAAAGAGACCTTCTAAAAACGTTAAAATATATTACTGGCACACAAAACCTTAAATTAGAGTGAATAAATGAAGACTCAGCACACCACTTCTGAAAGGTTGCCAATCCCTGCTTTATGTTCTCCATTATTTCTTTTACTTGGTTTGTGCATTTTTGTAGTCCACTGGCATATTCATTGATAAGAGCGATGTCGTCAGCAAAGTCTAGATCAAATAGCCTTGAATTGTTCCCTTTTAGGCGATATGTATCACTGTGGCATTGTTTTAATCCATAGTCGATGACTAGCATAAACAAGAAAGGAGCCACGATGCACCCCTCCCTTACACCTATCTTGATGCTGAATGGCTTACTCAATCCATTTTAATGCAGCATTTTGAGTTGGCGTAGAATGCTTATAATGGTGATTAATTTTGTTGGAATTCCATATTGTTCCACAATTTTCCACATTGTTTCTCTGTTTACACTATTGAATGCCTTTTGAAAGTCCACAAAATTGATGGCAAGACCGCCTTGGAATTCAATTGTGTTCTCAATAATCTGTCTCAGGGTGAACATATGTAATATAGGATTATTAATATCCTCATGGGCTTTTCTATTATGCTTATCACTATAGTATGAGTCCTTCGGAAACATTAATCTACCTATCTTCACAACACCCCTGTGAGATGATGGGATGGTATTATTCCCATTGAACAGATGGGGAACTGAGCCATGAAAGTAAAAAATGTCCACTATTTATGGATGCCCAATCTGAAACCACTAGTACTGATTTTTCAGAGTACTTAGAATTATGTAAATAGGGATTGGGAATGGCTGAGCCATTACAAACATTGAATCTATCTCCCCTTGTAAGCATTCTCACACTTGCTTCTTATCAAACTGTCTGTACTGGGCTATCTTGATTATCACTTCAAAAGTTTTTTTTCTCTTACTTAATTGGCCTCTCAGACTTGGTAAGACAACTCCCACCTGTTCATGCTCTCTGTATGTGTGTATATATATCTCCTCAATATATGTTTCACTCTATATGTATCCGAAGAAGTGGGTTGTAGCCCACGAAAGCTTATGCTCTAATAAATTTGTTAGTCTCTAAGGTGCCACAAGTACTCCTGTTATTTTTTTAGAATTATGTAGCACTTTATGTTCAAAGAACAGCTCCCAATGACTTCAGTTACACCTGTGAGTGCTCAGCACTTCTGCAAATCAGACCACCAGGTATCAAGTTGGACACCCCGAAAACGAGGAACACAAATTAGTGACCACCTGTGAAAAGTGTGGTTAAAGCGAATCTGTGTCAGCAGCAAGGATAGAATTCAATTCTCAAGGCACCATTCAATTGCCTTAATCATGTGACTGCCCTTTCTCTTCATGCAATCCCCTATCTCATTCACTACACACCTTCCAAATTCTGCAAGAAATAAAGTGGTCGTCCTACAGTAAAGAGTTTCCTTTACTGCACAACCTTGATTCATTCCCAGAGAGAGAAAGAGATTTCCTAGGTTTTTAAAAAAGCAAACTGAAAAAAATTTCAACATGTGGCATCATACTGACACGCATGTAGGTCATCAACAGAGTTAGAACCTTTAGATCCACCTCCCAGACCTCTGCCACTTGAGCTAATGGAGTAATTGATAGCAGTAGTAGGTTGTCATCGTCTACGTGGACTAGAACTCATGGGGGATGAGACATATCTTCGAAACCCACTGGCAAAGTGTATTTGCTGACAGAAAAGTAATGATGAGACTCAGGAATCTTAGGTTCCATTCCATGCTCTGGAGGGGAATGTGGAGGTAGTGTACACAGACTCTTCTGCCCATTCCCTCCAATCTTGACTCCTTTTGCCCCATCCCCTCCAACCAGACCCTATCCCAGTCCTGTCTCTTCTCAACCCCTTACTTCTTGCCCCGATCCCATTCTCTTGCCAACCAGCCCCAGTCTCCACTTCTCAGGCTTTTCCTCCCAAACCCAGTCCCTTTGCCCAGCCAGTCCAAATCTCCCACTCCAGGATCACTGTCCAGTTTCAATCTTCCCATCCACTCCCTTCCCCCTCCTCACACAGAGACCTAGTCCTAGTCCAGCAAGTCCCAGTTCCCCTCCCAGCTCCTTGGTCACACCGTTTTCCCCTTTCCACTCCACTAACTCCCACTCCTTATCCAATCTTAGGGCATGTCTACACTTGCCATTTAAAGTGGAAAAAGTCCCTTTTTTGTGCAAAAACCGTGGGAGTGTCTACACTTGCCAATGACATTTTGCGGTGAAACTTCTGAGTTTCACTGCAAAAAGAAAACCACCTCCACGAGAGGCATACAGCTCTTACTGGTGATGCTTTTGTGGTGCTGTGCAAGTGAAGACCCGTTCTTCCTGTTTACAGAGCTTTTAGCCTCCAGAGGATATCCCACAGTGCCTAGGTGACCACTCTGGCCAGCAGCTCTGCTGCTCTGACTCCAGGTAAAGAGACATCCACCCCTCCCCTGTAAAGCCCCGGGAACTTTGAAACTCCCCTTCCTGTTTTCTTGGCAAGTGCTCACTTATCTGGCCAGGTGACAATGCCTGCTCCACAGAGCAAAGGATCCCCTGCTTGGAGAAATGCTGAGCTACTGGAGCTGATCAGTGTTTGGGGAGAGGAGGCTGTACAGTGAGCCAGGATGCCCCGCGATCACCCCCCCCCCACACACACACACAGAAAAGACCTATTGTCAAAATGAAGAGAGCTGCACTGTGGGATAGCTTCTCTCAGTGCGCTGCTCTCATTGGCGATGGAAGTGCTGCAAATGTAAGCACTCTCTGACGCCTGTGGAAGTGAGTGAGTACGAAAACCAGCACTTTTCTTTCACCGGTTCACTATCACCGTTGAAACTGACAGCACAGCCTTAGGGCTTGTCTACACTGGCAACGTTAAAGTGCTGCCGCGGCAGCGCTTTCACGTGGCTTGTGTAGTCGCGACAGTGTCTTACAACGGGAAGTGTCAGACAGCCTTAATAATAGCTGGTGCTACTAGCCCCTTGTATAATAGTACCATATGTGTGAATGGTGCTTTACTGGAAAATAAGAAGAGACAGCTCTCTGCCCAGGGGAGTTTACAATCGGATAACCATATCCATACAAACTCCAAGTGGTAAAAGAGGAAATCTGAACACATCTGGGAAATGCCTGCTGTCCAGTCCCACTATGGTTCACATACTGGCTGAAGATTTGTCAAACTACTTTGCTCACAAAAGATACAACCTGCATCTAAATCTTACAATATGGATTTCACAACCTAACTGCAATTGTAACAAAGCATAGACTGTCTATGATACATGCTATGTGCAATGAATAGTGGTATCAGTTCTTGGTTTACAAACTGCCAGTGATTAGTTTACTGAACAAAAGAGAGACACTCATTTTCAGATATACTCTTTCACTTTAAAGCTATCCAATAGCATACATCTTTGATATAAACCTATTGACTTCCAAGTACATTAATTAGATCTTGAAGGGTAAGGGGAGAGAAAAGGCAAGCTTATCTCATTGCTGTCAAAAGTATGCAGTGTGACTGCTGGTGTAAAGGAAATTACCCATCAGAAAACTCAGAATGGTGTTCTAATGAGGGGGCAAGTATTTGACTTAACTATACAATCAACCATACTGATAAGTGCTTAGTACCTGATTAGTACAGCATTCTTGCAGAGTTCCAGCAGATCAATGACTTCGAATTACATGAGCTAACATTCTCCTCTCAGTTATTCCTTCATTGGGGTGGGGGGTGGGGGGAATGTAAAATACAGTATATCTAATAATTTAAGACAGCTTTGTCCTCAACTGAGAACTCAATGCTATGTGCATTATAAATTCTGTCCTGTAAACATTCCTAGCTTTCAACTTTGGACCAGCTGTCATGTACATCTGACTACTTGGTTCATTAACTTTCTTAAATACTAGCTTTCTAACTCCTTAAGTGGAATGGATTGCTACATGTTCAGCCTGCAGCATCCTCAGCTGATAGCCAGTCATCCTGAATTATAACATAAGAATTATAACATTCAAAAACCAGTCGGAGAACACTTCAACCTCCCTGGTCACTCAAATACAGACCTAAAAGTCGCAATACTCCAACAAAAAAACTTCAAAAACAGACTCCAACAAGAAACTGCTGAATTGGAATTAATTTGCAAACTGGACACCATTAAATTAGGCTTGAATAAAGACTGGGAGTGGATGGGTCATTACACAAAGTAAAACTATTTCCCCATGCTAATTTTTTTCCCCTACTGTTACTCACACCTTCTTGTCAACTGTTGGAAATGGGCCATCCTGATTATCACTACAAAAGTTTTTCTTCTCCTACTGATAATAGCCCACCTTAATTGATTAGTCTCATCATAGCTGGTATGGCAACACCCATTTTTTCATGTTCTCTGTGTGTATATATATATATATCTTCCTACTGTATTTTCCACTGCATGCATCCAATGAAGTGGGTTTTAGCTCACGAAAGCTTATGACCAAATAAATTTGTTAGTCTCTAAGGTGCCACAAGTACTCCTCGTTCTTTTTGCTGATACAGACTAACATGGCTACCACTCTGAAACCTGAACAATTGTGATCCTAAAGCTAAATAGTCCCTCAAGACTAGTGGGATGCTACTGCAGGTTAAATCTGCACCATGCAGAGTATTCTCTTTAAGTTCACTGCTTACCCTACACATACAGTACTCTTCTAATATAGCCAAAATTTGTCTATTGAATTAGCATAGTATCTCTGTGACACACTGTACCTCAAAGTAGCACCCTGGGACCCCCATAGTCACTACTGTGTCACCTCACCCTCCCTGATTGAACTAACCTCGTTATCTCCATACTGATTTATACCTGCCTCTGGAGATTTCCATTACTTGCATCTGAAGAAGTGAGGTTCTTACCCACGAAAGCTTATGCTCCCAATACTTCTGTTAGTCTTAAAGGTGCCACAGGACCCTCTGTTGCTTTTTACTGTGATATGATTATGTTTTGTACAAAGTATACCTTGCGAGGTATCATTTTAAAAGTCTTGATCTGTTGAACATTAATAACCTGTTGGATTATATGTATTATCATGGTATGTGAAGTTATTAAATACTGCTATATGTGTTACTGAAATATGTTGTGAGGTTGGGAACACCCATAACCAGTCTTTCAGTTACAACAAAGGAGTAGCCATCAATAGCCACACGGCGTTAATGGCTCATCAACATACAATCCACTATCCTATAGATTTTTCAGAGGAGGCACATACATCATGGGGGTGGACTAATCCACGTCACAGCAAAAATCTTTCCAGCAAGCTGGAAGAAAATATAAAAGAGACAGTGACATTATCACTTGGCCTCTCCTCACCCGGCAAATCTCAACACCTGGAGGAAGGTCTGGAAGATGAAGACAATTGAACTGGGGAAGGGTGGTCCCAGGCTGGAAGGGTATCCAGCCTGTGTATTGAGGATCTGTAACCTGCTTGACCATTGGTCAGGATGAGACGCTGCTTGATTCAAATCCTGCTTAGTTTGTAGAACTTAAGAAACAAAAATAAACTCACAGTCTAAGTAACCAACTTTGATCTCTATGCTTGCTACTTATAATCACTTAAAATCTATCTTACTGTAGTTAAAAAATCTGTTTTATATTTTACCTAAAACAGTGTGTTTTGGTTGAAGTGCTTGGGAAATCTTAGCTCAGGTAACAAGGGCTGTTGCACGTCCACAACCCTTTTGTCGGAGTGGCGAACTAGGCAATGAACTTACCCTGGTCAGGTTTCTGACCAGTGCAAGGTGGTACAGTTCTGGGGTGCAAGACTGGGGAGCTGGGGGGAATTGGCTGGAGCCTCTCTATTGATGGTTCATGAGTGGCTAGAGACCATGCATGTAACACAGTTGGGTGTGTCCCTGCCTGTGGGCGTCTGTGTAAGTGCAGTGCCTGTCAGAGGTTTGTAGCTTGATATCAGCCTCACAGTGCGAGAGGCAGGCAGGTTGGTGGGACAGATGCTCAGCGGTCCCATAGTCCAGATTGCACCCCAAGGATCCCGTCACAATCTCCCAAAAGCATATCTATCAGAAGGAAAAGGGAAATAAAACTGTTTCTTGATGGTATCTTTCATACTAAGATAGGTAGCACAAAACGTTTCAAAGCTAACTGCTGCCTTGGGTATTTACACCCAAGTAATATATTAAACAAAGGCAACTGACTGACAGTGATATAATTCTGTGGGGATGCTCTGCTGAGGTAACACCAATACTTACAACTTACAGAGTGGCTTTATATATAAAAGTGTAATACAAACATTAATCATAAAAGCTTATTAACCACAAAACACATGAATGCAGTTAGTGTCCTAATATAGAATCATAACCCTGTAGTTCAAAAGATGCCTGTTATTTTATGTAATGCTTCGATCCAAATCACCCCTCTGTTCTGCTCCCCAAACTCTAGCTGACTCCTTGGCGTTGTCTAAGAAGCTAGCTCAGCACTGCTACCTTGGCAAAGGCTGAGCATTCATTCGTGTGTCACAACCCATGAATCACATTCTGCAAGTGAAAGCAAAGAGACTGAGGTTGTTCTGCCTAAATGTTCTCATACACAATTATTTTTTCAGACACAATTGCTGTGCATTTAATATGTGCCATGCATATAACATGGGACAATATTTCATAAAGAAAGACACCTCCAGATAATCCTGTTCCAAAGAGATTCCACACAGATCCATCCATCAGTAATAACACACAGCACTTTACATCTTCACATCACTTTACAAATACAGTGTTAACACACACAGCCTTACAAGGAAAGCATTACTATCCTCTTCACAGATGGAGAAACTTGACCATAATTACTCAGTGAGTGAAAGGGCTTCAAGAGTTCCTCTTTCCTCATCCAGAGATCAGTCCACTAGAGAGACCATGCAGCCTCTCTTTTTATACATTAGCAGTGAAAACCTTGTCCTATTAATGTCAATGGGCGTTTTGCCATTGGCATCAATGGGCCAGGATTTCACTCTGATTTCTTCCCCCACAGTTCTTCCTACCATTCTCCCCCCGATCATGTTTTTTTGTTGTTGTTGTTGTTGTGGTGTGTTGTTTTATTTATTTATTTTTGCTTTTCATTATTTTCAGGTAGATATTTTACCAGTAGCTTTGTGACACCCTGCACTTGAACAGGATCCTTCACTCTTGATGTCCGAGTCATGACTTTCATTGCCTTCAGTGGTAGAGGATCAGACCCTTAGAAAGGGTCTTTAGAAAGTATCCTGGCATCTACAATCAACAAGATACCTTCTCTTTTTCTCTCCCTCTCACTTAATTAATCTTTACAATTAAAACAGACTTGGCAATTTGTCATGAATCTGAAAATATGGCTTTTGGTTCCTAGAACAACTGTCTGAGCCAACTGCGTTGAGAGGTGATGTTCCCAGGACTACAGGGAGTAAAATAAATTAAATCTAAATGCATAATAAGGATGTGGATGACCTAGATACATGTGTCTGGTCTGCAGCATAGCTCTGGTGTGTTATTTGCACATTTCAGACACATGGGGGGGGGGGGGGGGGGGAGAGAGAACAGCCATCCCCTGACAGTGAACTCCTGTTTGCATGTAAATGAAAAATCACTCTCAGAGGATTTCATTATGTGTCCTTTAATGATTACAATAAAGCTTTTGTGACTATAACTATGATTGAGACCAGTCTTAAAAGTGCTTTCAGAATGCTCAGCTACATGCAACCCGCATGACTGAAGTTTTAAGTATGTTCCTGCTCCCAATTAAGTCAATGCAAAAGTCCCAGGCCCCATATAAGGATGATGAGCAAACTTTAATAGATCAGTTTGCAGTTTTTAGCACAGCCCCTTGTGTAAAGAAAGCACAACGATAACAGCTCGATATGATCAAGTACAACTTCCAGTAATAAAAGGCCATGAGTGCTTAGTCTGAGTTGCAATCCAGCTGTATCAAAATCCAGATGACTGAATGTGTAAGAATTTACTGAAAAGTAGACACATTCTCCCACCACTCTCAGTTACAGAGGTGAAAATCTGGAGAAACTCCAATGAAGTTGAAGTTAGTTCAGATTTACTCTGATGTAACAGAGCAGAATCTGCACTGAACTGCCTTAAGGTAAATTCCCTCTCCTGGTCACCTGCTCTATTATGTGTCTGAATTGTATTGTTCATTTTCAGCATGATCCTCCACTGCGATTAGTATCTGGGGAAATGGTGAGAGTGCTCAACTCCCAGTGAATTCAGTGCGAGATGATTCTCAGAGGGCACTCATGCAGAATCAGCCCCATAGATTTCAAGATCTCTGGGACAATGACAATGCCCTGCTTCATATTTTGAACAAAGTTGGGTATGCTGCTGGCACTCGCTACATAACAATTAATACTAAATTTTCAAGTGAGGAAAGAGTTTGGCAGCAATCAACATAGGATAAAGTCACAAGTGTTCATCAATACAGAATGGAAAAAGTGGTAAGCAGCCTCTGAGCTGTTTCAACATGATCAAGATGTGGATCAGGGGCGGGCAAACTTTTTGGCCCAAAGGCCACATCGGGTTTCTGAAATTGTATGGAGGGCCGGTTAGGGGAGGCTGTGCCTCCCCAAACAGACAGGCGTGACCTGGCCCCCGCCCCCTATCCGACCCCCCTGCTTCTCGCCCCGACGGCCCCCCCAGGACTCCTGCCCCATCCACACACACCCCACACTCCCTGTCCCCTGACCGCCCCCGGAATCCCTGCCCCCCACCGCCTCATCCAACCCTCCCTCGCCTTCCTGACTGCCCCCCCGGGACCCCTGCCCCCATTCAACCCCCCCGTTCCCTGCCCTCTGACCGCCCCGACCCCTATCCACACCCCCGCCCCGACCACCACCCCGAAACTCCCCTGCCCTCTATCCAACCCCCCTACTCCCTGCCCCCTTACTGCGCTGCCTGGAGCGCCGGTGGCTGGCGGCACTACAGCCACGCCACCCAGAGCACCAGGACAGGCAGCCACGCAACCACGCAGCACAGAGCACCAGGCAGCTGTGCTGCCCGGCAGGAGTTTGCAGCCCTGCCACCCAGAGCATTGCACTGGCGGACAGTGAGCTGAGGCTGTGGGGAGGGGAAACAGCAGGGGAGGGGCCAGGGTCCGGGCAGGAGGGTCCCGCGGGCCGGATGTGGCCCGCGGGCTATCGCTTGCCCACCTCTGATGTGGATAATCAACTCTGTATATCCCGACTCTGCATAGTTATGACTAACTTATGGGAGTATTGCATATTATTCAAGCTATTTTTGGCTTCCAACACAAAATAGTGCTGCTTTTCTTTTCAAAACAGCCTAATTTACTTTGGCTTATTCAAGATCTGGAAATGCTGAAACAGCAAAAAGAAAAAAATATCACAGCAGCCAGTCATTTTCATACAAACACATTTCAGCTGGTAACAACTGCAAAACATGGAGAGAGAAACCTTGGTGCCTGGGAAATTAACGGAGTACTGGTTACAAAAGTGCAAAGTATGATCGCATGTACAGGCCAGGGAAGTGGGAATATTCATCTGAAATTGACAAAACATGGACTTTTATTGTCGCAGAGAAACAACAGCAATAGGTGTTGGTGAATATTCCAGTATTGGTTCAAGCCTTATTTAAAATCTCCTCAGGGAGTGCTTAATGATGGAGTTATGATATTGTGGAGCTATGACAATTTACACCTGCCGAGGATCTGCCCTTTGAGCTCTCTCTGTATACACACTCCACATTATTGTTTGTATTTGTACACACACAAATACACCTACACATGTATGCTTTCCTTTCAGTTAAACTTTGGTGCCATTTGGAATGACCCACTTAACCACTAATCAACATGGGGCATAGTCTAAGGAATACCATCTTCAATTTATAAAGATAATGTAAAAAGAAAGCAAAAGTAATAGAAGCAGAAAAGCAGTACCTGAGTTACACTGGTATAAATCCACAGTAACTACATTACATGAATAAGCTACTGAAGAAATACACAGCTGTGTTACACCCTCTTTCGCCTCCCCCAGGATGAAAGATATGCCAAATATTATAGACAAGTTCTTGAATTTGTCACATATTTGGCTGGTTTTTTTAAACGGTATATTTCTGAAGTTAAAAAAAAACCAAACTTTTAAAACTATGAGCTAGATTCTGATCTCAGATATACTAGTGTAAAACTAGTCACTCCACTGAAGTTAAGGGAACTGCTTGGGATTTACAACAACGTAAATGAAAACAGAATTTTACTCTCCATCTCCATAACTAAGCAAATAACCATATGGTGGCTTCTTCGCTAAGCTATTTACTGAAATGTTGGCAGCTCTTCGTTCAACATTATGTCTAAAATATAAATAAACAAATCCAGCAATCATTCAGTTAGAAGATTTTTCAGTTGTTAAAAACACCCTTGGAAACGAAAAAGTCCCCAGCTTAGTATAAATATGAACTGAGATCATTTTAATACAATCCATAATCAAGTTCACAAAGAGGAAAGAAGTTTGCTGCTCTCAAGAAGCCCTGTCTGATTTCAAGAAGTATCACTGCAACAGTGCTGGCATATAACCAGGCGATGAGAGGGACAGCTGCAGTCCCCTCAACACCCGCATGATTCTGAGTGAAAGAACAGAACAATCGTGAGGCAGAGCTCCTCTGTTAGGAAGCCTGAAGGGATGTTCTTTGTGATGGCATCAAGTGACCAGACAAGAAGGAAAATCCCAACACACAGCTAACAAATACTGAGAGGGCAGCAAGGCCCTGTCAATCTTTAAGACGTTTTCTGGAGAACAGCATGTAGGTGTTAAAAATAATTCTTCAGACTTATGACATTATGAATTCCCCATTCCATTTGGAGTTGTTTGAGAAGATACAAGGTGCATCTCTCCTTTAACATTCGTTTAAAAAAAAAAAAAAAACTACTCTAGCTAGCAGGTACGGTGTTTGATGTGGTACCTCATGACATTTTGATTAAAAACCTAGAGCAATATAAAATTAACATGGCACACTTTAAATGGATTAAAAAACTGGCTAAATCATAGGTCTTAAAATGCAATCTTAAACTGAGAATCACCATCAAGCTGGTGTGTTTCCTGATGGGTCCCAAAGGCAGGCCGGCTCCAGGCACCAGTGCAGGAAGCAGGTGCTTGGGGTGGCCAATGGGAAGGGGCAGCACATCCGGGTCTTCGGCGACAATTCGGCTGCAGGTCCCTCAGCCCCTCTCTGAGGGAAGGACCAGCCGCCAAATTGCCGCCGAAGAATGAAGCGGCGCAGTAGAGCTGCCGCCGAAGTGCCGATGATCGCGGCTTTTTTTTTCCCCCCCTTCGCCGCTTGGGGCGGCAAAAAAGCTGAAGACGGCCCTGCCCAAAGGGATTAGTTTTTGGCCCTGAACTATTTAACATTTTTGTTAATGACCTGGAAGAAAATATAACATCACTGATAAAATTTGCAGATGACACGAAAATTGGGGGAGTGGTAAACAATGAAGAGGACAGGTCACTGATTCAGAGCAATTTGGATTGCTTGGTAAACTGGGCGCAAGCAAAGGACATGTGTTTTAAAAATGCTAAATGTGAACATATACATCTAGGAACAAAGAACATAGGTCATACATACAGGATGGGGAACTCCATCCTGGAAGCAGTGACTTTAAATAAAGATTTGGGAGTCGTGATGGACAAGCAGATGAACATGAGCTCCCATTGTGATGCTGTGGCCAAAAGAACTAAAGCGATCCTGGGATGCATAAACAGGGGATCTTGAGTAACAGAGAGGTTATTTTACCTCTGTATTTGGCATTAAAGTGACCACTGCTGGAATACTGTATCCAGTTCTGGTGCCCACAATTCATAAAGGATGTTGATAAATTGGAGAGGGTTGAGAGAACCACCATGAGAATGATTAAAGGATTAGAAAACATGCCTTTTAATGATACACTCAAGGATCTCAATCTATTTAGTTTAACAAAGAGAAGGTTAGATATGACTTGATTCAATCTGTATCTACATGGAGAACAATTATTAATGGGTTCTTCAATCTAACAGAGACAAGTATAACAAGATCCAATGGCTGGATGTTGAAGCTAGAGAAATTCAGAATAAAAATAAGGCATACATTTTTGACAGTGAGGGTAATTAATCACTGGAACAATTTACCAAAAGTCATGGTGGATTTTCCATCACTAACAATTTTTAAATCAAGAATGGAAGTTTTTCTAAAAGATCTGCTCTAGGAATTATTTTGAGAAAGTTCTATGGCCTGTGTTACACAGGACATTAGACCCGATGATCACAGTGATCCCTTCTGGCCTTGGAATCTATTAATCTATGAACACAACCTGCATGGTTTGGTTTATATTTTAAAATATCGCTTTTCTGTATTTAACAATTATCTGCCATTTGGATTGATTTAAATCAAAGTGATTTAAGTTAGCAAGCAAGAACTTTTGTACTTTCTAGTTATTTTCCTAAGGAAAAGTTGATGCTATTGGCTAGTAACTGTTAAAACAATCAATTTGCAAATAAATATTTCCTTTATACTACATTTGGTATTTCTTTTTGCTAACCAGGAGGATACACTGTAGCTATATACATTTAAGTAACTAGATAGTTTAACACACACTTATTCAGATTCTTAATTTTTACATTTTTTATAATGTTAGAAAATGGTGAATGTTGCATTTCTCACTCTAATAGATCATGATTAATTTTTTCCTTGTGATTTGAGTCAAGCTCCATTTGGAGGGAAATTGGAATTCAATTAAAAATCTGCAAAAACAGCATTTTAATTTTTGTATTAGTTAAATAAAATTACCTTAAATATGGTGGATATGCAAGAAAAAAGTTTATCAAAACCTGTTTTGCATTTAAAACTAACTGATTTATTGAACAAAGGAAGTATTATACATAGTTAGTGAATTGAACTAATTGTTTCTGGTCACCATGTCCTTCAAGATTTTAGAACTAGCAGATCTCATCATCTCACACCTTGTTTGTGTTCATAGATTGGAAAAGGAAACAGCTTTCCTGCTTTTTTCAATTCCCAGTCGGTTTCTTAACTTTGAAGTAGTCATTGAACTGAACCAGCTGAATAAACCAAAATGAATTATATAGTCTCTATGCACCTGCAGAAGAGGGTAATCCAGTCAAAAGCTAGTTTAGTGTTTCAACAAACACAAGTTCTAGGTGCTCAGCCAGGGACTTTCACCAGTTTGACTTTCTTTGACACTTTGGCAGCAAACATATACTACTTAATATTATTTCTTTGACTGTAATTTAAATAATTTTAATAGATGAGTAAATTTAGGTCTTACCATAGGTTGTCAATTTCAAATTTAATTTTAAATAGGTTTATTTTTAAAAACAAAAATGTATTTAATTTAAATAAAAAACCCAATTTAAAAACAAAAACAATCTGTTTTGATTTATTTTAAACAAACTTCTTTCCACCCTGTTATCTACACTGCAGCCCTAGTGAACCACCACATCAACCAAAGTGCTAAGTGTGCACCTAAAGAATTACAAATCCATGTGTAATACAGGCATGTCAAATCTCACTCACTGGGTGTGAGACTCTCTCATTAGCATGCCATCTCACTCTCACACACATCCGAAGAAGTGGGTTGTAGCCCACCAAAGCTTATGCTCTAATAAATTTGTTAGTCTCTAAGGTGCCACAAGTACTCCTGTTATTTTTGCGGATACAGACTAACACGGCTGCTACTCTGAAACACATTCCTAAGCTCATCTCACTCATTTTGAGTAAATATATAAAGATTTAAGGTTTCAGAGTAGCAGCCGTGTTAGTCTGTATCCGCAAAAATAACAGGAGTACTTGTGGCACCTTAGAGACTAACAAATTTATTAGAGCATAAGCTTTCGTGGGCTACAACCCACTTCTTCGGATATTTCTCAGACACTGCAAGAGACAACAATTCATCCAGGGCCTCAGGCATGGGGCTCAGAGCTTGGAAATTGGTGTACTGTGGTAACCATGGAGACTACAGGCCCTTGTTCTATGCACGCACATGTGTAGCCTACACAGGGTGTGTGTGTGTGTGTGTGTGTGTGTGTGTGTGTGTGTGTGTGTGTATACCCACTTGACAGTTAAAAAAATATGAGTTCACCCAAAAAACGAGGAAGACTTGATCAAACGTTTGCGGGTTCTGCAAAATACAGTTCAAAATTTAAACCACACTGGACAACTTTATATCCTCATGGATCTCCAACAATCTAGGTTTTTGTTCCAACCCGCAAATAATTGTTTTTATTAAAATCCACTGGTTTGCACTGCATATACAATTCTCACATGCCCTAGACTAGAGTTTAGGGTTGTCAACCCTCCCGGATTGGCAGGGAGTCTACTGGAATCGGCACCAATCTCCTGGTGCCTATTGAAAGCAATCCAGGAGATTTTAATAGGCCGCTAAAAGTCCAGTTGGCGGCACAGCAGGGCTAAGGCAGGCTCCCTACCTGCCCTGGCTCCACATGGCTCCCGGAAGCGACCAGCACCGCCCTGTGGCTCCTAGGTACGGGGGCCACCAGGTCATCTCTGCACACTGCCCCTACCCCAAGCGCCAACTCCGCAGCTTCCATTGGCTGGGAACCATGGCCAATGAGAGCTGCAGGGGCGATGCCTGCCGGCAGGGCAGTGCACATAGCCATCTGGCTGCCCGAGCCTAGGAGTCGGACATGATGGTCGCTTCTGGGAGCTGCCTGAGGTAAGTGCCATCTGGTCAGAGCCCACACCGCTCGCCCCCTCCCACCCCCATGCCCCAGCCCTGAGCCCCATCCCACACCCAAACTCCCTCCCAGAGCCCAGACCCTGCACGCCCTCCTGCACCCCGGTTGAAAAGGGAACCTGGCAGTGTCCAGTCAGATGTACTGACTGGACACCAAAAATCATTAACCCGCAGAGGGAGTCCGGGGGGGGGGGGGGGGAAGAGAAGGAAGGTGGAGATGATCCAGTGAGTGATGGGGGGAGCAGGGTAGAGGCGCGAGTGACGGGGCAGGGCCTTGGAGGAAGAGGCAGAGAAGGGGGTGGGACCTCAAGGGAAGAGGTGGAGCAGGGGGCGGGGGTTCAAGGGAAGAGACAGGGTAGGGGGCAGGGCCTCAGGGGTCCAGTTACCACCAATTAGAAAGGTGGCAAGCCTACCCTAGACTTTAGCATGAATTAGGACATTTAAGTGTTTCATATGCAATATTAAGCAGTGAACATTTTAAACCAAATTATTAAGTGCTGGTTGGATTAAAAACCTGGACTATTGGATGTTGCCAAGGACCAAAGATGAGAGTCCCTGTCTTAAGCAGTGAGCTAACACTCCACCTGGAAAGTCTCACTATTTGTGACTGTAAATCTCACTCTTGCGGACAGCCAACTCTTGGCATCTCTGATGATAATAATAATAATACTGGGCACACCCATGGCAACTTCATAGCACAAAATTGCAAAACACTTCGCAGCCATCATTAATTAAGCATCACAACAATCCTGTGAAGTAAGCAACTATCACTATACCCAGTTCACAGAAATTAGGGCATAGACCAGTCAGGAGATTTGCCCAAGGTCACAAAAAAATAAGTCAGAGATAGACCCAGGATTACAGCCATGACCTCCTGACTCCAGTCATGTCTTCTGTAGCAACACCATGTTTCTTCACTAAGGCCTGGTCTACACTATGACTTTAATTCGGATTTAGCAGCGTTAAATCGAATTAACCCTGCACCCGTCCACACAACGAAGCCATTTATTTCGAAATAAAGGGCTCTTAAAATCGATTTCTGTACTCCACCCCGACGAGTGGAGTAGCGCCAAAATCGATATTGTCATTTCGAATTAGGGTTAGTGTGGCCGCAATTCGATGGTATTAGCCTCCGGGAGCTATCCCACAGTGCACCATTGTGACCGCTCTGGACAGCAATCTGAACTCGGATGCACTGGCCAGGTAGACAGGAAAAGCCCCGCAAACATTTGAATTTTATTTCCTGTTTGCCCAGCGTGGAGAGCACAGGTGACCACAGAGAGCTCATCAGCACAGGTAACCATGCAGGCCGATAATCGAAAAAGAGCACCAGCATGGACCGTACAGGAGGTACTGGATCTGATCGCTATATGGGGAGAGGATTCAGTGTTAGCAGAACTTCGTTCGAAAAGACGAAATGCCAAAACTTTTGAAAAAATCTCCAAGGGCATGATGGAGAGAGGCCACAATAGGGACTCAGATCAGTGCCGCGTGAAAGTCAAGGAGCTCAGACAAGCCTATCAAAAAACAAAGGAGGCAAACGGTCGCTCTGGGTCAGAGCCGTGGACATGCCGCTTCTACGCCGAGCTGCATGCAGTTCTAGGGGGGGCCGCCACTACTACCCCACCTCTGACCGTGGATTCCGAGGCGGGGATAATCTCATCAGCTACACCTGAGGATTCTGCGGACGGGGAAGAGGAGGAGGAGGAGGAGGACGACGAGCTTGCGGAGAGCACCCAGCACTCCGTTCTCCCCAACAGCCAGGATCTTTTTCTCAGCCTGACTGAAGTACCCTCCCAACCCTCCCAAGACAGTATCCAAGACCATGACCCCATGGAAGGGACCTCAGGTGAGTTTACCTTTTAAAATATAAAACTTGTTTTAAAAGCAAGCGTTTTTTAATGATTACTTTGCCCTGAGGATTTGGGATGCATTCGCGGCCAGTACAGCTACTGGAAAAGTCTGTTAACGTGTCTGGGGATGGAGCGGAAATCCTCCAGGGACATCTCCATGAAGCTCTCCTGGAGGTACTCCAAAAGCCTTGCCACAAGGTTTCTGGGCAGTGCAGCCTTATTCTGTCCTCCATGGTAGGACACTTGACCGCGCCATGCTTGCAGCAAGTAATCTGGTATCATTGCATGACAAAGCCTGGCAGCGTATGGTCCCGGTGTTTGCTGGCATTCAAGCAACATCCGTTCTTTATCTCGCTGTGTAATCCTCAGGAGAGTGATATCGCTCATGGTAACCTGGTTGAAATACGGGAATTTAATTAAGGGGACAGAGGTGGCCATTCCTATTGAGCTGTTTGCCTGTGGCTGAAAAGAAATCCTTCCATGCAGTTAGCCAAGCGCGGGGGGTGGGGGGGAAATTGGCCCAGAGCTTTTTGCGTTTGGCTAGCAGGGATCTTCCCTGATACCAGCCACGCGGTGGGGGGAGGGGTAAAGCGATCATCCCAGAGAATTGGATGGGGGGGGGAGGGGTAGTTTGTTTTCTGCTGCTGAAGGTTAACAGGAAAACCGCAGCACTCAACGGGCTTTGCTTGGTGTGTGGGAAAGGAGGGCGCAGAAGCCGAAAGACAATGGCTTACCATGGCCGCATGCAAGCCGAATTCTGTTGCCCGGACCTGCGTCTGTGATCTCTAGCAGCAAAGCCACAGGCGCTCAATATTAAGAGGCAAAATGCGACCTTGCACAGAAATCACATGTGCTATGTAATGTGAATAGTGTTGGTCACCGTGAAAGAGTATAAGCATTGTTCTGCAAAATGTATCTTTTTAAAAAATTCTCTCCTCCAGCAGCTGCAAATTTTTCAAGCCTCCCTCCTCCGTCCCGAAGGCTATCTCAGATAAGGCGTCGGAAAAAGAAGACGCGAGATGAGATGTTCGCAGAAATCATGGAATCCACCCGCAGTGAAAGAGCTCATCTGAATGAGTGGAAGGACACGGTTTCAAAGTATAGGAAAGAAGCCAGTGAACGTGAGGACAGGAGGGACCAACGTGAGGACAGGAGGGACCAACGTGAGGACAGGAGGGACGCTCGAGATGAGAGGTGAGCAAACAGACATGCTCCGGCGTCTGGTGGAGCTTCAGGAACGGCAGCAGGATAACAGAGTGCCGCTACAGCCCCTGTATAGCCCCCCTCACCATGTTCCATAGCCTCCTCACCCAGACATGTAAGAACGCGGGGGGGGGGGGGGGGAGGCTCCGTACACCCTCCCATTCCACCCCAGTGGACAGCCCAAGCAAAAGGCTGTCATTTTTTTAACCTTTTTTTATTGGCCTTTTCCTTCCCGCCGATCCTCCTCCCAAACCCCACCCGGGTTCTCTCCCTCTTTTTATAATCAATTAATAAAGAATAAATGATTTTTAAACGATAGTGACTTTATTTCCTTTGAAAGCAAGCTGGGGGAAGGGGGAAGGTGGGTTCCTTACAGAGAATGAGTCAATAAAGGGGGCGGGTTTTCATGAAGGAGAAACAAACAGAAATTTCACACTGTAGCCTGGCCAGTCATGAAACTGGTTTTCAAAGCTTCTCTGATGCACAGCGCTTCCTGGTATGCTCTTCTAATCGCCCTGGTGTCTGGCTGCGTGTAATCAGCAGCCAGACGATTTGCCTCAGCCTTCCACCCCGCCATAAAGGTCTCCCCCTTACTTTCACAGAGATTGTGGAGCACACAGCAAGCAGAAATAACAATGGGGATATTGGTTTGGCTGAGGTCTGAGCGAGTCAGTAACAATCGCCAGCGACCTTTTAAACGGCCAAATGCACATTCTACCACCATTCTGCACTTTCTCAGCCTGTAGTTGACCAGCTCCTGACTCCTGTCCAGGCTGCCTGTGTATGGCTTCATGAGCCATGACATTAAGGGGTAGGCTGGGTCCCCAAGAATAACTATTGGCATTTCAACATCCCCAACGGTTATTTTCTGGTCCGGGAAGTAAGTCCCTTGCTGCAGCCGTTTAAACAGAGTAGTGTTCCTGAAGATGCGAGCATCATGAACCCTTCCCGGCCAGCCCACGTTGATGTTGGTGAAACATCCCTTGTGATCCACAAGTGCTTGCAGCACCATTGAAAAGTACCCCTTGCGGTTTATGTACTGGGTACCCTGGTGCTCCGGTGCCAAGATAGGAATATGGGTTCCATCTATCGCCCCACCAGTTAGGGAATCCCATTGCAGCAAAGCCATCCGCTATGACCTGCACATTTCCCAGAGTCACTACCTTTCGTAGCAGCACCTCAGTGACTGCTTTGGCTACTGGCATCACAGCAGCCCCCACAGTAGATTTGCCCACTCCAAATTGATTCCCGACTGACCGGTAGCTGTCTGGCGTTGCAAGCTTCCACAGGGCTATCGCCACTCGCTTCTCAACTGTGAGGGCTGCTCTCATCTTGGTATTCTGGCGTTTCAGGGCAGGGGAAAGCAAGTCACAAAGTTCCATGAAAGTGCCCTTACGCATGCGAAAGTTTCGCAGCCACTGGGAATCGTCCCACACCTGCAACACTATGCGGTCCCACCAGTCTGTGCTTGTTTCCCGGGCCCAGAATCGGCGTTCCACGGATAGAACCTGCCCCATTAACAACATGATCTCCAAAGCACCGGGGCCCGCGGTTTGAGAGAATTCTGTGTCCATGTCCTCATCACGCTTATCACTGCGCTGCCGTCGCCGCCGCCTCCTCGCCTCGTTTTTCTGGTCCTGGCTCAGCATAAACTGCACGAGAACGCGAGAGGTGTTTACAATGTTCATGACTGCTGTCTTGAGCTGAGCGGGCTCCATGCTTGCCGTGGTATGGAGTCTGCAGTGTTCACCCAGGAAAAAAGGCGCGAAACGGTTGTTTGCCGTTGCTTTCATGGAGGGAGGGGTGAGGCTGTACCCAGAACCACCTGCGACAATGTTTTTTGCCCCATCAGGCACTGGGATCTCAACCCAGAATTCCAATGGGCGGGGGAGACTGCGGGAACTATGGGATAGCTATGGGATAGCTACCCACAGTGCAACGCTCCGGAAATCGACGCTAGCCCCGGTACATGGACGCACACTGCCGAATTAATGTGCTTAGTGTGGCCGCATACATTCGACTTTATACAATCTGTTTCCAAAATTCGAATTATATAAATTCGGATTAATCCCGTAGTGTAGACATACCTTTAGATTTCTATTATAGGGCCCTGCTCCTGCACACAGAAGTCAACCGGGATTTTGCTATTGACTTCAACAGGAGCAGGTTCAAGCCAATGGTGAGCAAAGCCTAACCACAGACTAGCAGATAAGGCCCCTATCCTGCAAGTTGTTTTGTGGAGGCAGACTCATATGCATTTCAATGGGATGTGGGTACCTAACTCCCATAGGTTATTTACAGTTTCTAACCTAAGTCACTATTTGGACAAGAAACAGACCTGTTGGGGGAAGGAGTTGACTGCTACATCCTATGCTGTTCACACCACAAAGCACCTTTTGTCTCCGTCCATCTCATAAGAATAAAGGACAATTCTACAGAATTTCAGAAATTATAAATGATGGGAAGTCTAAATATGCATTTGAAGTATTCTAAGAGGCTTGTTGCCTTAGGGTTCTGCTGTTTCAAGCTTCCCCTTACCAACGCACATTGGCAAAATAGCCCAGCTTCTCAGAGTTCAGGTTGCAAGAATGCATAAGGCATCCTTCTGGAAGAGCTAAAAGACAGACTGCATTGCCTCTGATATATAAAGTGCTCCCAAATCACAATTTCAGACACTATGTTTAGAACTGGAAAACTGCTCCACTATCACCATTTGAGGTGACAAGGGACATACATCTACAGTAGCAGAGAAAAGAGCAAGGAAGAAAAGGGGTATGGAGCAAAACCCTTTTAATAATAATGATGGAATGCAGTCATTCAGGAGGCGAGGGATCACTTTTCATTGAATGGAACAAACAGATTAACTTAAATTTATCCTGGTTTTTAAAAAAAAAAAGGGAACCCTGCTAGTTCCAGCCACCTCTCTTCCTTTCACACTGCAAAATAAATTGATACTAGCTTCAAAGAAATTTTGAGGAGTGCACAATTTTTTACCTAACACTTTCTTCATTCAGTTCTGTGTACGTTTTCCCTCTCAGTTTCACGTCTGTGCTCTCTGCATCTGCCCTCCATCTCCTGCAGTACTGTCAACTCTCCTGATTTTGTTATGAGTCTCATTATAATTATTGTTTTTCTTAAAGCCCCAGCTCCTGGAGTCAAATGGCTGTGTGATGTTTTAAGCCTTCATTCTTAAAGAAAAAATAAATTTCTAGCCCTCATGGCTGTGGAGAAAGCTTCAAAATGGGACCCCAGTGCACCCTAGAGGCTCAAAAAGCAGAAGGTAAATAAAAAGAATACTAAATCTATTATTTTTACATAATCTCATGATTTTTTGAGACTGACTCATGATATTTGAACATTTGGGATTGGCACTACTGCTGCTGTCAGTCTCTTTCTCCCAATTTTGTGCTCCCCTTATCCTTGCAGCCAGTGGCAGATTAATGCACAAGCCCACAGGACTTATGCCCAAGGGCTCTGGCCAATTTGGGGGCCCCAGGAGCGCCGGAACCTGTGTAGAATGGGGAGGACCACCAGCACCAGAACTCTGGCCCTGCCCCTGCTCCTCCTCTTCCCCTAAAGCCCTGCCCCCTGGCCACACCGGAAGCTGGAGCCAGGCCGAGGTAAGAGCCACCCAGGTAGCCTGGGCCGCTGTGGGGAGCCCCAGATCCGCCACCTGCCCTGGCCGGGGTGCCAGAGAGCAGCCCCCTGCCCGTGTCCCTGCCCCCCGTGGGCAGCACCCAGGCAGGTGGAGGGTCCGGGGCTTCCCATAGCAGCCCAGGCTCCCTGGGGGGTTCTTAGGGATCTGGGGGGGGGGGCAGAGAAGAAGGGGCCAGAGAGCTGACCACTTTATCAGCTCTCCCACCATGAAGCGCAGCCCCTGCTGCCATCACTCCACACCTGCCCGAGGCTACAGAGGCGACATGGGGCGGCATGCAGGGTCACGTGTCCCCCAGATTACTTGGGACACCTCTGGCGGGGTCGCCCAGCAGCAAGGAGGCAGAGTTCCCCCTGACAGCAGCACTCTCCCTGTGCTCCTGCAGCCCAGGGGAGGGAGGATGCAGCAGGGGAGTGGTTGGTTGCCAGCTGAGCTTCTGTCCCACCACATGGGGCTACTTCACCTTCTCTGCTGCTGGAGTCCCAGTGCTGCTGCCTGCTTTGCAGACCATCCGCCGAGGTGAGTCAGGGGTTACGAGTGGGACTCCAGCAGCACTGAAGGCGAAGCAGAACCCATGTGCCAGGGGAGGAGCTCAGTCAGCAGCCAGCGCCTAGCACAATGGGGTTCTGCTCCATGACTGAGGCTCCCAGGTGCTATGATAATACAGCCAGCAGCCCTGCTGCTTCCTCTTTCCCTGGGCTGCATAGACACACTGAGAGCACTGCTTCCCAGGGGAGTGCTGCTCCTCGCTGCTGGGCATCTGTTCGCAGCTACTTAACCACGTGATAGGATGAGCACATGGGGTTTTCTATTGAAGACCCCATAGAAACCCAATTTCACATCTGCAAAGCACAGTGGAATTACCACTAACTGGTTTCCAGAAAGAATGCTGGAAAAAAAAGATGAGGTATTACTGATGTCTTTGTTTTCACGTAGGTATTTTATTCTGTTGCTGAGAAGTCATCAGCATATTTCATTCCCCCCTCCCAATGGCACCTGCGAGGGTACTTTCATGTCTTTTCCTAATCATAATGATACACTGTATTGTTCATACTGCTATTTGGCTTTCTAGACTGGTAAACAAATAAGAACAATATGGAGACAGAACAACAGCCCTCCTAAATTAGGAAACTGGTGAGCAAATTGAACTCACTTCTGGCAGAGGGGCAGAATTCTGTTCTTCAAAACCTGTCCCCTTTGGTTTGAAAATGGTACTCATATAATGAGATCCCAGAAAAAATATTTTAAAATATACTGCACAGATGATCTCAGATTGAGGGCTGTGTCTGGCTTTAACAGTATCTAGGTAGAGAATTTTCAAACACTGAAGGGCAAATCCTATTGACTAACAAAGCCCCAAACAGCAGCAGAACCAGTGTGGTGGGAGGGACAGAGAGCCCAGGCAAAAGAAGTTGCCTGAGAGGGAGCATGCCCAGCACTGAGTTTCCCTTCCCCCAAGAAAGCCTCAAACCAGCAGAGAGGGGTAAGGAGCCGGTTAGGGGAGGCAGGGACTCCTGGGAGGCGGTGGTGTAGGAGCTCAGTGGAGGAAAGACAGGTTCTCCTGCTTTCCTGGGTTTTTAAACTGTGTGTGGATTTTAGCTCTCAAACTCTTGAAAGTCAATAGGTACTCAAAAGCAACGCTGTGTGCCAGTGTCCCCCATATGGATATGCAGTACTGACATGTCACTTTAACAATATCTTACCCTTCTCAATGCAATACAGGGTAAGAAGACTAAAAAAAGAAGTGTAAGTTTGCCCCAGGACAAACATGTAGTGCTCAGCAGGTCTTGTAGCTAGCTCAGAACAAAGAAAATGTAGCGGGAATGCTGAATCCATAGCATGTCACTCCTCCATAGCAACACTGAAAGCTGGTGTGAGGGGCCAGTAAAGCCGTAATGGTTTTCCTCTGTGGGTGTGTCTCATGTTTAACATTAAAATGTAAGATCCTTGGGGCAGGGACATATAGCTTTATGTTCTCTGCAAAGTGTTTAATACAGTTTAGGGCTTTGAACCAATAAAAATGATAAACAAATATAATAATGCTGGGCCAGTTGAGAAGTTTGACCTATACCGAAGTTTTAAGGCCTCTGCTTGATTTTTCCAAGGATCCCTTTGGACAATCCAATAGTTTTATAACTGTATTTGATGTTTTTTTGTCTGCTTACTGCCTTAGACAACTGGGTCTGGCCACGTACCAACACTGCCCAAAGTGGTTCATATTGGCAAAGGTCTCCGTATGAGTCAGTGAACCAGTGCTGGCCTTAGATTTATGGATCACGAGGTAGAATTCTAGCTAGATTCACAGGCCGAAGGGGGAAAACAGCACAATTTCATAAGCAAGACTGCTGCTCATCTGACAGAATGTCTGCTAGGCTGTCAGGTCAGAAGTCTCACCTGTCATCTAGACAGTCACTCTGGAACTTCACGGTGAAGATTTGGAAACAGCTCTCAACCTGGTGCACAGCTAAATGTCAACATGCTGCAAATGCCTTGCAGGCAACATGAAGCAATAGTTTTAAAAACACACACACACACACACACACACACACACACACACACACACACACACACACACACACACACACACACACACACAAGTTATGAAAATAGTCTCTGCGGTTTCTATCTACACTGAAGAACCATGGTCTCATTCAGTGATTACCGGCATTTATCTATACATTTATTTTCCTCTTTCATTCAATATATATCAAGAGTCCTGCTGGACAGATGCCGAGAGCAGGGTCTTTCCAGCAGTGTTCAGAGGCAGCATGCTGGCTGCTGAAAGGAGGTCAGCAAACTATACACTGGGCTTTCCCCCATGACCCTGGCCTGACACCCTGCCTTCTTACATTTATCTTTGCCTGTGAAAGCCCTCCCAGTCACCTCCATCAAGTGCTGCAACTAACGGCAGCACAACTCTCTTCCTCCTTCATGAGGACTGCTGGCTCATGGAGAAGCAAGACCGGGAGCAGCCCCCCTGGCCACAGGGCAGAGCCCCCCCCATCCCGGCTACCCTTTCGGAACCACCATTCTCCAACCGAGCACCCCTATCCTTCACTTCCTAGCATAGTGCACCCACTGAAGCGGGAGGCTACATCTGCCCCTGAACTGGGCTCAGTGAAAACTGAGATTACTTTTGATGCATGTTCATAGACAGCCTTTAAAGGCCAGAAGGGACAATCATGATCATCTAGTCTGACCTCCAGGCCACAGAACCTCGCCCACCCACTCCCGTAATAGACCCATATCCTCCGGCTGTCTTACTGAAGTTAAAGACTTCCAATTACAAAGAATCCATCATTTATTCTAGTTTAAACCTGCAAGTGACCCAGGCCCCATGCTTCAAAGGAAGGCAAAAAATCCTTAGGGTCTGAGATGCCAATATGACCCAGGGGAAAATTCCTTCCCAACCCCAAATATGGCAATCACTTGGACCTTGAGCATTTTGGCAAGATCCAGACACACCTGGGAAAGAATTCTCTGTAGTAACTCAGAACTCTCCCCATCTAGTGTCTAGCTGTTGGAAATATTTCTTATTAGCAATCGCAGATCGGCTACATGCCATTGTAGACAGTCTCATCACACCATCCCCTTCGTAGACTTATTGTTTATTCTTTTGGCTGTCATAAGAAAATCAGGGTCTCAGAAGCTGTGCGATGGATTTAGGCTGCAGAACCCAAAATTGCTAAGAACTGCTGCTGAATTAGAGTTGCCAATCCTCCAGGATTGGCCTGGAGTCTCCAGGAATTAAAGATTAATCTTTAATTAAAGATGATGTCATGATTAAATCTCCAGGAATACGTCCAACCAAAATTGGCAACCCTATGTTGAATTGAATTGGAGCTGTAAAAAGTTCCCTCCAGCAAAATGATTTTGAAACCCATTCTTTTTCTAACATTGTTCTGTCTTAGCCTTTGGGTAAGGTGAATTTAAAAAAATAACAACACATTTTAATAATAAAGAAGTGATCATTAATTCTTTCCTTTCATACAAATTAAACCTATTTACAGTGAATCTATCAATGATTTCTTTGGTGCTTTCCCAGTTTTGATTCATTCATCCCTAAGAATCTGCCTTTCAAAGTGAACACTGTCTAATATGCCAACTGGTTAAAAAAAAAACAAAGAGTTGTAAGAGAATAAAGGAACGTGTTGAGAAGCCAGGGCTAGCCTTAAGAAGAAACAGCACAAAATAAATCCTTGATGGGAACTTTGTAGAACAGGGGTCGGCAACCTTTCAGAAGTGGTGTGCCGAGTCTTTATTTATTCACTCTAATTTAAGGTTTCGCGTGCCAGTAATACATTTTAATGTTTTTAGAAGGTCTCTTTCTATAAGTCTATAATATATAACTAAACTATTGTTGTATGTAAAGTAAATAAGGCTTTTAAAATGTTTAAGAAGCTTAATTTAAAATTAAATTAAAATGCAGAGCCCCCCGGACCGGTGGCCAGGACTCAGGCAGTGAGAGTGCCATTGAAAATCAGCTTGCGTGCCGCCTTCGGCACGTGTGCCATAGGTTGCCTACCCCTGTTGTAGAAGGAAATTTAGGTCAGGCATCTTAGTGCACAAGCAGGAGTGTGTCTCACAACGATACACTGTAGGTGTGCGCTTATTATCTAACATCTATATAGTTGTAAAATCATTCACTCTAAGAGTGCCTGCTTTTTTATGATTAAATCACACAGCCATATTACAGGATTAATTGAACTCCACAGAGCATGAATTATACTGGAAGCCAATTAGAAGAGCGAACCCTTCATGCGGACAATTCAATCAGGTTACCAACAATAAATAAGACTTATTAAGAGGGACAAATTTACAGCTTTCCATCTCCAGATAGAAGCACTCTGAGAAAGGTGAATGGGAGGATGACTTTTCACATGCTAATTATACAAGTTTGTATTTCATACGCGATCACACTTGACCTCCATTAAGAAGCACACATGTAACTTCACCCCCTCTTCCATCTAATCAGCTAATCAGTCAAGACTTCTAAAAACCTAATTTTTTCCAAGATTAAGGATTATGCAGAGATATTCATTACGCATGCTAAACTACCACAATTTTTAGGCAAGCGTCGTTAGTGTTACATACAGAACCCTGATCCACACGTGAATACGTTTGTACTTTCAATTCAGAGAGGAGGAGAGAGGAGAGAAATCCACCTTTTGCCTAGGAAGGAACATTATTATTATGTCCCTAAGTCTTATGCAGCCACACTTTGCAACATGACATATAGCAGGTAAATCTGATATGTAGATTGTTTTGGGATTAAAGCTACAGATGCAGGATTCAATACTGCCCTGATTTATACCCCATTCAAACTCTCTGACTGCAGTGGGATTTCATAGGATTTAAATCAATCAGAGTGGAATTTGGCCTTCAATTTTGACTAATCTGAATATCTTCTGGACAGGAAGGTGCACCGGAAAGCCGACTAAACATGTGCAATAATGAAATTGGCTCTCTGTACTCTTCTAGAGTGGCCTGGGGTTTGCCTATATTCTTACTTGTCTGGGCATGAAGGGTGTAGACTGAATTAATTAGAGAGCATTAAAGTTCTGTGTGTTTCATAAGGAACAGACTGCACCCTTTGCATTAGGGGGCTGGTCACTTTTCTAACAAAGGCAATGTACAATTATCCCCTTTTGTCCTATGTTGTAGTTCATTTTATCCACTTAACAAGAGCTGCTGTTTAAGTTATAGCCACAAGGCCAGCTGATTTCATCAACAATAAAACGTGATGCTACATATAAAGCCGATTCATCTCATTTCATAGAGGTCTGCCCAGGGCTGCCCTGGAAGTGGACATGAGCAAAACAAGATGAAAATATCCCTGGTGACAGCTTTCGGAGCAGTGCATTGGCAAACAGATTTAAGTATGACAAGATTACTATACACTCTTGCTGCATGCAGCCTCAGTGCTCTTTTAACAGTTTATGTAAATACATTCTGCATATAAAATTACAACATTACTGCGCACGCACACACTTTATATAAGCCTAGTATAAAAATGACATCCTTTCATATGCAATCATTTTAACTGCCTACATTTCTATGCAGTGTTATTATAGCCATGTTGGTCCCAGGATATTAGAGAGACAAGGTGGACGAGGTGATCTCTTTCATTGGACCAAATTCTGTTGAGAGACTAGATTTCGAGCTTACAACAGAGCTGACTTGAAGAAGAGCTGTGTGTAAGCTTGAAAGCTTGTCTCTCCCACTATCAGAAGTTGGTCCAATAAAAGAGCCAACAAAAGATATTACCTCACCCACCTTGTGTCTCTACATATCTATGCCGTATTTTGTAACACAAGGGGTCATATTCTGCCCTTAGTTACACCCATGCAACTGATTGATTCCAATGGGGTTATACAGCTGTGGCAGGGTGCAGAATGTAAGCCATCTTCTCCAATATATATCATTCACATTTTCCTTTTCATGGAGTAAGAAAGGGATGTCAATTGTGCCTTTGATTGTTGCACAGCTGTGACTGTACCCTTTGTTTAGTTAATCAAATCAAAATTGATAAGGAACCAAAACAATGCGATGGGGGTTTGTCTACACTGCAGCTGAGAGCAAGTCTCCCAGCCTGAGTAGATAGACTTGCAGTAGCTGGGCTTGAGGTAGCATGCTAAAAATAGCAATGTGGATGTTCTGGCTCGGGCTGCAAATTGGCCTCTCAAGATCGCACAGCCCGCTAGGCTTGAGAACCCGAGCTGCAACCTGAGCCACAACATCCACACTGCTATTTTTAGCACGCTAGTTTGAACCCTGTTAGCTCAAGACCAGCTACTCAGGCTGAGAGGTTCACTCCCTGCTGCAATGTTCACATACCCTGTAAAGGAAAATGTTTATACAGGCCCCAGTTCAGCAATACACTTAAGCATGTGCTTAATCCCACTGACTTGAATGTGGGTTATGCATGTGTTCAAATGCCTCCCTGAATTGGGGCCATAAAATCTTGTTCTTCATTTCTCCTCCTGTTTAACCTACAGTATCTTATGGGACCAGTTCTGTTACCTGTATTCATGTACTTACTGATCTGAATAAGAGTGGCCCTATATTCATAAGGCCCTATATTCATTCCAATTTGGTTTTTCAGATATATAAAGGAGATCTGCAAAAGAAAACAAATCTGTTGTGTTTATGGTTCTTCCCACCCCCATCCTCCATCCCTTTATACTATACAAGGTGATCTGATTTTTGAGTGGTTGGGGTCCGTTCTGTTTTTATAAAAGTTTTCTTTTCCCACTTATTTTTACATCAGAAATACCAGGTCTGATCTACCCTATGCTAGCTGAAGGGCTGTCAAAATACTGGAGAACTAGAGCCATCCTGAGAGACTGAAACCTGAAGATTTGACAAGAGAAGAGCTTTTTACTCACACTGTTTAAAACATTTCATTTTTTTGTTTTAGTTATCATCTATTTAACTCAAACACCTGATAACAGCTGAGAGAAAAGTCTTCCTTTGTTAAAATTTCAGACACCGTCAGCCCTTCCATGGAAGGCTGTAAAAGCTCCCATTACAGTTCTCTAGCCATCCAGCAAAGCCAGGGAAGAAAAGACTTCATATTACTTATATTATTAAGCAAAATGACTTCTTAGGGGCAGGAGGTGCCCTTTCAAAGGGACAAATTTATACACACATCTAAACACAGACAGACAGACGGCAACACACACAAAAAGAAGAGTGTATGCTTTTTCCACAGCACCTTTAAGAGTAAGTTTTAAACTTAATCATAAAAGAATCCAAAACTCATCTAAAACCCCACTCAAATCTCATGCAGAAAATATGGATTTTCAGCATCCTAATATGGGATAAAATTCCCCCCGCTACATTCACACCTTCAGTTGTCAATCTTCTATACTCATGATTCCACTGATGCTTGCCCACACCTCGCCTCCAAGGACTTAGCATTATACTGAACTGAAGTATATCACTCTCCAAAATCATCAAGTGAGTCAGTCCACTTTTTAATGTGACCTTTCCTCCAAATTTTTAGCCTGTTTATGCCAATGACATATCCCTTGCTCAATTCTTTTTTTTGTTTGTTTTTTAATATTTTTCTTGCTTCCTTTAGTGCCTACATACCATGATGATGGATATAATATAGATTAAATTCTGCAGACAAAAAATCAGTGGGAAAGAAGGAAATGCATTCATTCACTGGTCTGACAACAATGGGTTCAATGATGGCTGTTCAACAAGGCAAATGTAAGGAGCAGCATGTTAGTGGGCTCAATACAGAAATAAACAGATGATAGTCCGTGGCCGTGTTATACAGGAGCTCAGACTAGATGATCTAATGGTCCCTTCTGGTCTTAAAGTCTATAATCTATGCCTGAGGAGCAGCCCAGGAGCATGAAGGGAGTAAATTGTACCAGGTATGGATCCAGCACAGCCTATGTTCCCCAGCCCACCAGTGCAGCTAAACCAGCCAGCAAGCTGGGAGGCACAGCCAGGGCTTCACACCACTCTTCACCCTGTTTGGCCTTCTCCCTCCCACCTGCTCTGCAGAGTCTGCTTTCTCTCTCTACACTGCTACCCATGGCACAGGTAGCTGGTGCAGAGATGTAAGGAAGCACAAGGCTTGTGTTTCCAGTGTCAGAATAAATATAGTTTTGCATTTTCTGTTGCTCGGGGGGGGGCAGCAGGGAAAGACAATTTCTGTGAGGGCAATTCCACCTGTTGAAGATTTGTTAGACCAATGAGCTGCTCAATTCCTATTGTCCTTGGGCAGCTGTCCACCTACCTTATGAATCAATATTTTTATTCAATTTACCTTTTACTGCACATAAGTTGACCTCATTTTTTCTATTTTGAACCTTGTTGCCTCCCTAGTTGGCCTAGGGTTCCCCATTGCCCCTTGTGTCTGTACACAACAGCTGTTTGGATTTTTATTGCAATTGTCCTGGAGATCTAAAATGCAAGATGATCTATGGCATTACCTATGGTCTGTCAGCATTTTTAACCTGCCCTCACAATGAGATTAGCCACCCTTTCAGCAGCAGTTTGCAGCTGTCCAGTCGCTTTTCACTCACTTTCTATTTTAAAACAAAACAAAAATACACACTATAAAACTACCCACTTAGTTTTTAGAAGGGAATTGAGACTGGGCCAAAACACCTACAAACTCAGCAATGTGGAGGAATGGAACCTACTGGGGAGTCACTCCAGATCTGTAAACTGATAACTGCATTAGAAATTATATTCTCTGCCTTGATTGACTCCCAATACTCTACATCACTGCACTGCCTTTATGTACCAAAGACCCTGATCCAAAACACTTAACATACGTGCTTGATGTCATTAGCCTATTAAAGACTTAAAGGTAAGCACATGCGTAAGTGTTTGCAGGATCGGGGTGTAAATCAGAGGGTACAAAGGCAACTATTAGATGTGTTTGTCATGACTTATTTTTGGCATACACATAAGCAAATGAAGATCTTTTATAAAAGATTCTATATCCCTATGAAAATATTTTATAAACACACAAACACATACAAATATTGTATGCATCACACACAAAACATGTTGTGGTAAAGGTAGTAAAGAAATAAATGTAATAACTTGAAGTGTGTTTAGCCTAGTTTTTAACCCACAACTGAATTTTTTAAGTTTACTAAATTAGGGTCTTAACTTTAGGGACAGAGAAATATAAAATATTTTAATTTTACTTCTCCTCCTTCCCCCACTTCCTGGCTGCTGCCTCATTATGTAGGGGCTTCTATTTGCCAGGAAGCAAGAGAACAGATAGAACTAACTGGAACATCTGTAACGTGAACAAATAGATAATGGAGACAGCAATATGCCATAGAATGATTAAAAAATACAATGAAATACATATATTGGCACTCCTCCTTCTTCTGAGATAGGCATGCCTTTTTTCAGATGGCTCTTCCCTATCTTACACCAAGTACCATAGAACAATACCCAATTGAAAAAGAAAATGTCCCCCATCTACAGAGCTGTAACTAAAGCACAAGTTCTGGAAGTTGATTATTGCAACCGCACCATGAAGAGTTCTAAAAGTTCTACTGGCTGAAAAACAAAGAAGCCGTTTTGCTTTTAAGTGGATTTATACTTAAAAATCGCTGATGACAGACACCATTAAGCTAATATGCAACACTTGAAAAAATAAGAAATGTCAAGTCTCTGTAAGTGGTTATCTTGCTATTTGCATAATTACTATTTTTCTAGTATGCAGTATTACAGAGCAACCTGCAAAGCACAAGCATCAAGTACAAAAAATACCATAAACCATCTTTCCCCTTTAACATCTCAGCTCAAAGCATCAACCAAGTTTTCTTAATTACCTTATTTGTAGATTTGGTGAATTATATTTGCCTGCTTATTAAGATTGGGGTATTAGACCTTGCTCAGTAATAAGTGCTGTAAAGTGCACAGATTTAATATCAGTTAATTCTGAGAACAGAACTCAGTCTCATCCTTGCTCACAAACCAGTACATCTCCAGGGGCTGGCATCTGCTGCTTCTCCTCCTCCTCCACCTGGAGCATACTCCAGCCCCCAAAACACATCCATGCTCAGAGCAGTTAGCATGTAGGGAGCTGCGTGGGGCTGGAGCCCAATCAGCGCAAACTGAACATTCAGAGATTTTAGCTACAAGCCTCTACAAACTACGGATATTTTCAAAGGCCACAAATTCAGCCAATTCTGGGTGAATTTTCATGGGACTCAACATTTTTCTGTTACCAATTCTCTCTCTCTCTCTCTCTCTCACACACACACACACACACACACACACAGTTATCTCGGAGAAAGTTTGATTTAATTTGAATAAAAATATTTCTTTTGATTAATAACATTTTCATTACTTCAGCTAATGTTTCTGCACAGCTAAATGACAAGGTTCAGTACCTGAAATGCGGGTACTTACACTTGATCCAATAGGTACCCCTTTGCCAGCATTTGAAAGTCTCTACATGATTTAAAGCTACACAGGGCCATTAGTCTAGATTACAGCAGATGCTGCACCTCATTAGTCTCCAAAGCAGTCAACCTGCTTTTTCAAATGAGCAGATAGTTCAGATAATCCCCAACTATGTAAATCATGATTTGGCTACATAGCCCTGAACCATATCTGTCTGGACCAATTCCAAGAATGATTTTCTGTCCTTTACTCTTCCATATTTACAGCTTTCTGAGATCAAAATCAGGAAGATAGGTGGTAAATTTCCATACAAATAAGAAGTACTATAATCCTGCAGCTTCATTCTGAGCATTCTCTTGATCTTTCAGACTCTATTTCTGTAGATTACCTCTGTTCTGTCAAATAAGCAAAACCATCTGAAGGTCTTCCCAGGTGCTTGCTTAAATGAATCTATCCACTGGGCACCTGATATTTTAGCTAAACTGGAGATTATTCAAGTATATTTATAAAGGTCAGACATGGAGCTGGTGGTGAAACCAGACAAATGAAATTTGAATTGTAAACCTGTCGGCTCAGATATTGTAGTTAGAAAAGCATTAGTCATCAGGAAACAAAGTGCTTTCTAATATGTTTAGTCACAGTGGGCACTTAATCCAGTAGTGCAGGGATGGCCAACCTGAGCCTGAGAAGGAGCCAGAATTTACCAATGTACATTTCCAAACAGCCACAGTAATACATCAGCAGCCCCGCATCAGCTCCCCAACCCCACTCCCAGCATCTCCCACCCACCGGCAGCCCCGCCGATCAGCACACCCCCCTCACTCCCCGCACCTCAGCTGTTTCGTGGCGTGCAGGAGGCTCTGGGAGGGAGGGGGGAGAAATGAGGGCACTGCAGGCTCAGGGGAGGGGGCAGAAAGGGGTGGAGTTAAGGGGTTAAGCAGTGAGCACACATACACACACACCCCGGCCCCTTGAAAAGTTGGCGCCTGTAGCTCCAGCCCCAGAGTTGGTGCTATACAAGGAGCCGCATATTAACTTCTGAAGAGCCTTATGTGGCTCCGGAGCCACAGGTTGGCCACCCCTGCAGTAGTGGATATTATAAGATGCGTATCTAGAAACGCACACAACTTATAGCAAAAAGGAGCCCTGTATACACCTGCATTCATACATTCAGTTACTGATACTCCCACATGCATAATATTCATTATGGAAGCCAACAGCAGTTAGTTAAGGGTGGGTTACGTTCTGCATGTGAAATCAACCGCTTTGTTATATGTGAAGAACACCACATATCCTACCAAAATTACAGCACTCAGTCTTTGAGCAAAGTATGATTTTTTTTTTTTTTTTAAAAGAACTCACAGGTAAATCTGTTAATTAGTTTATGAGTTAAAGTTAAACGTAAAATGGGTCTTTTAAGATCATAGCACCCTGTGTCACCCCATTTATTTGTTCCAAATGATCTTAATGAAGCCTCTTCAAACATCCCATAAAGTTAAAACTCACTGAAATATCATGCACTAGCTACATTTGAAAATAAATTACATTTTATTTTATTTTTTAGGATTAATATTTCTCCCCTTCCCCATTATTCTTCATTACGGAAAGCTTCTTCTTCAGCAAAGACTGATAAATAATGTTCTGTTACAGAGATTTCCAAGAAGAACTCCCCTATTTCAAAAAGTCTGCCATCTCCTACTCTTAATGAACATAAGAATGGCCATACTGGGTCAGACCAAAGGTCCATCTAGCCAGTATCCTGTTTTCCAACAGTGGCCAATGCCAGATTCTCCAGAGGGAATGAACAGAACAGATAATCAAGTGATCCATTCCCTGTCATCCATTCCCAGCTTCTGGCAAACAGAGGCTAGGGACACCATCCCTACCCATCCTGGCTAATAGCCATTGATGGACCTATCCTCCATGAATTCATCTAGTTCTTTTTTGAACCCCCTGTTATAGTATTGGACTTCACAACATCCTCTGGCAAAGAGTTCCACAGGTTGACGGTGCATTGTGTGAACAAATACTTCCTTTTGTTTATTTTAAGCCTGCCGCCTATTCATTTAATTGGGTGACCCCTAGTTCTTGTGTTATGGAAACTGTAGCCAGAGTCTATTCTTAGGGAAGATGGGGCACCTTCTTTTACAATGGCCAGTATCTTCTCTTCCCTTAGGGGATAACTTCTGTGAAAAAAATGCACAGTTTAGAAATATACAGCTAGTGCACCCAGACAACCTTAATTTTGTCCTGTAGTGACACCACGAGGGAAAAGAAACAGGAAAATATAATCTATTAGGTTTTTTAAAATCAGTTTTTTAACGCTGAATGGAATATGGGTGACCATTTATAATATTATCAATACCAATATTACAAAATTGCAATGAATCTTATAAAAGATATGGTATGTAAGGTATCAGTGGGAAAGTTATGATTTACTAAATATGATAAGCTTGTTTATATGTATCATCTTTGAATTATGAGTTATAAACGTGTGGTATATTGATATCTCAAACTGGTGACACCCCCAGGCAGACTGGCATAAGCATTATCAAGCCTGCTTGATGGCCCATCATAGAATATCAGGGTTGGAAGGGAACTCAGGAGGTCATCAAGGGCAATCAGCTGTACAATGAACCCATTGAGAGAAGCCAGGGGCTACACCTATGAGTCAGCAAGACATATAGGGGCATGCCTATGGACAGGGGACTCCAAGTACCTTTCCATGCCCATGTGCTGTGAGTTTGTGTTTGGGACAAAGGATTTACAAGCCACATGGCAAAGGATATAAAAAACAGCTGCATCATTTCCACTTTGTCTTCAATCCTGCTTCTCACATCTGGAGTAATTTCTCTACAAACTGAAGCTTTGAACAAAGGACTGATAGACCCATCCAAGCTTTAGATGTAGTCCAGAGGAACTTTACAAGCGAGCAAACTCACCAATGCTACTAAAAACTCTGAAAACTTTGGACTCTGAAGTCATATGTATGCATCTGATTGCTTTGACCATTTAACAATTCTCTTCTCATTCTCTTTTACAATAAACCTTTGGTTTTGGATACTAAAGGATTAGCTAGCAGCATGGTACTTTGGGTAAGATCCAAATTAGTACTGATCTGGTAAGGTGGCTGGCCCTTTTTGTGATCAGAAGAACATTTTGTATAGTTTTAAGTAACTTCTCACTTTACTGGACCTATTTGCTGACTGGGAGCCAGAGACTGGAAAATGCAGTAAAAGGGGCTGTGTGATTTCTTTTTTTCAGCTTCTTGACAACCAGTGTGGGGGATCAGAGGCATAGTTTGTGACTAGCTGGTGAATCTAACTACAATGTTACAACCACCAGTTTCGGTTCTCCTTTTGCAGCCTGCCCTGACCTTGGCATTTTCAGTGTGGGCTACCCTAGGCACCTCAGGTCACAAGTTTAATCTAATCTGGGACCACAATCACTATTATCCAGGAATTATAATTGTCTGTTTATTACATGGGAACACTACGAAGTTCAGGTTAGTCCAAGTGCCTCAACTGTGAATTTCCATACTTTTTAACATATTTGCATTTTTTAAATATAACCTTAATTCTGAACTTCCTGGGTAATGCTGTTTTTTGGGATATTTATATATTCCAGGTAACTTTAACCTAAAGTACTGATGTGTATCTCTCAACATTAAATCCATCATACTGAGGTTATCTAGGAATATTAAATTGAAGTTGACAAATGAATAACTAAATTAAATTTTTGTCCATGTTAGTGCATTCCACTCCTGACTCACAGCATGACAGCATTTTCTCCAACACTGCCTTCGGCACTTTGCTAGGTCTTATGTAAAGCAACAGTCTCAGGAGCACTCTTGCTCTTCCTGAAGTTTAGAAGAGTGAGGAATGGAGCTTGCTTACTATTTCTATTATTACGTGTATTATGGTAATTGCTGGAGGCCACCCTGAGACTGAGGCCCCATTGTGTTCAGCTCTGTACAAAGATATACAGTCCCTAAGGGCATGTATTCACTGCACAGTTAACCTGAGCTCTTACCTGGGTTTTAGCCCAATGCCCGCAAACCACACCTGCATACAACCACCCCACCACCCAAAACCCACACAGAAGAGTCTCTGACCAAGTTTGGAGGTGTTCTAGGACTGGGCTAGCAAACACTCTGGTGGCAACAGGGGCACAGAAGAACCAGGGCTCTGTTTTAACTCAGGCTGGAACCCAACCTCTTTGTAGCAAAGACACAGGAAAACAATCGCTCAAGTGCTGACACCCTCCAGTGCCCTTCCCACAACTCCCCCTGAAAGTCAGACAAGTTCTGCCACAATTAACACAACTGAGGGGGAAAGAAACCTGGAGTATCTCAGCACAAATAAGCATGGAATACATCCCCAGACAAACATGGGTGAGTGCAGGAACAGTGAGGATACAGTAACACAGGAAGGGCTTTGCTGTGGGGATGCTCACACCAGGGCTAGGCCAGCCCAGGTGCACAGGTTAACTGCGCAGTGCAGACATACCATGAGAGTTTACGTTCCTAATTTACAAGCCTGACAAAGCGTGGGAGTAAGGAGGTACAATTACCCCCATTTTAAAGAGGGGTAACTGAGGCACAAAGAGATTAAGTGACTTGCCCAAAGTCATACAGGAAGTCTATGGAAGAGCCAGGAACTGAAATCAGCTCTGAGTCTTGGTCCAATGCTTTACCTACAAGATCATTCTTCTTTTCTATGAGATTCTATGGTAGGCACTAAATAACACATTCCACTGGGGGTTCCTGATGGCTTGTGGGAGAAGTTATGTGGTACTCTGGGGCCTGAAAGAGCTGGGAATGAAGTGCCTGAAAAGACACCAGGAACATAACTCTTCTTGGGAAGGGAAAGAGAAAGCTAATGATTTACTGCAAGGATGTGAGAGAAAGTGCGGTGCTTTCCCTCTCACAGGGGTGAGAAAAATTAGGGTGAGGGAGAAAGATAAAATAAGGTGAAGCTTCTCCATTCTACCAAAGACACCTAAATCTACTAAATGAGGCTTTTGAAGATACATCTCAGCTGACAGCCCCTCAGGCTTACTCTGAACCCCACGAGAAGCCCGTTTGGTGTAGTTCTCAGGTAGCTAGTGTCCAAAGTGTTCATTTTTTAATATTAGAAGAGAACTCTAGCTGGTCATCTAATCTGTCCTCCTGCATTGTAGCAGGAATGATTTTATTGTCAGTAGAGATGTGTGTCTCGTTTTACTCTAATATCTTAAATTATGGTAATTTCACCACCTCCTTGGCAATTTCTTCCACTGACTAACTGTTGTTGCAGTTCTAAGTTATTTTCCCCTAGTATTTAAGCTTATTTTCCCAGATTGTGTTTAAGCCCACTCCTACTTGTTCAACCCTGTTGAACAACTAGAATAATGTAAACCCTAATCTTTATAAAACCCTTTTACACACATGTAGTTCATGACTGTCTTCCTTCAGCTTCCTTTTCTTTAGGATGCGGATATCCAACACACTCCACCTTTCCTCAATGGTCCAGTGTCACAATGGTTTTATGGTTTTCCTTTTCTTTCCAGTTTTCATTAAGAACTGAACCCTGTACTCTGTAAATAAGGCCTGAGTGGTGTCAGGCAGAGCAAAACAATTATCTTACTAGTTTTTAAATTGGTATTTATTATTGTATTACAGAAGTGCCCACAATGTGCTAGGTGCTGTCCACATAGAAGATAATATCATTCCTGCTCCAAAGAGTTCATACATGCAATAAGCGTACTAATGCACTGGATAGTAATCTAAGTAAGGGCAGTCATGATAGGTACCACTCTGTCCCTTCTCCCCCATGTGCTACCACCTTTTGGAAACTTGTTTGGGTGGTAACGATATGTCACCCTGAACCTCACTCCTCATACTGCATCCAAAATATCTATTATGCATCAGGGTTGAATGCAAATCAGCAGTCTTCAATTGAATTTTACACAGTTATAGCCTTGATATAACTCTTTTCCCCATGTCGCTTACCTTTCTGCGTCCTTGACTTAGGGCATAGCTACACTTGCAGATGTAGAGCGCTGTGAGTTAAACCCGCCTTCGTAGAGTGCAGTAAGGAAAGCACTGCAGTCTGTCCACACTGACAGCTTCAAGCGCACCGGCGTGGCCACATTTGCAGCACTGGGAGCGGTGCATTATGGGCACCTATCCCAGTATGCAAGTGACTGCAACGTGCTTTTCAAATGGGGGAGGGGAGAGAGAGTGGGTTTTTGGGGTGCTGAGTGTGTTCAGACCCCTCTTCCCCCCCCTCCCCGCTCCGCCTCTCTCTCACTCACTTAAAGCAAACAGTAAATGTTTGCTTTTTCTCGGAGTTGATAAGCAGCCAGCTTCTCCGAAACAGAGCTTTGAAAGGGCATTTCCGCATTCCTGCAGCCGATTTCACAACAATGACAAGAGTGGCCACTTAACTTAAGGGGATTATGGGACGTTTCCGGAGGCTGATCACAGCACAGTAACACAACACCTCGTTCACACTGGCGCCACGGCGCTCCAGCGGGGGTGCAGCAAACGTTATTCCACTTGCCAAGGTGGAGTACCAGCAGTGCTGTAGCTCCGGAGTCAGGGCGCTCTACGTGCCTTGCCAGTGTGGACGGGGAGTGAGGTGCGGCACCCGGGGCTGCTTTATTGCGCTGTAATTCGCAAGTGTAGCCAAGGCCTTAGGCAGTGTCTACACTGCCACTTTCAGCCTAAAACTTGTCTCGTTCAGGGGTGTGAAAAAACATACCCCTGCGCGACAAGATTTAGCACTGAAAAACGCCAGTATAGACAGCGCTTTGATAAAGCTACCACTGCTCGTTCAGGGTGGGTTTGTTTTTTGTTTTTTTTTAAATCGCTGGGAGAGCTCTCCCCTGGCAATAAAGCATGGGGGGGGAGGGATAGCTCAGTGGTTTGAGCATTGGCCTGCTAAACCCAGGGTTGTGAGTTCAATCCTTGAGGGGGCCACTTAGGGATCTGGGGCAAAATCAGTACTTGGTCCTGCTAGTGAAGGCAGGGGGCTGGACTCGATGACCTTTCAAGGTCCCTTCCAGTTCTAGGAGATGGGATATCTCCATTAATTTATTTATTTATTTATTTATGTATGTCTACACTACCCACGTCACAGCGCTGCCACAATGTAACATGGGTAGTGTAGACATACCCTTAGCAACTCTCTTCTCATTACAGTACTTAAAAACTACGGACAGGATCCAGGAACTGGCTCCATGCAAGCAGTTACTTGTCTCCACCTGCACGAAGTCAGAAGTGGGATCTGGGCCTAACATTCTCCTTATGAATGCAGCTCTAACACTACCATATGGACATATCTCTACACTTCACTGTCATCCTATATCTTCTATATTCTCAGTTATTTGAAATTTAACATAAAAAGTAGACGGGGGAGGAAATCAACAGGCTGCTGTTCCTATTGTTCCAGTAATTAAGTTTCATATGTGAAATGGACACAGTCAGATTTGCTTTAATGGTTCCAATTATGCACAAATTTCACTTAGTTTTCTATTTTTGAAAAGATATTTTATCTACAGTGTAAAAGTAGCAATATTATGTAGATACTATTTGAACCTCTGTAATAAACTCCTTGCTATATGCCAGCTTGGCATTTAGGCGTTTATTGATATTTTGCTAGAGACTTTAACATATATGTGGAGCTGGTAGTTATCCTTATCTTTAGATGACCTATCACTTTCCATTATAAAAGATTCCTACAACGTTTTTTTTGAGAAACTCTCACACCTTCACTTTTTGCAGCAGGGAATGTTGCCAACACTCTTGCTACTGTGTCAAATGTCATGATTTCAGGCCAGTTTTGGGGGGCTCTCACAAAAAAACAACACAGGCAGATCAGGACTTTTGTACTACACAAGGCAAGAGTCCTATGGAAAAAATAGTATGTAGCCATATTATTAAAGACTGCATCATAATGCACTCGCACAACAGGAATGAATTAAAGTTGCACAGGTGACCTTAGCTCTAGCATCTCCTAACTTTTAAGTGCTTCACTTTGCAACCTTACTATTCTTTTAACATAGATACTGTGCGTGCAACACACACACACAATTTAAAAACAGATGCAATGTAATAGTTAAGTGCCTGATACAACTCCATTTAAAGTCAACTTCAGTGTTTCCACTGACTTCAGTGAAAAGCTGAATTGGGCCCTAAAGCCTCATTGCTGGCAAAGTATTTATTACACAGCCTCCCTGAGGCAAAAATGCAGTATGATTATAGGATCAAAAGTATCTGTGACATATGTTTAATAATAATCTTCCTACTCTGAAATATGACCAAAGCTTTTCTTTTTCTAAACAATAAGCCAAAAAATCCTAGAAAAAGGGCAGTTCAATCCAACATTACACTTAGTCATAACAAAACCTTTACAATCATTAATATTTTTCACTAATGAATGGTCCATGGGAAAACAGGATATAAGATTGCAGTAAGAATAAGACTCCTGGTTATCCGAAAATAAAGAAATAAACAAATGAAAGAAAAAATTGCCAATACCTGAACAGAATCATTTTTATGGGCATGCACCTTATTACATTCTGGTATTTATTATAAAGTTTAAAACATGATTGGGCCAAATTCTGGTCCCACTGAAATCAGTAGGCATTTTGTCATTGACCTCAGTGGGACCAAGATTTGATCCAATATCCTTAATTCATATATTTGCCACTTAGAGCATGTCTGTAGAGTTCCAGGATTACTTAAACTGTAACCAGCCAACCAACCACAGATGATCTGGATGAGGCAATCACATTTATACTCTATTCTGATGGAAAGAGTTCAGCCCCCCACACTTACTTTAAGATGGCATTGTTTGGGTTTTAATGGCCACAATTTTCAAACTTAGGCAGAGCTGCATGCATTTCCACAGCCCAGCTCGAAGTTCACACATCAGGGATGGCTCTATGACTGCTGCTCTTGGTCCTCAGGGGCTGGTGTGTTCTCGGCTCTGTAGGGAGCCCAGCAATCTCTCTGCTGCCCCTTAGTCTTCCCTTTGCTAGAGGCAAATGAGGACGGAACATCTAAAGAGGAGGCGGCAGCAGCAAGTCGTGGAACCTGTGGCCAGCAGAGGCAGAAGGGGAGGGGCCCAATATGGGCCCCAGGCTCCCCCAGCCTCCTGTAATGTCACTGAAGTACACCCTCATCCAGTACCATGCCACCCCCAAGAGCCCTCCACCATCAGGCACCACCCCAAAACTTCACCATCCCCAGACACACTCCAGCAACCACAGCTGCCAAGTTTTGTGCAGTACTACACATCCTGTCCTCACCGCTGCTTGGGAGGGGCTGCGGGAGGAAATCAGCAGCTCTCCTCCTCTCTTCTATGACAAATATCACACTGATGGTTACACAAAACTTGGCCATTATGCACCTAAATCCATATTTAGGCACCTGAATAAGTGACCTGATTTTCAGAGGTGCTGCTGAGCAGCCACAGCTCTGACTGCCTTCAGTGGAGTTACTCGAGATTTTCACCATCCGAGTGCAAAATTTGGCCAGCCCTCTCAGCATCTCACTTGCCAGGCTTGCGGGACTTGGCAATGCCATGGAGGCAGGACCCTTAGCCCTGTCCCCGGTTCAACAGCCACCCTTCTGGCTGATTAAGAATCAATGTTGACAGGCTCTGCAGCGTGTGCCATCCATTCAACCGAGGCTAGAATGAAAAAAAAAGCAAAGCAAAAATACAAGCAATCTGTAAGAAGGACTAATTGGAGAGAGATATTGTAAAGTGAACTCAAAATTTAATTGCTTGGTTTTATGCTATTAAAAGGAATAACAATGGTGCCACCCTGCAGGCAGCCTGTAACTCAAGTTTAAGTAGAGTGAGCAAGAATGGAATAGATTTTCATTTGGAATCCAAACAAATGAAATCCAACCATTGCTTGGATTTAATTTTCATTACATATTGTGTTTTGGAAAACTTGTCTTAAAACTAGAAACATCAGAATCTACAGCATTCGTACTAGTCTGTGGACATTCTATTCCTAGACCAAGTTAATCTGTTCTTTGAACAGCCAAAAAACAACAAGACTGACTGTCTGCCATAGAAGCAAACAAACAGTTTTAAAAGCAAAAGTGCCAAGATCATTATTGAGGAGTTTAAAGTTACCCCTTCCCTCCTTTTGACATACCAGTTTTGGACAATATGTACTCCAAGCTCTAAAACACTAGTTATGACTAAAAAGAACCCCTTGCCTCTGTGCACATTTGCAATATAGGTGATCAGAAACAGTCAACATGGATTCACCAAGGGTAAGTCATGCATAACCAACCTGATTGCCTTCTATGATGAGATAACTGGCTCTGTGGATATAGGGAAAGCGGTGGACGGGCTATACCTTGACTTTAGCAAAGCTTTTGATACAGTCTCCCACAGTATTCTTGACAGCAAGTTAAAGAAGTATGGATTGGATGAAGGTGGATAGAAAGCTGGCTAGACCATCAGGCTCAACGGGTAGTGATCAACAGCTCGATGTCTAGTTGGCAGCCGGTATCCAGCACAGTGCCCCGGGGTCGGTCCTGGGGCCAGTTTTGTTCAACATCTTCATTAATGGTCTGGATGATAGGATGGACTGCACCCTCAGCAAGTTCGCGGATGACACTAAGCTGGGAGGAGAGGTAGATACACTGGAGGGTAGGGATAGGGTCCAGAGTGACCTAGAACCAATTGGAGGATTGGGCCAAAAGAAATCTGATGAGGTTCAACAAGGACAAGTGCAGAGTCCTCCACTTAGAACTGAAGAATCCCATGCACTGCTACAGGCTGGGGACTGACTGGCTAAGCAGCAGTTCTGCAGAAAAGGACCTGCGGATTACAGTGGATGAGAAGCTGGATATGAGTCAATAGTGTGCCCTTGTTGCCAAGAAGGCTAATGGCATATTGGGCTGCATTAGTAGGACCATTGCCAACAGATCAAGGGAAGTGATTATTCCCCTCTATTCAGCACTGGTGAGGCCACATCTGGAGTACTGCATCCAGTTTTGGGCCCCCCACTACAGAAAGGATGTGCACAAATTGGAGAGAGTCCAGCGGAGGGCAACAAAAATGATTAGGGGCCTGGGGCACATGACTTATGAGGAGAGGCTGAGGGAACTGGGCTTGTTTAGTCTGCAGAAGAAAAAAGGGGAGATTTGATAGCAGCCTTCAACTACCTGAAGGGGGGTTCCAAAGAGGATGAAGCTAGGTTGTTCTCAGTGGTGGCAGATGACAGAATAAGGAGTAATGGTCTCAAGTTGCAATGGGGGAGTGTAGCAGTTCAGACTCACCCCTGCGGCGCCTCCTGCTGGTCATCTATGGGAATTAGCTTGATTTCCAGCCCGGAGCGCCCTCTGCAGGCCAGTGATCCGCCTTACCACTTGGCCCCCGTGTCCCTCCCTGGACTCCAGTGCCCTGTTAGCTGGGGTGCTGCCCCCTGGCAGTAACCCCTTTCTCTCAGGGCCTCCCCTCCCAGGGGAACCCCCAACCTTCTATCCCCACCTCGACTCAGTATACGGCTACTGCCAGTCACCATCTAGCCCCACTCCCTGGGGCAGACTGCAGTATAAGCCACTCATCATAGGCAAGGTTGGGTCTGGACCTGCTGCCCCTCTCTGGAACCCAGTGCCTCTCTGGGGCCTTGGACAAGGCCCTGCAGCCTGGGGAGTTGCCAGCCTGGAGCTCCCCAGCCCCTCTGGCCTTTCCCCAGCCCTGCCTCACTCTAGGCACCCTGAGCTTTCCAGCAGCCAGGCCCTTCTCTCTCTGAAGGCAGAGAGAGACTGTTTGGGCTTCTGGCTTGCAGCGTCTTATAGGGACCAGCTGGGCCTGATTGGGGGTGTGGCCCCAGCTGTTACTGCCTTCCCCAATCAACCCAGGCTTCCCTTCCCAGCCTCAGCCCTCTCCCAGGGCTGGCTTTAAACCTTTCTGGGACAGAGCGGGTGACCACCCCGCTACAGGGAGGTCTAGGTTGGATATTAGGAAAAACTATTTCACCAGGAGGGTGGTGAAGCACTGGAATAGGTTACTGTAACGATGCGGCATCTGGTGAGACACAACTGAGAATATCAATTCAGGACAAATTGCTTAGAGCAGGGCAGTCACAGCCCAAGGCTGGGTGTCCTTTATTACTAAGGCACACCAAACCAGCCAAACAGAGAGGACTTTGGTTTCACCCCACCGGCTAACCAGAAGTCATACAAGCAATTCCTTCAGAGACTCCAGTTTCCAAGTATCACCACCAGCGCCACTCCTTATGGGGATGAATGGTTATGAAAACCAATACCCCAGTAAAAGAAAATAGGTTCTCCTGATCCCAAAGGACCAAGCCCCAGACCCACGTCAATATACCAGTTAGATCTTACCCACAAATCACGCTGTTGCCAATCCTTTAGAATCTAAAGGCTAATTCATAAAAAGAAAGAAATATAGATGAAAGATGAAATTGGTTAAATGGAATCAATTACATACAGTAATGGCAAAGTTCTTGGTTCAGGCTTGTAGCAGTGATGGAATAAACTGGAGGTTCCAATCAAATCTCTGGAGTACATCCACAGCTTGGATGGGTCATTCAGTCCTTTGTTCAGAGCTTCAGTGTAGCAAAGTTCCTCCAGAGGTAAGAAGCAGGATTGAAGACAAAATGGAGATGATGCAGCTGCCTTTTATAGTCCTTTTGCCATGTGACTTGTGCTTCCTTTGTTCCAAACACAAGCTACCCAGCACATGGTGTGGAAAAACCTTAGAGTTCTGTCCATAGGCATGTGCCAGCATGCCTTGCTGAGTCACAAGGCATATCTGCCTTCTCTCAATGGGTCAATTGTATAGCTGATGGTCCTTAATGGGCCATCAAGCGGGCTAGGCAGTGCTGATGCCAAATTGTCTGGGGTCAAGTATCAGAGGGGTAGCCGTATTAGTCTGGATCTGTAAAAAGCAACAAAGAGTCCTGTGGCACCTTATAGACTAACAGACGTATTGGAGCATAAGCATGCGACTGACGAAGTGGGTATTCACCCACGAAAGCTTATGCTCCAATACGTCTGTTAGTCTATAAGGTGCCACAAGACTCTTTGTTGCTTTTTACAAATTGTCTGGGGTGTCACCCAGAAGCATAGCACAAGTTTGAAATACAGACAGTATAGAGCCAATACTTATAACTTTAAATACAAAAATGATACATGCATACAGATAGCATAATCGTAACCAGCAAATCCTAACCTTTTCATAGACACCCTACTTGACCTCCTTTTCATAGACACCCTACTTGACCTCCTTTGTACAAGATTTGGTACCACTATAGGACCTTGGTTGCAACAATGATCTATATGGTCACAGTTCATGTCAATAATGTCACAGTTACCTAGGGAGGTGGTGGAATCTCCATCCTTAAGAGGTTCTGAAGGCCCAGCTTGACAAAGCCCTGGCTGGGGTGATTTAGTTGGGGTTGGTTCTACTTTGAGCAGGGGGTTGGACTAGATGACCTCCTGAGGTCTCTTCCAATCCTAATCTTCTATGATTCTATGATTCCATGACCATCCATTATATACCCAGCCTTTTTCTTTTTAAAAATGCTACCTGAATAAGTTAATATTCTGGGAACCATTGGACAGCCAAATCAATTCTTGAATTTCATTCATTTTAAAAAGGTACAAGGCTCGGACCACATTCAGTGGCTTGCATTTATATTTCTGGCTCTCCACAATACATACTCAAGCAGAAATATGACAGCTTGCATAGAGGTGCTTTTGCATATTAAAGATTCAACTAAGGTGCATTTGGTAGGCAACTCAGTGATCACATCAAACTATATTTTAACCTCTCTTTCCCCAAAAAGGAAATGTAGACATAACTGGTTTATTGCAATTGCTGTGGTCTTTCATAAAATAAAAAAAGAAGCAGATTGACATTAACACTAAATATTGATTTCAGGATATCAACATTAGAATGAGAGAGGCGGAGTACAAATTATCTAAGCACAGGACTAGAAACCAGCAGCTCCAGAGTTTTAATGACTCCTTCTATGGCTTTGGCTAAGTCTCGATCTCTAGTAACCTTCCCTGCCTTACCTACCTAACAACAGGTTAATAGTTTTAGATGTAAACAGTGTAACAACTGAACATTTATTTAGTAACTCATCCTGACATATCCCAACAGACTTCACAATTTTCACAGAAACCGGTTTTCAAACTGCAGACCATCCATCGCTAAAAGGAAGCCGCCATTTAACAGCTTACACCATTACAAAACAAGCAGAGTATAGCTCTTCCAGTCAAAATTGCAGAAGGGCAGAATGCTTTTGCCAATCACATTAGCTTAACACAAGTTATTGGGTTCAATACAAGGGTAAATAGGTGGAATTTAATGGTGTATGATATACGGGAGGTCAGACTAGAGGATTTAATGGTCCCTTCTGGCTTTAAGTTATAAGAATCTATGAGAATGTAATTTCCTAAATTGAAATGTGGACATGGACTCTGGGACTGAACATTACTTCTGTCACTTTGTTCATGCTGACACCGTGTACATAGCTCATCAACTACATAAGGAAACAGGATCACATTTGAAGCAATGTAAGTAAGCACAGTGGGTTTCAGGGTAAACGTGAGCTATCATAATGACCATGTCACCTGGCCTGCTAACTATTCTTGTAACTTCTAGTTGTTCTTTTTAAATGCTATATAAATCACCTTGAAGCTGGAGTCAGGTGTTAGGTCTTCATCGCGAAGGGCAAGATGGAAATCTTGAATGCTGTTTAAATACATACATATCCCTAAAGTTTCTCTTTCTATTCCTGGAGCAGTCTTCAAATTACACTCCTAAGAATGCTGGCAGAATTACATAGCATTGGGCTGGCAAAGGGTTTCTGAGAAAACTGAAATAGCCTAACGTGAACATTAGCCAGCAAGCAGCGTGGCCTCTTGACAAGAAGCTACCATAACTTTCAACCATCAACCAAAAAACTAAAATAAAATGTTGAAACAATGGAACAGAGCCTTCAGTGGCCAAGGAAAATGTGACTGTTAAAGGTGTCTCAGAGGGAAAGGAAGCGAATTAAAGAAAATAAAGCTTTTAAAATAGATCATAATGAAACTAGATTCTGGCTCTAAAAAAGCAGCACTCCAGACCCATTTACTCACTACTGGGAATTCCTGAAAGGCATAGTTTAAAAAAAAGAGACTCCACTCCCCTGCCTGCCCCAGGCACTTTCTTCAACATTGATTTAAATACCTCCATGGAGAAGGTTCTCACTTGATATTCCCACTCTTTGCCCCATTTCTCTTTTGTCACCAACTTTTCCTGTCATCTCTTCTTCCTTCTACTTCGCCATCCTCATTTTGTTTCCTTTTCTTCAACATCACCATGCTGAACTAAGACTACATTTTTGGAGGATCCTTCCACCATTGCACTGCCACTGGTGCGGCTCCACACAGGGACAGTCAGCACTCTGGCCTGCACCTAGCAAAGTACTTAAGGCTTTAGGCTTTGTCTACACTAGTACTTTCGTCGGCAAAACTTCTGTCAGTCAGGGGTGTGGACAGCACTATATCGGCAGGAGAGCGTCTCCCATTGACACAGCTACTGCTCATTGGGGGGTGGTTTAATTATGCCGACAGGAGAACTCTCTCCCACTGGCATAGAGCGGCTACACGGGAGACCTTACAGGGGGACAGCTGCAGCGGTATAGCTGTGCCGCTATAAGGTCTGTAGTGTAGACATAGCCTCAGTCCCACTGATTTCCTAAGCAAAGTTTCTTCTGCTAATAACATGCGTCACTGGACAGTAAGAAACTCTGTAGAATTTTTTTAAATAAGCAAATTTGTTTAGGTTCCGTGTAAACATCTTCTTTGTGATTGGCTCTTTGTAAAATTCTGAAGCCACCTCCTATATGGGGTTCCTTTAAACAAATAACTACAATAAGACTGGGAACTGTTATTTAGACACAGGGGGTAATATTCATGTAGCTTTATAAAGACCAGTTTCAATGCTGTGAATATTTTTAATCTGCTTTTATTTAAAAATACCCACAGGATATAAAGTTTTCTTGTATGTGAACATTACAGCATTCACTCTTATTATTCGTAAAATCAACAAATAAAAATAAATGGTAAGCAAGTTCTTGGCATTTGAAAGCTACATTTGCTTTCTTTCATTTGCATAGCAGCTTAGAGCTCTCTTCCACTTTCACACTATGGTCCATAAATTTCGCTCCTTCACAACAGCCATATATATATATATATACTTTTTTTTTATTTGCTGATGTATCTATAAAGAAAGAAAGGAGAAAAGGCAGTTTTACTGTCCTTCACAACTCCCTCCTCCCTTTTAAGTTCAAAATAGCTCAATTTAAAAAAAAAAAAAAATTGTTTCAAGTTTGTTCCATAGAAATTAAATTTATTTTACCATCATATGGTAAGATGGAAGAATAATTTTATCTGAATTGCAGATGGATTTGAAGATGTCAGTTTTAGCTATATGAAAAAATTTCAATATGAAAAACAAGATTTCATATTCTGAAAAGCAATAACTTCTGTATCAAAGCAAAGATGCAGTCTAAATGTTATTAATCTGTACTGCCACAGAAACCTGAAATGTTATGTAAACCCATGCCATACAGAGACTTAGGTACAATATGTTTGATGACTGTCATGTTGGCCATAATAGGATTAAAAAAAGATACAGTTTTAAATGTCTTCTAAACACAACTTTTTAATTTAGAACAGTCACTCCTGCACATACAGAAATAGAAAGTGAGTGTTAGAAGTTACAATAAACCACTGGAGCACAATTCAAAGATTAGAACACGAAAAGAAAAAAAAAAATGCATCAGTTACGGAAATCATCACCAGCAGCAGCAATTATAGTGACACCATGGAAAGTGATAGGAAACAATTCTAGCATCACTCACTCACAAAAGATAAAGATTTTTAAAACATCTGTTTCCCAACAAATACAAATGGAAAAAGATAAAAGGAAATCACAGTGAGACTTGGACTGGGCCACAAAAATAATCAGAGTGGATTAAGACCAGTGGTCTAAAACATAACGACAATTCTTAGCACATACATAGAACTTTTCATATTAAAAACACTGTACATACATTAACTATTTGGAACCACAAGATACTCTGCCCTTAAGGCATCATAATTCAGCTCTAGCTAGGCTGGTAATTGCAAATGCAAGTAACAGAATAAAGTTCAAAGAGCTAGACATGTAATTTCCTTCAACTGTAAAACTCTCTTCTTCCTTTCAATCCAAACCTAATAGAAAATTCAAGAAGGTCAGTCATTTGGTTTATTCACCTCTTGGGTTATCCAATCTATCTGAATTGCATGGAAGTAGGATTCTCCTCCACTCTACTCCCTAAAGTGTTTTAATTCATCTATTCTTAAATGCCTCTAGCAATGACCATCCCGCAATAGAACATTCCATCTATATCACCTGTATCCCACAGCAAGATACTATTCTGATCTCTTCAGTCCACAACTCGTACTGAAGAATGGATTTTTTTCTGTTATTTCCTAATATGGATAATTCTAAATACGAATACTCTAAATGCCAGCAATATAAAAAGAGAGACAAGGTGGGTGAGGTAATGTCTTTTATTGGACCAACTTCTGTTTTGGTGAGAGAGACAAGCTTTCAACTTACACTGACCTCTTCTTCAGACCCGAAAAAAGCTTGTCTCTCTCACCAACAGAAAATGGTCCAATAAAAGATATTACCTCACCCACCTTGTCTCTCTAATATCCTGGGACCAACATGGTTACAACACTGCATACAGCAATATAATAGTCATTTCAGTCTATTCACCCATACCAATGGATCTACAATTGACAGCTATACCAACAAAAAATCCAATCTAGTAGTGCTTTGTACAGATCTTTCAGCAGTTCTCCTATTCCAGTTTTATTCAAGAGATGACCTTTCTAAAAAAACTTAAGAACTGTATGAGGCATCACCAGCCCTCAGATCCATGTGGTAACTACCACCCAATACCTCTGCTCAAAACTGCCAGAAAAAGCCCAGTAAAAAGGAATTGCCAGACGACTCAAAATTTGCTCTTTTTATTCCCCATAATCAGATAAGATTTATCAAGCAGAGTTACTGGGTAACTAACTTATGACCACTAATAAATGTGATGCCTATTTCACAAACCCCAGATAACTCCTTGGTGGTTTTCTACTTAGAGAATAAAAGAGCTTTGGGCAGAATGGACTGGAATCATCTGATTTTTGCAAACAAATTAACATTTTGAAGCTGGATTAGTATTTTCTTTACTGACACAGAGGCCAATAGGCCATAGCAGCCTGATGTTCATCCTCTTTAATGTAGGCTGTGGTATATGACAAAGATGGTCTTTGTCCCTGTCCCTGCCCCTGTTTGTCACAGCTTTAGAACCCCCGGCAGCTAGCACCCGACAGCATCAACGGCGTAAGGCTGGAAATAGCAAGTGCTGATGATGCTCTATTTCCGTCTGAAGTGTCCACTCCATACATTCAGATTCAATGCTTTTGGATCCCTGATGAGTTTTAAGATTGAACTACAAAAGTCAGATTACTCTCTATGTTGTTATCTCAAGGTTGCATGAGAAAAACATTTGATCACTGGAACTTCCACTGGGTCCCCATAAATCTAAAATACCTGGGGTATCCCACTAACAAACCAGATGTCAAAGACATTAAACCTTTTTTACACAGAGTACCTTCTGATTTGAGAAGGTGAAACGTCTTTGCTCTCTCTCTTCGAGGTCATTTATTCTTAAAATAAATATTCTGTCAAATGTATTCCAATTCCTAAATTCAACCCTTGTTTTTATCTCCCGTAAATATTTTACTGAAAATATCAAAATATTTGTACATCCTCCCAGAACCCATCCTGACCAAATGTTCCTACAGCATATACACCAAGGAGCCTTATTTTCTCCTTAGACAGCAGCTCTAGATAGAATGGCTTATGAAGACTCAAACTGGAGAAGACTAGGAAAATTTAATTTAATTTTTGGATTATACAGAACAATTGGACTTCACATCTGATATGTCATAATGAGCTATAGAATTAAGGTGACCAGATGTTCCGATTTTATAGGGACAGTCCCAATATTCGGGGCTTTTGCATATATAGGCACCTATTACCCCTCACACACTGTCCCGATTTTTCACACTTACTATCTGGTCACCCTATACAGAATGAATGATGCTTACAAATTATGAACTTCTGGATCCACAATAGTATGTTAAGTATTTACCCCCTAACTTTCTTCAATTTATTTCTATTATTGTAGCACCCCAAGAGCCCCAGTCATGGCCCAGGACCCCACTGTGCTAGGTGCTGTACAGACGCAGAACAAAAAACAAAAAAAAACAGTCCCTGCCCCCCAAAGATCTTACCATCTAAATATAAGACAAGAAACATATGAGAGTACAAAAAAACACTGACACGGTTTTATGGGTTCCGGCCCACCCACCCCCACTCCGGCCCTGAGTATTCTCCCTTATAGGGAACATTTTAATGTAAAGTTGCAGTGTAATCCTCATTTGGGCACAATCCCAAAAGCTGAACTATTTTAGGTACTTACATGGCTCCCAATACCATACCGAGTGCCTCATTATCTTGAACGTTTTTGACATCACAACAACCCTGCAAGATAGTACTCCTGGGGGAATTCTGCACCAAAAAAATTAAAAATTCTGCCCACAATATTTTCACATTCTGCAAAATTCTGCATATTTTATTTGTCAAAATAACACAATGTAACCAGTTTCAATTATTTTTGGTCATTTATTTCAAAATACCTGTCAGCAAGTATGTCTGTAACAATACAGACAACAATAAAAATTCAGGAAATGTTTTTTGACAAATAGATTCCTTACTAGGCATATTAATACAGAACTCTGAATAATAATTCATTTAAACTACAATACAGAACATCCTCCAAAGCACTGCAAAGGCTTGGGGGAGTCAGGGGTAATGGAAGAGCTGAAGGAGATGGAAATAATTGCTGGGAAGGAGCCTAGGTGTGAACTTGGAGGGTTGTTGGGTATGGGTGAGAAAAATATGGAACAGGGTTATTTGGGGGGGGGGGGGAGGGGGAGGTGGCAGGGAGGGACTGTTAGGGAGCGTCTCCTATGTAGACCTTGGCTGACCCCTAGACTCTCCCATTTAGTCAGGCACATCTGCCCCTGTCCCCAGGTGTCCCTGCACCCCCTGTGTCCTTGCACCCCCATCCACATGTGTTCCTCACCCTCTCCCCGTATCCTCATGTGGCCCTGCACTCCTCCCCTGGCTCCATGTGTCTCTGTGCCCCCACTCAGCCACTCCCTGTCCCTATGTGGCCCTGCAACCCTTTCCCCATCACCATGTGGCCCTGCACCTCTCTCCCTCATGTGACCCTGCACCTCCACTCCCATTCAGCCCCTGCCCCAATCTGTCCTCCCCCACTAGCCCTTATGAGCCCTTGTCTGACCCCCCAGTAGCCCCACACGGTCTGTCTCCCCATAGTCCCTATATCCTGACCTGGACTGACAGGTGCTGTGAAGAAGGCAAGCTCTTTCTCTTCCCTAGCTGGCTAGGAGCTGCTGCTCTGTTCTATTGCCACAGCACCCTCTGGTGGGCAAAAGGCAGAACTGCAGCAACTTTCCTGCAGAAGCTTTTTTCTGCACACAAAAAATAAAAATATGCACGGCTCATTGATTATGTGTGTGCGCAGTGGCACAGAATTCTCCCAGGAGTAAAGGTAGGGAAATGTTATCCCCATGTTAGAGATGGGGAAATGAGGCACAGAAAGGCTAGATGATTTGCCCAAGTTCACACAGGAACTCTGTAGCAGAGCAGGAAACTCAATCCAGGTCTCTCAACTCCTAACTTAGTGCCCTAGCCATTGGGCAAACCTTCCTCTCATCTTTGCAGAGAGACCTCTGTGTTCATGAAGAACTCCATTAATTTAAATGGGGATCTGCCTGGTCTGCTCAGGTTGCAAGATTAGACTCTTGGTTTGTTTAGGTTTTCTTTTCAGGTACATATAAATCAGTGCAGAAACCATAACTTTTCATTTCCTCCTTGTAGACATGTAAATTCTCAACCGTACTGTTTCATTAAAAAGTGGCCTGCAAAGATTTTGCTGAAAATGATTAGTTTAGTTGCAAGCTCCCAAACTTAGGGTTAAAAAAAAAGAAAAAAGAAGAAGAACATAGCTGTTTAATTAGCTGTTTTTAACCCTAATTAACTAATATAATTAGTGTTATGTGTTAACATTTGCGACAATCATTTATTCCCTCAGACCCTGAGGAATCTAAAAACTACAATTTCTCTGTCAGAGTGACAAGACATTAAGGGTATGTCTACACTGCACACTGCAATTAAAAACCACAGCTGGCCCGTGCCAGCTGACTCATGCTTGCAGGGCTCGGGCTAAAGGGCTGTTTAATTGCTATGTAGATGTTCAGGCTTGGCTTGGAGCCCAAGATCTAGGAACCTGCAAGGTGGGAGGGTCCCAAGCCTAAACATCTACACTGCAATTAAGCAGCTCCTTAGCTCAAGCCAAAGTCAGCTGGCACGGGTCAGCTGCGGGGGTCTAACTGCAATGTAGACATACCCAAAAAGACATTACAATGACCATAAGTATTCTATAGGCTGAAAGGTCCTTTCCATTCTCAACCTCTTGTCAACTCCTTCATATCTGTCTCAAACACGTATTTTTGGCTGAAATTCCTCATTCCAAAGGTGAACATTTCTTATGAAAGTGTCAACTAAATTTTAAGTTATGCAAATGAGAACAAAAATATTCCTTTCTAAAAATTAAAAGGCTTTTTCAGCAATTTACTCAGAAAAAGGTTCATTTTTAAACTACCAACTTCCCAAGGACTTAGTTGTCAGAGAGGACAAGTGTCTTTGACATATTTAAAGAAATGTAGGTCACAAATAAAGCTGTAAGAACTTCACTTATATTAATGTTTTTATTTCTTGCGAATTTCCTCCGTTTCCATTTCCTCGCACAATGTTTCGCTTGCAAGCTTTAGTACGTTAAACTAACTCTCTTTATAGCCATATTGGCCTTTTCTTTATGATTGTTTTCTTTTATAATTTTGCTCTGGTATCCCGAAGGCTTCCCCATCCTTCAGCTACCCTTTACATCTTAATATCTCTTCCCATAGGATCCTCCTCACTAATTCCCTTCATTTCCTTACATTTGCTTTACTGAAGTCAAGAACCTTTGTACAGATATCTGCCATTTAACCCCTTTCTTATAAGCCTGTTAAGGAACGTTCAGGGTTCTCAAGGAGGATTTAAGTGAATTATTAAGTGATGTATAATAGACTCCAATTGAAAGGCTGACTCCAGTAGCCTTACTATGAGGTAATGGTGTTTTGTTCTTGAGTTGTCAAATGCAGCATGATAAAAGCTGGGAAAGTGAAGGACTCTGTATAACACCCACGGGTTCACCTCTTACATACTAGCTTCCTGTCATGGAGGCAGTAATAACAGCTGTTGCCAGAGGATAGATGGAAGTATATTGAAATTACCCTGAAACAATCTTGGCAAAACAATGTAAACATATTATTTGTCTAAGAAAAAGAAAAGAAAAGAAAATTCAAGAATCCCACCTGCCTGAACACTTTAGAAGAAATTAAACAATGAGCACAATTTTAAACAAACCAGTTACTCAGATTTGTACTCTATGAAAGGATTAAATGAGAATAACCAATAAAATTAAAACGATTTGCATAAATGCTATAGACACACTATAAGCAAAATTCTCCTGCTCTTCTGGACAATACCTTATTCCAATTAACTCCCTCAAAAATTCAAAAACCCATGGAGGAAAATCAGACCTTCTAGCATACTGAAAAGCAAGTTCTGCTTCGCCATAGGGCTTTAACGCCATTTAAAAGTTCCTCCCATAATTCCAGGATACAGGCTACTAGAATGTATTTTCCCTGGGACTGGTTATCTAGTTGACCTGTGTTGATCCGGAGCACTGGCATGTACCTCCTCCTACACAAAAGATCCAGTAATACTGGATCTGGAGAAGCAGAACTCCAATTACACTTCCTAATTTCATTGTTACTTCTCTTCCATAAATCCCCACACTTCCCAGCATTTATCACACCTGCACTCTTAGGAGGCATGGGCTTTTGTCCCTAGACTGTGCTCAAAACGTTCTTTAGAATCAATTAAAAATATTAGAAACTCCTTATTTCACTTAGGCCCTGCGTACATGAGGAAAATGAATCATTGCTAACAATGGCTGTCAGCAAGGGGGCCCCTGTTACTGGTGATTAAGACTGCTTTGCCATTTCCAAAAGCATGAGCAAGGCTTGGTGGACTCCTCTGCCTGCTGCTTCTCCTCCTGTTTCCCCACCTGTGGGTTCCACTGAAAAAGTTAAATTTAGTCTCAAACTTCATTAGCTTCTCTGTGGACTCCCAATGGGGTTGGAGCAGGCACAATGTGCACAGAGCTCTCAGCTCACAGCCTCCCACATCTTTGCCCATCTTCTCCTCTTGCATGGAGCCCTCGCACTGCAAAGAGCTTTCTGTAGAGTCCAGGGACGGGAATGGTGCTACAAGGCAGCAGACTGCCCTTTCAACGTGGCCAAGAGGAGATATACACACAGAGGGTCTCCTCCTCATGCACAACCAGGGATATGAGTGGGGCACTGGACTGACAGATGCTTATTGCAATGGGAGGGTTCCAGGTGAAGCCAGTCTCAACTTTGTCAGTTGTCACTCATCCTGTTGACTGACACTCTGCCAGTCACTACAGATCTCTCAGGAACAGAACATTCTGTGGGGTCTATTCAAATTTACCACCAAATGGGCCACTTCTTACAGTTTATTTTTCATACCATCACTAATGACAAGAGCAGACATCCCCTCCAAAGCAAACCTAGGGAAGAAACAATATTTAGAGGGACGGCAGCACATTTTGTACTATCCAGACCAACATTCCTTAAGTGAGAATTTGTTTTTAATTGTTATGAATGCTAACACCTGAAGATACCAGAAGGAAAAACAGGTTAGTTCACTGACCATAATCTGAGCAAGCTGACAACAGCTTTCCTGCATCAGGATCTGTCAGTGATGTGACCTGAAAAAGGCAATCCTCTAGGAAAGGAGACCAAAATATTTTCCTACAAGCCACTTCTACACCTTGGCCCGCCTATAAAAATCCACATCGGGGGAAAAAGCGAATGTCATAAGGAAATCAAAACTTTTATAAGAACAAATATACCAAAAATAACTTGACAAAACAGTAATGCACCCAACTACCACTAGAAGGGGAAAAGTTAAGTTTCAGTGCAAAATTACTGAATTTACCTTAGTTCCTCTTTTGGAAATAACAATAAACCAACTGCTAGATAAGGGTGCAAGAGTCAGCATTTTCTGAGATTCACTGCCAATGAATGAAGAGATTTCTATGCATCCCAAAACATGAAGAAACACTGGAGATATTCATGCGGACAGGATGGTAGGGATGAACATAACCCGTTCTCACTGATACATAATCCCAAAGAGCAAGCTAGGATGCTCAGAATGCTTTGCTCATGGCAATACAGCCGCGGTAAGGGAGGGAAAGTTGCAATAGGGTTTTTTCTTATTCTGGCCAAAAACTCCACTTCTTCCACACACAAATAAATCAAAGTACTAGGTTCTAGATGTACCATCAACATCCCAAACTTAACTTGGACATATTTTATCGTAATCACATTTTTATCAGACTCAGTTTGTAAGCTATTCAGGTCAGGAAGTGTGTGTGTGTGTGTGTGTGTGTGTATGTGTGTGTGTGTGTGACCTTGTCAGCCCTTAAATACTTAATTTCCCATTCTGAGGATACAATGACATCATTCACAGTTACTGTATCAGAGATTTAAAAATAGGAAGTGGGATAGGGAAGGAGGATTCGTATTGGGGGCCATGTTCCATACTCCACGACTGATTCCCTGAGCAAGAATAACCTCCCCGTCCTTGGCTTTCTTTTAAAGAAAGAATATCAACACTGCCTAAAATCAGTGAAGATTGCAGATTCTAGTTCACTACAAACCAACCTGCAAGATACCTCAGGTCAGAAGTTTCAACATATACAAACTTCCAATGTAAAACAAACATGTAAGGAAACTTAAAACATCAAGGAAATGTGTGGGCTTTTGCCTGCGTGAAGAGTTAAATGATTCTCCCTGTGATACTTTATTTTACTTCCCAATACATTTGTCCTTCTGCCTGTCATCTTTTCCCAGTTCATGTGTTATCCTTCTTGTTGCATTATGCTTTTCCTGCCCCTGCTTTGTGACCACTACCAGCTAGACACTGACTAGAATTCTGACATTGGAAGTGCTCGCATGGATAGCCTCAAGGGGGGAGAATTCTAGGTTTAATTCTGCTAGTGCAAGCAGAGCCAACCAGAGATGAGCGGGCTGTGGGGAGGCAGGGAGCAACTGTTACATATACTCTTTTAGCCTTGTCTACTCTCATATTTCCCTCCTACACCTCCATAGTGGGAGATATAAGTGTGCACACTGTGTTGGCAGCCACCAGCATTTTAACCACTGTGCAGCTGGTGCACTGTTGACACTAGCACATTCACCACAGCTGTCAGTCGTGGAGATGCACTGGCGGTAGCTACAGTGGAAATTTTTAAAGAAAAACTGATGTTTAGACAGAGCTTTTGAGATGCATAACCTTACGGACATTACCTTTGTCTTAGGCCATGTCTACACTAGAGAGCTTAGGGCAGCACAGCTGTACTAACGCAGCTACGCCATTGTAAGATCGCTTCTGTAGCCGCTCTACGCTGACGGGAGAGAGCTCTCCCGTTGACGTCAGTAAACCACGTCAATGAGCGGTGGTAGCTATGTCGGTGGGAGAATCTGACATAGCACTGTGCACACTACCACTTATGCTGGGGAAACTTATGTCGCTCAGGGGGGTGTTTTCTTGCCAACATAAGTGGCACTGTAGACATGGCCTCAGACGAGTCACACACCATTGCCAATGAATTAGAACACTGCCTGCCTCAGCTTTAATTTTCACCTTCTCTGTATTTCTGTTAGATTCTGTCCCATTTCTGTCTCTCTGTCCCCAAAAAGCTGTGATCATTAGCCTTGCCTTTCAAGTCTCTTCTTTCCCTTCACACCACTCGTTGGGTTTCTTTCCCGCCTCAGTTTTTAACCTGCTTTCTCTCTTGCCTTGAGCAGAGGTGACCTCGACTACAATTCCTTCCACCACCCTGAGTCTCTGTCTTTTTGAGCCCTGACAGAAGCCATGCCAACATGCTGTCACTTTCATCTGTTTCACTTGATGCCCCGTAGAGCCAACAAGTACCAATGGGACAGTCCTGCAACCTTGAACAAAAGAGAATCTTAACTTAGAATTTCCTTGTTTTTGTCTGACATAATATTGGTGGCTTATTGCAGTTTTTTTGTTTTAAACACAATTAGTAGCTTTACATTTTTTACTTTTAAAAGTCTTTCCTGATATTATATTAAAAACACAGTTATCTAAGACAATGCCATTTTGGATTAATATACATTTAGGCCCTACCTCAAATAAATTCTTTTTTTTTTTTTTAAATCTGAGAAATTGCAGTGTTTTCCTCTGAGAAACTCTGTGTTGAATAAATATTTAACTTACCCAGTGGACAAAGGCTCCCTAAGGACTGTTTCAGCCTTTTGGGGAAATACATATTGTATGGTGTTAGGCTTTTAAAAAAGCATAATTAAGTCATCACGCTGACACAAGAGCATTTTAGGAATATAGAGCTGCAGTTGTGAGCAGAAAAAATGTTGAAGAGCAAAGACAGAAAACGAGCAGGCTAAACCCACAGATCCGCTTCTAGAATACAGACCTCCTGGAACAGAGCCACTCCAGACCTAACGCCTCAGACCATGGATCAATTGAGGCCTTCTGAGATTTTTTGCAGCATGTCATCACTGGGGAACAAGGTGGAAATCTTGTTTGTGCGAGACCATTGGCAAGCAATGGGCATCAGTCTGGAAAGCCAAAAAGTAAAACTGAACTACTGGTGAGAACTATATGGGATTTGCAGCTTGTGTAGTTAAGGCTCGCCAGATCACAGACATAAAAACAGAGATAGGCAAAGAACCATTTGAAGTTTAAGACTGAGGGTTCTGAGCAATACTGGCAGGTGATGAGAAACCAGACCTGAGTCTACGGAACACTCTTCTCTGTCGTTCTGGAAATTAACAACGAAAAAGGGTAAAATTTCTGTTCAACGCTGTTAAAAAAATTCCCACACGGAAGATACTAGGAAGGGGGGCAACACAGAAATTCTAAACATGTGGGGCGGGAGGGTCCCAGAGCTCAGGCTTCAGCAGGAACCCAGAAGTCTACACAGCAATGAAACAGCCTTGCAGCCCAAGTTGGCTGGCCTGGGCCAGCTGCAGGTTTTTCTTTGCTGTGTAGACACAGCCCACATGACAAAGCCATGGTACTTGTGTTGGCAGTCTCCAGGCATGTTTACACAAACGCTGGCACACACCATCTATATAGATCCGGCTGAAGGCACAGTAGTGGAGCAACATGGGGAAGTTTTTATTGCCACTAGTGCCCCTCTGATTAGCCACAGAACAGAATCTCCAGGACAATCAATCTGGCACCACTCAGGAACAGACAAGGGAAGAAAAAAGTAAAGTGGATGCAAATTAGAACAATTCTCATTGTGAAAGAGGTTGGGGGGAGGGGAGAGAGAAAGGGAATGTTACTTTAGGCCCAGGGAAAAGCCTACAGTACTAAGGAGATTTTTTTTTTTTTTTTTAAACCACAATTAAACAAAGACCTAAATAGGCCAAGTGGAAAAAACAACAGTAAGAATCCCATAAGATGGCAACTACACAGAGAAGAAACCAAACGTTGGTTGCCAGAAGGTACAATAAAACAGCAGCATAATGTCCACTGAAACTAATACACGTTTGTTTTGGAAGTTCAGAGCTAGGAGCGTGGGTGGATCCCATCAGAAATGCCAAATTGTGCATTGTGCAGGCTTCTCACTTCCCTCCCTTTTGCTAAATAATTTAACCTGTTTCTGGACCTAACTAGACACAGGTGAAAGAATTAGGCTCAGATTATAAACCGGAACATATCATCATTCAACTGAAATCAGCGTAATAGCCTGAGCCCATTTGGGGGAGAAGTTTCCTATTAAAAGACGGTGTTCTGGGTGAGCATTTGCACTCACCTAGACTTTTCCAATAGGAACCTGGCAGACATAAAAGGCTTTTTTGGAAAGGAAAGACAAGTAGCAAGGCTGGGAAAATAATGAAATCTCTATAGGATGGGTCTTTCTAAAAAAATCCAACCAAACAAAACAAAAAAAACAACAAACCACCACCACAATCTTAGGCCCCAATTCAGCAAAGCATTTAAGTAAATGAGAATTAAGCACATGCTTAAGTGCCATCCTGAATTGGGTCCTAAGGCCCTGATCCCAGTCTGAACTCTGGAAGTCTCAGATTCTGCCATTGTTCTTTCCCAGGCTGACTATGAGGCCTGTTCAGGTACACTGATGTCAACAGGGTTCTGTGCAGGCACAGCACTCTGCCCACGCCTAATCAACTGTGGGATCAGGGCCTAACTTTGTAAACTGTCTTCTTCCCATGGGCAGTAATTTATTTTTGTGTAACGTTTCACTATGTACTTCTCTAGTTCTTCTTCTCGGTCTTTACTACAAGTCTTGTTTATTTCTGATGACCTATTTTAAACTATTTTTTGGGTCCCCACCCCGCGGTTTTATATCTGCTATGCATGTTTTTCTCATTTCTCTGCTGGTTAGGAACTGATCTCTTTGTGGGTGGTTTGTACAAGGTCTATTGAGCTTGTCCTTGTGCCAATTTTTTTTTTTTTTTAAACTCTTGTCAGGCTGTGTATTTTATTTGGCTTTTTAAGGTAGGGATTTGGTTTTAATGTTTTGCATTTGTTTTTTATTCAGCTTATAGACACATCACAATAGTGACCTTATAAATGAGCTAAAATAAATATTAAGAGAGACATTCTAATGGTATCACATGATGTATAGGCAGGATGGAGCTGTTACAATATACCATTTCAGTGATAAATGAATGAACAGACCCAGACAAGAAGTAAACATCCAAAGGTACCATTATATAGTGCCTTTTATCTGAATGGACCCTGGAGTGCTCTACAAATGAGCTATATAATAAAAGAAAGCAATCATAAATAAATTAATATTCGAAGAAGTGTAGCCTGCTATTTGTACAAGTCTGTCACATACATGCAATATTTAACAGCTGCGTGATATCCCTGTGATTGGTAGATCTCTTCTCAATACCTGTGTGTCCTGCAGCTTGTATTCAGCTTGTTCCCACTGGGATCCCTGGTTGATGACAATGTACAGCTGGATCGGGGTGACAAATGAAAGGTCTCCTGCAGTTGTGTTTCAAGAACAGCTGCTTCATTGCTAGACTGCACTGTTTTAAATGTTACCTTGAGCACTGCCATTATATCACTACTTTGGCTCTTGCAATTGCATTATGTAGCATCAGCCCATCATCACCAAAAGGTGATGAAGAGCCATAAGTATACTCGGGTCTCCGCCATCCACATGGCCTTTACAAAGCATACTAGCTAGACATTCATATCACACTTATCAAAACATGGCTATGAGCCTACTATGTAGGTCTAAAATCAGTGATTCCCAACCCACGGCCCGATCAGCACACAACTGCGGCCCCTGTGACGTCCTCAGGGCCCCAACTAGGATGGGGCGGGAGGGGCACCTGCCCCAGGTGCAGAGCTGTCGGGGAGGGGGAAGAGGGCGGTGCAAAAAAATGGGGAAGCACAGGATTAGGCCCAGCAGTCTCAGACCCCCAGCAAGATCGGGCCCAGCAGCATCGGCAGGAGGCCAGGGTGTCCGGCACCCCCGACCCCGCAGGATTGAGGGTCCAGTGACCCTGGCTGGAGCAGTATCCCCAGCACTAGGACAACAGCGGCAAGCAGGCCGGGTGGGCTGCAGGACTGAGCTACATGCAGCTGAGGCAGGAGATCAATGGGCGTGGGGGCGGGGAGGGGGGAGAGAATGCAGTGGGCTGGGGCCGCAGGGAGGTGGGTGCAGCCAGTGCATGGGGGACAGACTCTAGGTGGGGGGACTGGTGGCTGGGGGCAGTCCTTGGATGGGGAAGTTGAGTGCTGGCAAGCAGTCCTTGGGGTGGCTGGAGGGCAGTTGCTGGGGGGCTGCCCCTGGGTGGGGAACTGGATGCTGGAGGAGGTAGTCCCTGGGACAGCCATTCTGCCCTGGACAGGGCCCTCTGTCTCTCCATGTTGGGGGCGGGGAAGTCATTCCCTGCGTGTGGGGTTTGGGTGCATGGGCTACAGTCCCTGGCTGGGGTGCAGAGTGCTTGGGGACAGTCCCTGGCGGGGGGGGGGGCACCCCACACCAGGCAGGCTCCACAGGCGTGCTCTCCAGGCGCTCAGCCCAGCCATGCCACCAGCAGCAGCACGGAAGTGAGGGTGGCAATACACCATGCCATGACACCCTTACAGTAAATTAATTAATTTTAATAGTTAATGTTTTGACTTATTTTGCCAATTTAAAATGCTCTTAGACATTTGCCAGTGTTGAAATGAAAGGTACTACATCTATTTGAGTTGTATCACTGTCATATAACAAATACTAAACCTGATTTTTTTGTAGATGTACAGGTACTATATATATTGTGTGAATGCAGCACACATAACACAGAGAGCTGAATATGCAGCCCACAATGTTAAATAGGTTGAGAACCACTGGTCTAGATTGATACATACTGCCATCACCAGCGTCTTATTGGAAAGGTGATATAAATGCCTGGTCTGCTTCACAAAGGCTATACAGATCATTACAACTTTCACTGGTAGGAAGGAGTTGGGAAGAGGATTTTGAAAACAGTTGCTAAAATTCAGTTACTATATCTCCGCTAACCCCTCAAACAGAAGATTGACGGAGGGCAGTGCACTGATCAAACTGCTGTAGATTTATAGCTGTGGCTAGAGAGGGATGAAAAGATTTCCTAGAGGAAAATGTGGGTTTGTGGAAATATTATCCACAGAAAAGGTCTTTTTCCATCAACATTTTTTGATTTTCTGAATGGAAAAATCAAAATGGAAAACTGTGTATCAAACTGACATTTCAAACAAAAAACTTTTAATTTTGACCTAAAATTTTTATTGATCATTTCAATGACCATTTTTATTTAAGTTTTTGGAAACCAAAAAAATTCAATTTTCCATTTTGGTTTGGGCGTTTTTGAGGTTTCTTTCTCCCTTTCCCAACAAGGAAAATGGGGGTGGGGAAGTCAAATAAGTGAGAAAGGGGGAGAGAGCCCGCTTTTTTATTTTTGTAACTGAAAGTATGAAAAAAGTTGTTTAAAGAAATGAGTGAAACTGCTTACTCTGACTTTCTAAGGCCTAGTCTATCCTACTGAGTTAGGCTGACGGAAAGCAGTTTATGTTGACCTTATAGTGTCAGTGTCCACACTACAGCCTTGCTCCCGCCGATGTAAGTGCCCTACTATATCAACATAATAACTCCACCTCCACGACAGGCATAGGGTTTATGTCGGTGTAGTTAGGGCAACGCAGTGTTTGTGTACACACTGCGGGTTACTTACATCAGCTGTTGGCTATCATTCTTGTCAATTTCACTGCGCTGGAGCCATGACATTGACAAGAAAGCCCGGCTCACAGATCAGGCTGTCACCCTGGGGCAGGTGGGGGGGCAGGGGGCAGCTGGGTTCCTAGCCCCCCCACACTGCCCCCTTAGGTCGGTGGAAGCGCTCCCAGATGCGCACCACTGACAGAAGGAGGTTAGTGTGGACATGAATCACTGCAGTAATTACTAATATAGATCAACTTAAGTTTGTAGTGTAGACATGCCCTAAATATTTAAAAGGAAATCTTCAAACTTTTTCACTTAAAAAAAAAAAAAAAAAAAGTTAAATTTCCCCATCCACTTTCTTTTGATTTTAGAAAACTTTTCCCTCCTGGGGGGAAAGGAGGGGTCAGGAGAAGGAAAGAGGGGGTGCCTCCAAATCCCCAAATCAAAATGGAAATTTGTTGTTTTGTCTGAAGTGGACATTTCAATTAAATTTTTCGCTTCATTTCCAAAGGCCCCTCAGAAAAATCAGATTTCTTCCATGGGAGAAATTTGAAGCTTTTTTCCCTTGTCAAATTCTGCTGGAAAAATCCCGGTCTCCTGACAAGCTTTAGCTAGAGCGCTCTTGACAGAAAGATGTTACCTAGAGAACAAGAGCCACAGCACTGTGAAATAGAGTTGACACCCATGCTAAACAGCTTTAAAAAAAAAAAAAAAATCTCAGGAAAATAGAAGTCAACATTGTCCAGGACAGCAGGAACAAAGACAAAGGCCCCTTTAAACTTATCTGGCAGTGTACACAGCCTTTAAGTGGATTTAAATTACACTTACAACCACTTTCACACTGCCAGAGTGGTGCAAAGGGATAACACAATTCAGTATAAAAAAATTTAATAAGAGACTTAGGCCTGGTCTACACTACAGGGTTAGGTCGACGTAAGCTAGGTTGACGCAAAGCAGCTGAGGAAGTGTCTGCACCTAAATTTGGCTCCTGCCGACATAAGTGCTTCTCTACACCAATATAATAACATCACCTCCCCAAGCAGCGTAGAGTCACAGTCAATGTGATTAGGTCAACACAGTGTCAATGTACACACCGTGTTACTTGAATTGATTGTTACCGGCTCCCAGACGCCATCCCACAATGTTCCCAATGAGGACACGCACCAACAACATACGGAGCCAAGTGTGCGCACACACAAGCGATTTAATAACTGTGGTGGTTGTATGCTGACGCAAGTTAAATTGACATCATTTTGTAGCATAGACATAGCCTTAAAGCCATGGAAATTAAGTTGTTTTCACTGCGTCGCTCAGGGATGTGGATTTTTCACTCCAGGCATAGACAATGCTAGGTCAACTGGAGAATTCTCTCGTCAACCTAGCTATGGTGTCTCGAGGTGGAGGATTACCTATGCCAACGGGAGAACCCATCCCGTTGGAGTAAGTAGCATCTTCAGGGAAGTGCTACCGTGGCCCAGTGGCACCATTTTACATATAGACAAGCCCTTAAAGTGTAGTTCTACCCTGAAAAGTGCGCCATATAAAAGGAACAACTTCTTGCTCAATAGATCTGCTCCCTGTGTGTATTCAGAGTCACCGCTACCGACATTAGTGACAGAGGTAAGCTTTTATTGCTTTTTTACACCTGTTAGCTGCACAGCCAACACAGCCGAGAGAAGAAAAGCTGGATTCTATTCCTTCTTCGGCATGATCAAAAGAATTACTTATAAGGCTATGTCTACACTACAAGCACTACAGCAGCACAGCTGCAGCTATGGTGCTGTAGCACTGTCGTGTAGACACTTGCTACAATGACAGAAGGGGTTTTTCCATCACTGTAGTAAATCCATCCCCTTAAGAGGCGGTAGCTAGGTCAACAGAAGAATTCTTCTGTTGACCTAGGGGCGTCTGTACCGGGGCTTTGTTCAGCTTAACTACATCTCTCTCGGGAATTTTTCACACTTCTAAGCAACACAAGCAGGCTGACCTAAGTTTTAGGGGTGGACCAGGCCTAAAAGCCACTCAATTATACACGTGCAAGCCCACTGAAGGCAATGGGGTTGCACTCTGGGACTAAAGGTATGTCTACACTATGAAATTAGGTTGATTTAATATAAGTATTTTTTTCAAAATTGATTTGATACAGTCGATTGTGTGAATCCCCACTTAAGACCATTAAGTCGGCGGAGTGCGTCCACAGTACCGAGGCTAGCGTCGACTTTCGGTAGCTATCCCACAGTTTCTGCAGTCTCCGCCGCCCATTGGAATTCTGGGTTGAGCTCCCAATGCCTGATGGGGCAAAAACTTTGTCGCGAGTGGTTCTGGGTAAATGTCGTCAGCCCCTCCCCCCCTCCATGAAAGCAACGGCAGACAATCGTTTTGTGCCTTTTTTCCGGGGTCCCGTCCGCCGGACCCGCTCAGCCCGCTGCCTGCCTGGATGATCGGAACCCCAGGCAGGCAGTGGGCTGAGCGGGGCCGGCGGACGGAGCCCCAGACTGGCAGTGGGGTGAGCGGCTCAGCCCGCTGCCAGTCTGGGGCTCCGTCCGTCGGCTCCTGCCAGCCGGGTTCCCGCTCAGCCGGCAGACCTCGGTGAGGTCGATCAGAGGTGCCTGGACAGACATGGCTATCCTCCTCTTAGAGCACCGAATGGGAGTGACTCCAGGTCATTCTCTTCTTTAAGTTTCGTCTCATGGAGATTCAGTCCTGCCTGGAATATCATACGAGCTGGAGGCTTCTGCCTCAGGCTGCTCTCCCAGCTGGCAGCACCACGCGGTCACACCTACCCCAGCCTGCCCCTTGCTCCCATGGCTCATGAAGCCTGGACAGTAGTAAGGAGCAGTTCAACTTGTGGAATGACAAATCCAGAACGAAGGATTGCACTCTATGGGCCATGTTAAGATTATTTCAGAGTCCTAGATAGCATTAGTCACTATAAATGGCTTCATGAAAATTTTTCCCCGCCCCTAACAAAAATGTTAATTTATCAGAGCAGCTGAAAGGGTAAGGAACCCGGGACTATAACTTAGAGAGAGCTTCCATATTATTTAACTCATAATTGATATAATTCAATGTAAAATTTCACAGCGCGGTCTGTTCTAAGACTAAAAATGCAGGATGGGAGTCAGAAAAAGGAACAGTCACCTGTTTCCGCCCGGTTTCAAAGCAGGGACGTTTCGTGTGTTAGGTGAACGTGATAACCACTACACTACGGGGCTTCTCTTTTTTTGCCACAGACTTTGCCGAATGCACAGGAATGTTTTCTCTAGCTACAGAAGCTACCTAATGCAATGTCTATATCTATGGCCTTCCTGCTCACAAAGCGGTCATGCCCCTGCCCAAGGCTGACACAGCAACCTGGCTCAGGCAGGATCGTTAGCGAGGCATGATACTTTTGCCGTTAAGCAAACACAGCAATTCTTTCCTGGCCTCTGCCACTGAATGCCTCCATGCATTACGCTGTGCCCTATCAGTGCGGGAGGACTGCGTGAGCTTGGAAAACATGTCATCGCGAGTGCGTTTTTTGGCCTTCTAATCTGCGATAACCTCAAGGACGGAGATGAAAGGGGGAATGTAGAAAGAGTCTGGGGGGACTGCATGGTCACTTGTACTGCTGAGCGCTGCTGACTTTGCCACGCTGGCCAAACAGGAAATGAAATTCAGAAGTTCCCGGGGCTTTTCCTGTGTACCTGGATAGTGCATCTGAGTTCAAAGTACTGTCCACAGTGGTCACAGTGGAGCAGTCTGGGATAGCTCCTGGAGGACAATACCGTCGAATTGCATCCACACTACCCCAAATTCGACCCGGTAATGTCGATTTCAGCGCTAATCCCCTCTTCGGGGAGGAGTACAGAAATCAATTTTAACAGCCCTTTAAGTCGACAAAAATGGCTTCGTCGTGTGGATGGGTACAGGGTTAAATCGATCTAACGCTGCTAACTTTGACCTAAATTCGTAGTGTAGACCAGGGCTAATTTAGCCTACAGAACCTTTATTGCTGATGATGATTAAAACCCCAGTTTGAGTCTGAGCCAAGGTGGGGGTTTGCAGTGCTTACAATTAGAAAGAAAGAAAAAAGTTTTGTAAACTGACCACATTTTTTATGAAAAATCATTGACAGATCATGAACACGGAACTCCACCATGCTATTTTTACAGTCACTTTTCAGAAAACTACAATTTAAAGTTTGAGATTCTTTTAAAAGCTGTCATTCCAAGCCTTAACTCACTCAATCAGTGCAGCATATAAGAAAATTATATAATTTTGTGAGAGCCCTGCAAAACTTAGGTACAACAGGGTGAAGTAAGGACAGATATCTCCCTGACTACAAACAACAGTATAGTCAGTTTATATAATACCTCTGCTGAGAGTTTATTTTATACCACTAGAGTGTGATTGGCATTATTAGAAGCTGACTTTATGCTGCTTTTTTGGCTAGAGTTTTTAAAACAAGCCAGACACTAACTGTCAAACAGTGACACAACCACAATAAGCTCACATATAAAACACAACTCAGCAGTCCGTGGAGCTCTTTTATCCCCAGGAGAACCAAACATCTGAGGCCATATTTTTTAAAGGAGATGATATTGCCCAATCCAAGGACTGTCCCAACACACACTAGTTTTAGATGCAGACCATAGAAATGTTGCTTTGTTGGGTATGAGGAACTGTACATTTCACATAATCAAACCCTGATAGAGATGAGCGACCTTTCTTAAAAACAAAATTAAAAATTTTGTTTCAAAAGGTGACTTGTAAAAGAGAAAAAGTGCCTCCTCCCTCTTTATACTATATAACAACCAGAAAGCTATATTAAAAGAAAAATAAGACTTTTGAAAAACTCAAAAGTTAGGAAACACCAGAATTAAAGTTGCCAGTGCATAACTACAGTATCTGATTGTTTCACAAACATTAATGAATTTATCTTCCTCACACCTTTGTGAGGTGAGGTGGCTTAATTATTACACATACTAACTACCTGTGAAAAGTCTGGCTTAAGTGACTTGCCTAGCATCACATAGGAACTATGGCAGAGGCCAGGCTAGAATCCAATACAGGCCAGCATTCAACTTATTTAACCATGAGACCATCCTTTCTCTTCCTACGATCCCCTGTGTAATTCACTACACATCTACAAACTTCTGTAACAAATGAGTCAGGGATCCAACAGACAACAGCCTCTTTCACTACACAACCCTGATTCATTTCCTCAGCACCAGCTTATGTGTGCATGACATGAGGCTTGGGTCCTGTGGAAAACCTGTGATCATCTAATTAATCACAAATATGCACAGAAGCACCAAATTAAGATTGCACAATCAACCTTAATTCTGGCATTTCCTAATGTTTTGGGTGCTCGACTTGCAGCCTTAATGTTCTTTTAATGTGGTTGTTTTAATGAAATGTCTTATGTTTTTAAAAACTTAAAATTGCAACAACAACAACAAAAATTCCTATCATGTGGAACATGCTGACCCCCACATAAATCGTTAGCAGGGCTGAGAACAATGGTTCTCAACCAGGGCTATGCGTACCCCTGAGGGGTACACAAAGGTCTTCCAGTGGGATACTTCAACTCATCTAGATATTTGCCTAGTTTTACAACAGGCTACATAAAATGCACTAGTGAAGCCAGTACAAACTAAAATTTCATACGACTTGTTTATACTGCTCTATATACTATATTATACGATAACGTAACATGCATACATGCACTATACTAGACATGCATTTTATGTAATTTACTGATGCATGCAAGCATGTTAACGAGGTTGAAGTTGTAGTTTTTAAGTGAGGTAAAACTTGGGGGTACGCAAGACAAATCAGACTCCTGAAAGGGATACAGTCGTCTAGAAAGGCTGAGAACCATGGCTCTAGCTCAGGGGTGGGCAAACTTTTGCAACAACAACTTTGCCGAGGGCCACATCGGGGTTGCGCAACTGTATGGAGGGCCGGGTAGGGAAGGCTTATGTAGTTATAATGTTCTGAAACTGATGTTTCGAATGAAACTTTTTCTCTACCCCATTCAGAGTTGCTTCATGATGCTTATTGTATAGTGCAGTGATTAGGCCATGAGTACAGAAGTGTCCTTTACATAGACAGGACCTAAATTTCTAATACTTAAAAAAAAAAGTAGGAAAAAAACTTTCAATGAACACATTTGAGGCCTTCTTTGCACATTATAAAATGAACAAAACCAAAAGCCCATCTCTCTCTCTCTCACACAGACAAAATCTCCCCCCTTCTTTCCTTTGCCAGTCACTTGGGTGTGGTTTGTTTTGGTGGGGTGGGGGTTGTTTTGTTTTTAAAGTAAAACGTTTAACAATTCACCTTAGGTTCTGCAAAGTTTAGAAGCAGATGTTTTTATAACTGCATAGACTCCAAAGTTCAAGGTATGGAAAAAATCCTCCTAAATCCATTAAATGGATTTATTATTTAAGCACAACATCCAGGATCTAGACTAGGCCACAAGACTCCCTAGTGCCATTTTAAGGATGAAGTACACTATCAACACGAAGATAAACAACCATATCTTGGTCATTCTTCAAGATGAAATCTCATCTCTATTACAACTCCGACAGCACTCTAAGAAAAATGAGCAATCTCTGTATTTTACATGGAAGAGTGGTTGCTATATTTCTAAAGCTGCTGGACCAAAGACCTTCGCTCCCCCTGAGCTTTTTACTTGGTCAACTTTTTGGATTTAAGTCAAGATTTATAAATACAAACAGTGATGTTCGTAACCCAATTATCCTATAAATGGGAATGAATCCCATTTTAAGAAGTAGGGTTTTTTCTTTTTGATGTATAAATGCAGTTCAAAATCCAGTAATAATAAAGCATTGTATCTTTTCAGGAGGTGGGAGGGAATTAACATTGAAGCCTCATAAACAAGTATTAGATTCCTGCAGACTGATTTAGCAAGACATCTAACTGAATAAATCCCAGCAACAGTAAATGCAGTTCACCATTAAAAATATGTTTGCCCACTGTTCTTATACAGTAGTACCTGAAATACCAGTGCGCCTCCCTTTCCCCAAGCATACAGAATAGGAAACAACTGTTGTCTCCCATACCACTGCATGGTACCTGTTCGGAAATGTTGATTTTTTTTTATTTTTTAAATGGCAAGCTATAAGTAGCCTTAAAAAGTCACCCATATAGAGGAGGCAGGGCTTTGATACAAATACTTTGACCAAGACTTTTCAGTTTTTGGATGGCCTGGAGTTTGAATTTTTTTAAAACAGCTATTTAAATCTATATCTTACAATTTTCAGAAAGGAGATATTTGCTTCTTAATTTATTTGCACTTTTCAAGATGCTTCAATATAAAAGCTTCACTAGAAAGAACTATCTTGATATAAAATGTCTCCGCTGAGATGGCAAAAGGCTACTACTATACGGTGGTAATCTTCACCTTGGGTGCACTTAGTGTCTCTAGTTTTGCCTGAACTATTATTATGCATCTTTAAAGCAGTAAAGATGGGGAAAGTAGTACTATTCTTTCCTGATGTTAGAAAAAATAATACTGGAAAATGCATGGACAGCCATCCATATTACAAAAGATAAATTTTCTTAATATACCTGCTGAACAAGCTAAAATACAGGGATTACCAAAAAAAGGAAAGAAATAATCTTACTCTTTCAGTATTTCAGGCTGATGCCCATGACCAATGCCACACCTCCCTACTGATTTTAATGTGACCCTTCTGTTACATGTAACATCAGAATCTTGCAGGGTCACTATCAAAATAGTTTAGGCCTTTTATTTAAAGCATCTCTCATCTACTGTATATTTGTGAAGTGCCATGTAAATGTATAGCTCCATACAAGTGATTTCTCTCATAAGAGGATAGTGGATTCTGACGGACATATGTGCTTCAAGCGCACAGACGCTCACGCTCCTCAGCATCAGTGGGGTGAGATTTTCACGATTGCCATTAGAAATCAGAACATGAGGTCTCATGGAATGTTTGACTGTCTAACCACCACCACCGGACTTCTGTCTTGTAATCACTTTCCTCAGCTAATGATGTTCATAGCCTGATTCCACTTAGGATAGCTTCTGGTTCATCTGTGATAACTCTCTAAATCACATTCACTCACTCTACCATTATGCAGCAGCTGAACCCTTGGTAGGTTCTGAGTAAACAGACAAATGTGCTGCATATAATGGTTGGTACCATTTGATAATTTATGGGGGAAGGGCCTCAATTGCTGCAAAGGATAATCTTCCTTCTATAGCTCCATGTACCAAAGCTGTCAACCTACGGCTTATGGCCTTATTAAATGTGATTCATACAAAGCAGCTTTTCTGATATTAGCACCCCCGTGCTTTTGCCACAACACAACACGCTGCCGATAGCATTAAAGCACATGGAATAAGCACAAGTGTTGTGTTCTTCTCAACACTCCCTCACTTTGTGCTTAGCAAAAAGCACATGGGTAAGGAGCAGGAGAGAACAAGACGATGAACAAGAGAGGAATAACAAAGGCAGAACATGGGGGAGGTAGGAGGAAGCACACGCTAAGACTGTGAGAAGAAATGAGACTGGGAATGGGGTGGGAGGAAGTAAAGGAATGAGAGGCAAAATCATCAGCCAGAAGAACAAGGGAAGGTGTTGAAATATTCAACAGAGATTGGAAGTCCTTAGAAGCAGGGATCATCTTTTTGTTACATGTTTGTATAGCACCTAGCACAATAAGGCTCTGGCCCCTAGACACTACCACAACACAACATAAACATTTATTTTGCAGAGAAAAGTTCAGGGAAAAGGGATGGATGGGGTGGCTAGTTTTACACAATCCCTATTGTCAATTGCTGTTACAACTTTTTGTCTCCAGCTGCTTCTTTTTTGTTGTTTCATTGGAGAGCTGAATACCGTGCACACACACCCTCTGTTTCCCGATCACGCCTTTTGTCCTTAAGCCAAAATAGCTGCGAGTTCTTGTTACATTAGTGTCATTTAATTGAACTGTTCCTGGTGGCCATTCTCACTCTGGAGAAATGAATGGGAGTGGTACTCCAATGTTTTGCATAGTGTACTCCATAACATCCATAAGGGGAGGAGAGCATTAACTGTATAATAAATCCACCATTCTTTGAAACTCCATATCAGAGCTACTTGAAGTCCCCAGATAGACATATTCATTTAATTCATTAGTTTATTTCTCTGTAGTACAGACTTATTTAACTTAACCCTTTCAACAGCTGTCCATTTTCAATCTATTTGTATATTGCTTATTTACATGGTTAATTTTTCTAATAAAAGGAAGTGCCACATGAACTGGCTTTGATCAGATTTTTAATTTTTTTTCTTTAGAAATATGTGAAGATTTTATCTATTGTCACATTAAATATTAAGAATCAAAGTTATAGGAAGATTAACAATGATGGAAACTTGTAGTCTAAAAGAGCTAAAGGGAAGCAATGAAAATACACCTCTACCCCTATATAACACAACCCGATATAACACAAATTCAGATATAACGCGGTAAAGCAGCGCTCTGGAGTGGGCGGGGCTGCGCACTCCGGCGGATCAAAGCAAGTTCAATATAACATGGTTTCACCTATAACGCGGTAAGATTTGTTGGCTCCCGAGGACAGCGTTATATTGGGGTAGAGGTGTACATGCATTGACAAAATAAAAATAGATAAATCACATCTCAAATTGGCAGTACAGAGACTCTAATACATAAGCCACTGACTATATAAACTAGAATTTTGGCTTAATACAACAAGCAGCAACCCACTAACCCCCCTCTTTTGTCACATAACTGCAGAAGTGCTAACTGGCCACTTCATCTTGAATGGTCACTTACAATATGCATTAACTACTCATGCTAAACAATCTGTTACACCTTGTGTTTAGCTGTGACACTGAGGTTATGTCTACACTTAAACGGCTACAGGAGCGCGCAACTGTGTTGCTGTAGCACTTCAGTGTAGACACTCATTACGACAGGAGTTCTCCCGTTACTGTAGCTAATCCACCTCTCCCAGAGGCAGTTGTTAGGTCAATGGAAGAATTCTAGCGCTGTCTACACCAGGGGTTAGGTTGGCTTAACTACATTGCTCCAGGGTGTGGATTTTTCACAACCCTGACTGACATAGCTAGGTCAACTTTACTTTTTAGTGTAGACCTGGTCTGAGCGCCTTTCCCAAACCTGGAGAAGAGCTCTGTGTATGCTCAAAAGCTTGTCTCTCTCACCAACAGAAGTTGGTCCAATAAAAGATATTACCTCAGCCACCTTGTCTCTCTCTATAAACAAGAACTGTTATAGTGCCTAATACAATGGCGCCCCAAGCCACTACTGTAATACAGATAAGAATAAATATTATTGTGACAAAGCCAAATTTGGAACTATTTAATCAGCAGAATTTTGATTCTTTAGTACATATAATTTAATAGCCTAGTTGTCTAAGGCAGCTGTGTTATATCATGCCACGGCTTAACTGGGTGTGCTATTTATATCATGGAGACTTTACTAATCTGACTATACACTACTCTAATCTAGTCTGTCACTCTACATTCTAATTTGTTTTATAATAAAAAAAATATTTATAATAAGCAGGCCAAATTCTATTCTCAATAAAACTGGCGTAAATCTGAAATAACTCTTTGGAAGGTAGTGGGATTTATGCTAGGTAACAGAGCAAAATTTGTCCCAGTACTGTATACCATAATCAACTCCGTGCTTATTTTATTTCTACAGCACATTTTATCTCCTTAACATGGAAAGAATGGAGAATATAATAAAAGGCATTATTTACTACAAGATAGTCTTTTGGCAAGTAATTCCAACTGGAGTATCTTGATTCCATTTTTACAGTTAAAACTGCAACTTGATTGTGAACGTCCACAAACAAATGAAACAGTAGTTTCTTTGATTCAATCCTCTCTTTTCGCCCATTTTTGGGAGGCTAAAAAGGAAGTCTATTTCTGTTTAAAACAGTACCTAAACCAAACATAATATTTATCTCTCTCCTAGAAGTTTAAACATGCACATAAAGATGCTGTCAGAAGTCAGTTGTTGGTTGCCCAGAGACAAGTGTCTATAAATTTTTTGTCTGTCCTAGAACAATCCCGCTATACTTGACAGGCAATTACTTTGCAATTACATTGTGAAGTGTTTATAGTTTTTAATGGGCATCTTATCCATTATCTTAATAATTACCATAGCTCATAAACCTCATTCCTCTGCCATTTGAATGTTCAATGTATCTTGAGTATATTTATATTCAAGACAAAGTTACATGAGGAGGTTAGAAGTGACCTTTATCATCAAAATTCTGAGAGCCAACACATCAGCAATCTGGTAGCAATCTTGCTAGTTTTATAGCTGGCTCCCTAATAAGCCTCCTTCAAACAAACAAGTACATTTTCTTTGAATATATTAGAACATCCATGACAAATAATGTACATTTCCCCGGTAACAAATCTTCATTGCCATTTAAGTGATAGAAAAAACCTCCAGGCACTGAAATCTTAAAAGGTACAATATGTATATTTCAACAATCAGATGCGAACAAAGGTTTCAGGTTCATTTACGGAAAAGCTGTTGAGTCTGACTCCAGTTCTAAAGTTCTTATTTAAGCAGAATCCATTATCTGCCAGTAAGAACTTTTTAACAACACTACTGCACAGTGAAATCTAAAGGGACAATGTCAACCTGCTTAAAAACATAGTTATTTCTAAAACCTGATAATCCTATTCCTAAATCATATAAGCTCTCTACTTCCTCTCCTTGGATTCTTTTCCCCCAGTGCATAAAAATGAATTTTTTTTGGTAACATATTTTTAAACCAAAAAATATTGACTAGGTGGCCAACAGTCCGCAGGAAATATGCTTTATATGCATGTACCGCAAAAGCAATTTCAAATCAACAAGGCAAAGCAGTGTTGCCAGCTCTTGTGATTTTATTGCGAGTCTACAGATATCCAGCGCTTTTCTTAAAGCCCCAGCATGTGATTGGGGAGAATTTCCACTTTCAATTTTTAAAAGGACGTTTTTACCCCTCACATTTGCAGAGAAAAGATTGAAAATTTGACTTGAGTGCTTCCTAAAGGCTCAGAAACCAGGAGGCAAATAAAATTACTCAAAATGTTGTTGTTTTAAATTTTGTGATGGGGGGGGGAGACACCCAATTCTTTTTGAGCGCTTGAGGTTGGGAATGCTGCATTAGGGCCTGCCTTATTGTCAGTTTGTGGGATCTCCTGCTGGCATACTAGGCCAAGGAGTCTAGCAATCGTGGAGACAATAGGTTAGCGCCTACATAGAATGTGGGAGCATCACACTCCCTTTCCTTCAGAGTCCCTTACTGGTGTGACTACAGCCTTAAGCTCCACGCTAAAGAGGATACTATCAATACAGGGAGAATTGGCTCTAGGTTCCAAAAAGAGATCCCTGGTGGTGGCAGTAGCAGCCAGAAAACATCTGAACTTGCAGAGGGAAGAGGTGAGAGATACAGAGTTTATGGGGGGGGGGGGGGGAGGCTGAGGGAAATAGGCAAAGAGAAGCTGTAGAGATGTTAACATGCAGAGATGTTAACATGCAGGGCGAGCGTGACGGGGGTAGAATTTTCTGAAGGGGACTGAAAGGCAAAAGCGGACCATGACTCAAGAAGAGGTCAAAGACAGGAGGGGAAATGACACTTGGAGGGTGTCACACTGGACAAGAGATGAAGAGGAAGGGATTGGACCATATCCCTGGCATTCACATGCTGCTCTCTGGGGGTGGGGACAGGGAATAACAGGATCGGTGCGGAGTTATTTAACAATTGGGGTGGGAGAAAATGAACAGAGCACAAGTTAACTCTCCTAATAAAAGGGCTTTGAAAAGTATTTGTTGCAGCTGCAATGAGCAAGTCCAAGCCCATTACTGGGGTGGCCAGCTTGCTGAGAAGAAAGAGCGTTGGCCCAGGTGACACCGGCAGCATGGAAACTTGACAGAAGAGAATGAAAACAGTTTCTAATGTGCTTTAATACTGAGTTTAAAAAATTAAAAACATTCCAGTCAGACTGTGGCTCCCCAGCAAGGTGCATGGCATGGAGAAGGCTCAGGGATCCCCTTCCCTCCCTCGACTACAATCCCAGAACTCATCCCTCCTGAGTGCAAGCACAGCACTACTGGTCACACCAGAAAGGCCACTGTGCCCACCTCCAGTGTCAGGTCAGACACTTGAGCTGCTCCCCTACAAGTTCCCTCTCCATCCCCTCTGTCCCCAGAAGTACTCGGTCTCTGCCTCTCTCCTGCTGAGCCAGAACAGCTCCAGGAATGAGCTGCTGGTCAAGGAGAGACCTTCCCTACTCCCCCGCCGCACATCTGAAACTTCTAGAGCCATCAGGCAGCCCTATGGTTCCTCCCCACTTCCTCACTATTCACATCCTAGAACTGTTCTATCACTATTTGCAGGTTAGGATTGGTACCAACCATCGACCCTGTCAAGGGTTAGAAACTGTGTCATCTTTTCTTTTTAGTAACAGGACTAATGCTTGGGCTCAAAAATGCCAATTCTAATTTTAGAAGGACAAGTTAAAAATTACATTCTGGTCTAACATTGGTAACAATAGATTAAAAGTAACACCTGCAATTACTAACACTGAATAACTGCAGAAAAAACTATTTTTCTCTCATTTTCGGTTTATTTACTTTCTGCATGAAACAGCCCTTTGGGAAGAGTCAGTTTCCTTTCTGTTTGGGTCCTTCAGACAGCAAAAGGGGACAGAGTTTTTTTTATTTTATTTTTATTTGGGATCGTATCCCTTTAAAATCTGAATATGAAAATACATTTCACGCTACAGTCCCGCTGAGCAGGGATTCTCTACTAATTCTCAAACCACTTGGGTGAGAAAACAGGTGCAGTTGTCTTTTTAAACTAGAATTTTAACACTGATTTAAAGCCTCTCATGTGAAGTTAATTACTTCTGATATTTTGAAAAGGAATGAAAACAAACGAGTTGCCCTACTTTACTGAACACAAACAGCAATTTTTGACTAACGAAAGTGTAAGGTATTTAACATGTGGTCTGGATTCACTGCATGGGAATATACTTATCCTCACTATGTTTTAAAGTTCTATCACGCTGGAATGTTAGTTAACATACAAAATTTTGCTAAATGCTTTGAAATTCACTCTGCAGTTTGCAGATTTGAAAAAGAAAAATGTACACACACAATACAAAACTATTTTAAAAGAATATAAGAACTACTGAACGCAAGGAAATTCACTAGCATCTCCTATACTAGGCACAATGGTGTGCATTATGGGTATGTCTATACACCAGCGTGAGTAGACAGACACATGCTAGCTCTGCTCGAGCTAGTGCACTAAAAATAGCAACGTGGCCACGGCAGCACAGGCTAGCCACAGCGTACAAGCCTGCCCGACCCCATGAGTACATACTTGGGTGGCTAGCCCAAGCCACCACCACTACACTGCTATTTTTAGTGCACTAGATCAAGCAGAGCTAGCATGCATCTGTCTTCCTGTGCTGAAGCATGTACCCCGCTGCTGTGTAGACACACCTTAAAGGAAGTAGCCACAGCAGCGCCTCTGTGGTCAGAATGGAACTGTAGGATATTCAGCATGGTGCGTTTCAGACTCTTAGGGTGATATCCCACTGAAATCAATGGAAGTTTTGCCACTGAATTAAATGATGCCAGGATTTCACCCTTGGCCCTTAATTTACTATAGAAACAAAAGTAAGGATAGGATTTTCTGAAGTGCTCAGAGTTGGCCTAACACTGCTCCTACCAAAGTCAATGGTAAAACTCCCACGAGTCAATGGGAGCTGAGTTAGGTTAACACTGAGCACTTCAGAAAAATCTCACCATTAAATCCTTTCTGTTTCTATAATATATTACATGTAAGTCCATTTTAAGTTCCCTTTGTAGTACCAGAGTAGTGTCAAGGAGCCTGGAGTAAGTGAGAATCAGGCCCGTCTCCTTTATCCCAAGGTAACAAAAGCTGTCACAAAACAGACCATTTGCACATGCTGACTTCTGAAACAAAATAAATGGGACCAGGCTATTTCATTATACACTTTTTTCTTATGCATCTGCAAAAACATTAATTGCTAGTCAGAGTAAGATGGCAGCCACTCTGCAGTTTCAAATTCTAACAATTATCCTTAAATCTCCAGTTACCTTACAGTAGAAAATGTATAAAACACAGCCACGGCTCACACCAAAGAGCCTTTCCATACCCAATTGTTGTATGATTCCATGAGTCATTTAAGCAGTGCGTAAATAAGCCACCATTCTATGCACGTCAGTAACCTGTTACTGGAGACTCTCCCCTGGTAGTCACTCTCGTCACTAACAGGAATGCTAGGACAATCAGAAAGAGAACACTGGATACAAAAAAAGCAGGTTTTCAAATGAACATTTTCAATGATCATCAAAAATATCTCAAAAAACACAGCAATGGCATCCAGTTCCTCTATTCATTTAACAACGGTCTCATGTGCTCCCCCAAAGCACACTATTATATTTACTTTCTCTACACTCCCCTCCGTAAATAAAAAGCCGCAGAATTGAAACTTTGGGTCATTTGCTGTGCCAATAATACATTGTTGAAATTAATTATACCCAAATCAATAGCATTTGTCTATGTAGGTTTTCACCTCCTACACTCTATTCATTACAGGAATCCATACATTTATAATTCAGCGCATAATATTAAAGCAGCAGTGCATGTCAGGAAGACGACAAACTTGACATACAGCACTAGCTTTATCCCAATGGGAGTATCTAGAAAAACGCCTATCACCACCATCAAGGGACAAGATGATACCCAAAGGGCGGGACAAGGGAATTCCCAATAACCATGCCTATGTACTAGAGGCTTAAACTTGAAGTCAATCCCTTCCCATCACACACACTTTGTGCATCAGTTGTAGGTTTAATTAGAGATACACGTACACAGTAGGATATGCCTCCAAAATCAGCAGTCAGCTCATTGTGTAAGGGGGAGGGAAGAGAAAGGATGACAGCATAAAAACGAGGAAAGAGAAGAAAATATCTTGGAGCTGAGAGATTTCCAAACACTCCACAAGGCAGGGTTAATGTCACAGATTGCACCCTCAATCCTACTTGTATACTTGGGAAACCTCTTTTGCAGAAGGTTTCATACTACTTATTGCCATACATCAATTGAAGTAAAATCTTGCAATTAAAATTTATTCCAAATGTTTCATAAGTGTATATTAAAGATGTGAATATTTTGGGTATTTCCACGGTTTAACAATTTCATTTATTTAAAAAGTGGAACTAAAGAAGTCTAACTTGATAGAAAAGTTATTTTCTATAAATATTTTTGAATCATCCTATAGAATTTAATAGAGTAGTATATTCCTGCTGTAGGCTAGGTAAAAAACCCTAAAAAAACCACAACCTACTATAGAAAAGTTCTCATTCTCCATTCTATCCTATAGCTTTTTAGAATAATTTCTGTAGAGCCCTATTGGTTTTATCCCTAGGAAATTAGATAGAATTTTCCAATAGAGTAAAATTAAAGAAGGCCAAATGCAGCAAATCTGGCACAGAAGTTCCCATGCTAGCCAAGCCCAGAGAGGCAGCATTCGGGGTACTAGGCCAGCAGGAGCTTCTAATGACAGCCACTGAATCAACAGAATCCTAGCTGCCCAAAGCCACTTTCTTCCCAGTTTCCTGTCAGGACCAGGCACTTCTAATGCTGCCCTGCCCCATTTTGTAACCCTAAACATAGAAATGGAGCCAGGGCCGCCCAGAGGATTCAGGGGGGCTGGGGCAAAACGGGGGAGCGGACATAAAAAAAGGCGCCACCCGCTGCGGCACTTGTACTCACCGGGCAGCGCTGTGAGTCTGCGGCAGCGGCGGGTCCTTCACTCGCTCCGCATCTTCGGCAGCACTGAAGGACCCGCCGCCGAAATGCCGCCGAAGACCTGGAGCGACTGAAGGGCCCCCCGCCGCCGAAGACCCGGACCGCCGCCGGGTGAGTAAAAATTAAAAAGGTGCCTCTAGCCAGGAAAGGGATTCTCGGCCAGGGCTCGCGGGGCCCCTATGGGGCCTGGGGCAAATTGCCCCACTTCCCCGCCCCCCTCCCCTCCCCCAGGGCGGCCCTGAATGGAGCTATGGACTATATGCACTCCCAGAACCTGGTCATTTACTCAGTTTCCAGCACCAGGGATCTCTGCCGTTATTTGCACAAGCACAAACCCAATGGCAAACCGGGCCCAACATGTTTAAGATCCCAAATAAGAAAAATTACAAAGAAAACATGTTAATTTTATTTGTGAGACTCTGTAGTGCCCAATTACAGGTAACTGGGAGAATGTGCTACTGTTACTACAGCTACAATCAAAGTCAAACAGCCCAGAGACCCAGAAAGAAAATACTCCACCACAGCCACTTGGGTAAACAAAGGAAAAATGGCCAAAGGAAGTAATTCAGAATGGAGGAGGAGGAGGAGGAGGGGAGAAGTGTGTTCTTCATTATACTGGTACAGATCAAGGCCTAGTCCCAGGTTTCCACATTTCTTCTTTAACAACTGGACTTCACTGTCCACAAAATACAATGTCCTGCACTGTTTCAAGTGTTCCCTTTGTGCAGCAGGGGACAACTCAGAAGAAAGATGGAGAAGGAGAAAACGTGGGTAGTAGAAGGGCTTTTCATACAGCATGTTAAAAATATAAAACGTATTTGTAATTGAAGGCCATATGCATGAGCACACAGAGAGCTATGGGCCTCAAACCAAAATCCTGGATACAAACACCCCCCCAGACTTGCTCCAGACTTTATGGTTCAGCCCCCATCTCTGCATGTGTCAATGATTTACAATCTTAAATCTTTTAACTTGTTTTTAAAAGAACATAGTCATTCACCTTTACACACTAACAAGCACAAAAGATTATGCCAGTTCAGTCTTCGAAGACACTTCTGTCAAAAGAGCAGTGCATATTAGAGCTAAAGTTAACAAGTATCACTAAGAACAGTTAAAATAGTATAATATCTTGGATTTTAGATATAGGAAATAATTTGTTAGGTGGAACTGTACTGTAGAGTGGAGTTTCCAATTCCAGCAGATATTATCCAGTGGACACTTCCTGCCGTTACCTAATCAAAAAACAGGATTAATCTATAATCAAAAGCTCTCAACACTTTACACTCCACTCTTTGTACCCACCCTTGGGCATCAGTGGCCCATGCCATGCCATTTCCCCAGCAGGGATTGCATGAGGCAGGATGCAGTGGCATGAGGCAGGATGCAGTGGCACAAATAAGTGCCAGAAAGAGTGGTGTTTCAGTTGTGCATTCCCAACTTTACCAACCAAAAAATATCCCTTTAACAAAAAATAAATGCAAAAATCCCAGGGCCATTAGAGTAAGGGTGATGCTCTCCATCCTGGAATTACATGAAATTACCGCAGAGCATCTCTGCATGATTCTGGACAACCCATCTATCTTCCACCACCAGTTGGGTGTTTTGTGAAGTCCCCAGTCATCATCTCTCACTCAAGCCTGCTGCAGGGCACTTCGGTTTGTAGTTTCTAGGAGAGAGCCACGCTCCATCCTCAATAGCTTTCCTTTTCACTAGGCTACTAAGCAAGAGTTTAACATTATGTAAAGCACCACTACCACAGCCTTTAAATCCACCACAGTCTATTTATTGAACTAGCCTAGGGATTAAAATACATTGGGAGAAGAAGAGGAGAAAGGAGCAAACAAAAATAAATTCATTCCCTGCAGTGTCCCAAGACCTTTTCTCTCCATGGGCCTAATCCAAAAATCCACTGAAGGCACTGGAAAGTCTTCCACTGACTCCAATGGGATTTGGTTCAGGCCCCAAGTCTCCAACCCTGTCATGCCAAATTTTAAGCAGAAATGCTGCATCCTCTATTTAACTTCTGCTGCCGAGGCTAGCTTTAAATTCAAGCCTTACATGTGACATGTAGTTCCCTTACCTCGCTGTTGTGTCCCCTCAGGTTGAAGTTGATCCTCTGAGGGGTGTTCCGGTCTCTCCGACAATGACTGGAGGTGAAAGTCACTCCGACAACTCCCCTGCCATTGCCTGTTGCCAGCCAGCCTTCTTCATAGTACCGCCTCCTGCACACTGGTTTCTCCTTCTCACTTTTGGGAACTCTACCTTTCCAGGAGAGGCAGAGGATGTTGGAATCGCTGCAGAGAACAGGCCCATGTTCCACCGCTGCATACATGCTTTTTTTTATCTTTAATTGTTGACATAAGAAAGTAATATGTCTAGTGCACAAAATTTAAATCTATTTTTTTATTGATAAGACTGATCTGGGATAGATCATTGGAGGGGAGAACACGGATCAGTGTTTATAAATATCCACCAAATGCATAGTGAAAAATTCTTCTATAAAAGACAATGGCAGTTGGCTAAGAAAAAGTAACACTTAAAAAAAAAAATCAGGTTCCTTTTGTCTTTGAGTCATTAGAGTGAGGGTGCACTTATCCTTTGGAGAAACAGCTACTTCATAAGAGGCGCTCAAGAAGTGGTAAGTCGTCTTTTTGCTCAATTTGATATAATCTTTATACAGCCTGAGATTCCAGTTTAGCGTAATGCAATTCCAGAGACAAAGAGTTGCAAATGTGTAGATTTCAAGTAACTTAAGGCTTTAAGATTTCCTCCAGTCAGATTTTCTTCAAAAGTTCAGTCGCAGAAATTTAAACACGCACACACATATACATGTAGATATATATGACATTCATCTTTCCCAAGCTGCCCTCTGGCATAACTTCTCCGCCAAGCGAATTTCTGCTGCTAAAGCTGAAAGAGATTGCATAAAGGGAAAAAAAGGCACACAAACCGTGCGAAACAACAGATCCGAGCTTGTGCAGGCACCACCGTGCCAGGCCAGATGGGAAATCCCTCTCGGTACTAATCTACTCGGTGGATTCAATGGTTTTTGCAATCCAAAGACAGTCCTATTTTCATTGCAGCTCTTTTTTCCACCAGAGACCCAACACAACCTGAACTGTTTATCATGCTATCTCGCCTGCTTTCCCACTTCTCGCTGCCACACAGGCATGAAAAAGAAAACCCCTTTTCATTTAGCAGAATCAAAAATCCTCTAAAGCTTTTAGAGCAGATAAGTTTGCCTCAGGTGAACCATGAAATTCTCGCTCCTACAGAACAGGGCTGCAGGTCAGGCGGTTTTTCTTTTCCTTTTCCCTTTTTCCTGCTACAAAAGAATCAGATTTTTCACCCTGCTGCAAAAACAAGTGCCAAAATTAAAGCATGTCAAGAAAGCACTCATTTGCAAACCTTCTAGGATTCGAGGAAGGAAGAAAAATAATCAACAAACAAAAAAAAGAGGAGCAGCACTAGAAATCTGACTTCCCAGTTTCACTATTTCCCTAGATATTTTCCTTCCTTGTTTGATGGGCTCCTTCCTTCTTGAGGCTTGTCTAGAGCTCAGATTCATAGTTCCAAAAGACCACATTTGCAGCTGTACATGAAGGAAACATACGTAGTGTTCTGATGGTTTTAGATGAATAACATTTATGAGTTTATACCATACTAAGCAGAAAGAGAAAAGAAAAGGAAGGGACAAAGTACGTTCAATGACCTGGTTAACTCAATACAGAGGATGAGGTTTGTCAGTTCAATGCCCAAACTTGTCCCATTGTTTCTAAACTTACTTTCTTCCAGTCATTACCACACAATAAATGGTCACTATTTATTAGTCCAGTACATTAAACTCAATTAAAGTTTACTGAGCTCAATGCAAAAAATGTGCCAAAGACAGTTCATTGTTCCTTTTGCAATATCTAAGTCAGTTTCCTCCCCACACTGCCTCTCTCTCAATTATTCCTTTAGATTGTGGAGGTATTTGTGAGGCTTGTTCTGTGGCAGAGGGTGTTCTTTCTTCCTCTTCTTGCAAACCTTTTTCACCCGTGAAGACCATGTGGAAAGCGGACCATTAGTGGCAGGTGTCTTTCCATGGGCTCTTGATCCCTGTGCTGTCAAGTTCCTCCATCTGGTTCTTAAGTTAATTTTCATCAATTGCGAAACTCCCAGGAGTATGCAAGAACAAGTCAGCGTGGCTATGGAAATATGTGGGTATATACATACACACGGTGTACACAAGGTCACTCAACCTGGTACTTGGAACTGCATCTACCTTTTCAGCTTCACTATGGTAGTCTAATAAGATGTCTATTTTTCAAAGCCTTAACATCCTGGATTCTTCCAATTCTGTAAAACAAAGCACACACAAAAAAGACAATGTAAAAACAAGACTGCAAAACAATGTAGTCTGAGATATATATGAGAGCTATTGTGGCAGTGATTCAGCATTATGATTCAATATTTTATATGTATATAGCTTTTTTCATTCAAAGGATCACAAACATTTTCACAGTCTACACACATCCAAAACCTAATAAAATGCAACCAGGTCTGGAATGGAGAGGGAGCAATTAACTACTGCACAGCACACTACACCACAGTTGGGGAAAGGGGAAATTTGGAGGGAGAAGGGGGGGGGGGGGAAACAAGGTTACTCCCACTCTTACAATAAAGATCCTATGA